>NC_092211.1:19291524-19349831 GCF_043381705.1 Parasteatoda tepidariorum
GTTTACTGGACGTGAATTAAATATTGAAATATATTTAATTTGAATATGAATTTAATATAATATTTAAAATGAATTAAATATTATGAATAATATATATGAATTAACATTTATTATATTACACTGGCTCTAATTTAAAATATATTTTCCAGAGATCAATTATAATTAAAAAAAAATTATCCAGCAATTTTTTGTTTTGCGGACCATTTGGCGCCCCACTGTGAGTAGCGCCCGGGGCATGATGCCCCCCCTTGCCCACCCCTCACTACGCCACTGCTCAGGGTTGTCATTGATTTAACGTTCTACTAAGCTAAAATGTTAAATCACTTTACATTTATTTTTTGGTGTAAGTGTATTTTATTTTGAAGGCATGTTTAAATACAAGTACAATTAATAAACCTAAATAATTTAAAATATAAACAATCAACGTCCCTCCCGGGGTGCGGTAAAATTATCAAATGTTGACAGTTCCGTGATGATAAAAAGGTTGGAGAACACTGTTATAGGTGACCCAAACATAAATTAATACATTTCATTCATTTTGAGCCATAACAGAAATTTTTATTTTTACACTTGATAGAATTATTTTGTCTTCTAAGCACATAAGAAATAGCTTGTATAAATGTGCAGGAGGAAATGAAACCCTTTGTGATGTGGGTAATGTTATTTTGCTGAAGTAATAAATGACTTAGGTTAGTTTTTTCTCTAATATTATCTGGATACACATAAGAAACATTGTAAATTATTTAAAACAGTTATAAAATTTTCAAACAATATTAAACTATTTTGAATTTTAAAAGTGATTTAAATTCAGAAATAATTTTTTTTTATAGAACACTAAAATTATGACAAGAATATGTGTTACAGAAATTATATTTACAAATCATAAAATATATGGTTTATATTTTTCCACAGAAACACATAGTTATCAAATAAACTAATTTTGATAGAATCTCTCTGAAAAGCATAAGATTTCAAACTGAAAGCCAAACCTGAACTTCTGCTTAAAATACCTTTAATTAAAGCGTGCAGGAAAAGGGGGGGAAACTAGCTTACTAAAGGGATTTAAATAAACTAGTTCTCTCTAAACATCTCTCTAAAAAATATGGTATTCCAAACTGAAAGTCAAACCTATAATTTTTATTAAAATTTTTTAATCGAAGCTTTTTTTGAAAGAAAAAAAACTAGCTTACAAGAAGGATTCAAATAAAATAGTTTTGATATAATCTCTTTGAAAAGTACGGCATTCTAAACCAAAACTCAAAGCTGAAATTTTGTATAAAATAATTTTAACTGAAACTAATTTAAAAAATATTTAAAATAGATACTTAATTTTAAATTTCAGGAAAGAGGAAAAAAAACTGTTAACTATAAAGTGATTCAAATAAACTTATTTTGATAAAATCTCTCTGAAAAGTGTGGTATTCCAAACTAAAAGTCAAACCTTAAATTCGCTTAAAATATTTTTAATAGAAATATCCAAGAAAGGAAACAAAAACTAATTTACCGCAAGTATTACAATAAATTTATTTTAGTAGTATCTCTTTGAAAAATTAGGTATTCTCAACTGAAACCCAAATTAAGAATTTTTCTTTATTTTTAATAGAAGCTTTCACTAAAGGAAGAAAAAAAAATTGTTTATCAGAGGGATTCATTACAACCAATTTTTCTTGAAACAATTGTTGCTCTGATTCATCTTGGATTTAGAAATTACCCATTTACACTTTTTAAGCATTAACTAAGTAGTTGTTTATGAATGAAATTAATTTGTTAATGAAGTTAATTTGCAGATCCTCAACAATGAAGTTCTTTACAACATAATTTTGTTCAAAAATTCCTGTTTCAAAGTAGCTAAGGCGAAGCAATTTGGAGCAACTATAAATATCAATTTATTTCTTGAATCATAAATCAATCCACATTAGGAACCATCTAAATTTCATACTCATACTTTGCTACAGATTACTTGACAAAACAATTTAAAGATATGAAATATAAAATATATTTTATATAAAAAAAAGATACTTAAAAATTGAAACTGTGATATAATTAACATCAGCAGAAAAATTGTAAGGGTGGTCCAAGCGAGCCATAATTACCCCCTTTAATCACAATAAATATGATTTATAGTATTACAATGCAATTTATAACATAAATACATATTTGCACTGGCATTGTGTTTCTAGGAATAGAAAGCTTTGCAACAGTCATATTTAAAAAAAAAACAAAAATAACCATAATTGTAAAAATTTTGATTCTTTTTTTAAAAAAATTTATTCATAGTATTGAAAATTCAAAAAATATGGATTTCATTTGAATCTCATTAATAGCATGACTCTCAAATTCAGTGTTCTCCATATTTCCTAAGGACCGCAAAATAGAGAGACATTCCCAGAAATCAAAACCATAGTAATAAATTATAAAATATGTCTAAACATTTTTAGATGATTATTCAAGCAGGAATATAAAATTCCTCACTTCTACCTAAAACTTTGTGCCTTAGAAGACTTAATTGTACAAATTCAAAAATTTAGGTACATAATAATAATCATAGAAAAATCGCTAAGTTAACTATTCTTATTAAAAAAAAAAAATTTAATAAAACTTTATGTCAAAAATTAAGTGAAGATCGAAACGGACATATGGGGATTCACATTTCTTGGTCCCTGCACCAAGGAAAGCAAAACTATGAATGTGACAAATAAGAGATTGAAAGTACAATTGACATAAAAAGAAAGTATCCATTAAAGTTGAAAAATATATCTAAATATTTATAAGATGACTTTTAACTCAAATGAAAAATTCATCAAAAAGAAAAATTCATCATGCAAAGTTTTTTGTTCAAAACCCCCATAAAGTTTAGCAACATTTCTGACTTTCATAGGACTTAATAGACTATAATATCCAACACAGATGACAATATGAAACTATGTAGCATAGCAACATCCTCACATGTTTAAAATATAGATTGTCATTTGTTTCTTACATCATAGTATATAAAACAAACAATAGAATTAGGAGATAAATCTCAGGCAATGCATGTAGAGTTGTACATATTTCTTTACAAAAATTGTTATAAGCCTACTTTGACAATAGAAAAAGAAATATAATTTTTGCATATTCTGTTTCGTAAAAGAAAGGTTGAAACCATTTATTTCTTATCTGAAAATTCTACTAAAAAAGCACATGTAGACAGAAGTAAAAAAATGTCAGCAAAATTACAGTAAACTTTTACAATGAAAATATTTGTCTGCCTTGAAAATAATTAATTTTCTGCTTTTCATGAGGGTTTAAAACCTTAGTTATGTCTCCACAATTAACAGTAATTGTATCTTTATTAAGAAACAAATTAATTAACCTTTCTAGTTTGAATAAAAAATTAACCAAAATTTTAATTGCGAGTTTACTGACCAAAAGAAATCTTTCTCTTAGTTATGTCTCCACAATTAACAGTAATTGTATTTTTACAAGGAATAAATTAATTAACCTTTCAAGTTTGAAATAAAAATTAACCAAAATTTTAATTGCAAGTTTATTGACCAAAAGAATTATTTAAATAAAAGACTTTAACATCTACACCAATAAATTATTTTGATACAAGATCTGTAGTTACATACCTTACACACTTAGACACTAAATGCATAACAAAAATTTACAGATACCAAAAAACCATGAAATAAATATAAGGAAATAACAACTAACTTTTCAAATTATTAATAAAAAGTTTAATTTTATATCTTTGTTAGACATTTCTTTAAAATTTATTTATATTATGAACATTAAGTATGCTATTAACCTAAGTAAAAATTTACATACACCTAACATCAAAATCATGAAAGATTACCAGCCCAATTAAAAAAAATAAAAATATATATAGTTACCGCAGCGATTGTAAGAAGATCAAATACTTTACAGCAATAACGCCAAGCATTGGCATTCCCATATTTAGTTTGACATTCATCTATTGAAAAAAATAATATTTATGAGAAATATTATTCCTTAAAAATACTAATTTACAGAAAAGAACTGAAAAATAATTTATAAATATGCATTCATTGATATATAATATCAATACTTTGAATAGAATAATTAGTAAAAAGAGGTGCACATATAGAAATTAAATAAAAAATAAAATAAAATAAATAATCTATAACATAATTAATACATCAAGATTAAATATTTTATGCAGTGAATTCAGTGCTTAATAGCTGATATGAGATGAAAGAATAAAATTACATTCAATACTATTTTGAATTATTTTTAAATATTAGTGTTACACCATGCTTGTCTATGAACTAGAAAGAAGAAAAAAAACACTATACATATAAACATACACACATATATATAAACAAAGATCAGTGAAAATAACAAATACCATAATGTACTACTAACAAGTACATAAGAACAACTTTATTGAAAATATTAAAAAAAAAAAAACATCTCTTTTTTTGGTGTCAGCAGCTGTACTACTATGAGCATGACAGTCAACTAAGGTGCCACCAAATGCAAAGAATAATAAGTAGTACTTAATTCCTATTGTTACTCTTAACAAAAACTCAATTGTTTGGATTAGCTATAATATAAAACGCCTTTTTGCACTTTCAATAATTTAATGGATTCAAATAATATACAAATTAATTTTTCTTCTTGGAAAACTAAGCTACTTTTTGTAAATCTTTAAAAAAAAAAAAGCAGTAGAGCCATTATTTTCTTTTGTATGGGATTGGAAAATCAATTTTTACAGTTCATTAGTTGTATAATAAAGGACTTATTTCCGAATATAAATATATTTTGTAGTCTCACTGATGAAAATTTCCAAAATATGCTAACGTTTTCTGCCTCTAGATCAGCCTAAAAAAAAAAACAATCTTACATTTTTCTGGAAAAAAAAGAAAATATTTGAGTAGTAGTATTCGGTTATTAGTGACTATTAAAAAGTATAAATAAAAAAAATTTGGCAATATATTTAAATGTCTGATTATATGATATGGGGTACTATAAAGACCTGTAGTATCTATAATTCATTAAATAAATCATCAATAATCATCAATTAAGTATGATTATTTTGTAAATGAGGCAAAATTTTAATAATAATTATATTAACAGAAAAAGTTAGGCAAATAAAAGTTTAATAAACTCATTTCTACAATAAATATCAATCTATAATTATGAAATCAGTCAGACAAAAAAATCAATCAAAATCACTAGACTTTATACCATAAAATCCATAAACTTGAGTAATCTGACGACTTTCATGGTTCCCACGCAGCAAAGTTATTTTATCAGGCCACCTACACAAAAAAACATTTAATATTTAAACAGTATTAATAAAATAAAATTTCAGATTATTATAAGTCAATTAGATATAAGCATTCAATAAAATGCAAATACTAAAAAAAAAAGGATATTTTAATGCTATCTTTGGTGTTGCAGTTTTAGAAACTATAACATAATTTGAAGCAGTGATACAAAACTAATTTTCTTACCGTAATTTTCACTTAAAATAATTGTTTTAAATTTTAAAACTTTCAACAACAATTTTGGTGTTGAAAGTTTGAAATTTACAAAGAAGTTGAGTCGACTATGCCTTCTTTTTTTTCTCTTCAAACATAGCTTTTAGCAAATCCCTCACCATAACATATACTCCTTGCCATAATTTTTGAAACATTCGCAAGATTTAAGACACAAGTTCTCACTTATTAGATCAGGCTTTGAAACTTATGATTTTCTCTGGATACACTGAATACTTTGATTTGGAAAAAAGTTGAGTCTCCCCTTTTTAAAGACATTAACTTTTAACAAATCCCTCATTTCAAGAAATTCTAGTGGTTATAGTTATAGTTTCTAAAAAGTTTACACAATTTGAGAAACCGATTCTCTTTTATTAGAGCAGATTTTGAATCCAATAACTTTCTTCATTTCTCAGAATTTTATTTATTATTAGAGAAGAAAGGTTTTGAAAGGTAGAGGATGATTTAACAGAAATATTTTTCTACACTATTTGGTGAAGCATATTCTTCCTCCAGAAACACACAATACACATTAATAATCAGTTTCTTGGAGCCCAGGGCCAGATTAGGCTTTGGCCTGGGGCCCCAAATGATTAGGGGCCCCCTTAAAAAAATTTTCTTGAAAATAAATTTAAAAAAGTTAAGAAAAACAATGCTTTTTTTTAAAAAATATCAATTTCAAATACATATTAAAAAAAATTTATTACTGTTTATTTTTATTTTAAATTTGCTTTCTTAAATGAAAAGATATATTAATACTCTTATATTTGAATAAATAAAAAATATACGAGAAAAAAAAATAGAATCTAAGGGCCCCAAAAATTTGAATGGCCTGGGGCCCCGCTTGCGCTTAATCCTTCCCTGTTGGGGCCTTTAGGCCGAGTCTTATTGTTCCACATTTATTGAACGTAGATTAAATTACCTAACTATTCATCTTACAAAGAGAAAAGCAAAACACTTTTACATCATTAGCCAATGAACACAACACATCACATTAAATTTATTGTTTAGATCAATTGCCTGCAAAAGAGAATAAACGAAAACAGAAGAAAAATTAAATTTATCATTTAAATCAATTATCAAGAAAAGAGAATAAGCAGCTGAAGAAGAAAACTCCCCAATACCAAGCAAATATTAACTATGTGCTAGAGCTGATAATAAATAACTGATAATCTATATTATATAAAACGCTAATACGTACGTATGTATGTATGTATCAATAAAACCGATGGTATTTCTTTTCTCGCGCTGGCAACAGTTTTTATTTTTAATTGATAGGATTCGGCGCGCAAGAGCACGTAGTGAGCAACCAGATAACAATAACCAGAGTGAGCATTATCAGGTTGTTCAATTCAGATTCATGCACTAAAAACATGACAATATTTAATTTAAACTCAATTAGGAATTAATTAATTAATTGAAGTGAGAATGCTTTAAAAGGCCGCTGTTGAATTGATATTTTTCTACTGGGATATTTTTCTACTTCTAAACGTCTAAAAAACGTTTAAGTGTTTGTATTGAATGCATTGAATTTTTTTATATTTCGCGTTTATTTATGCATTGAATTTTCACGCTTTAAAATACAGAATATTAGTGAAGCAATATTTGATAATTTATTTTGCTAATATGTTTCTTATTTAGCTAATGTTTTGATTTTTTCACCATGTACAATCTAAATAGCTAATATACTTTTTTAAAAGCCAATAAGAACATTGGTAGAATTCTTCTACATAAGTACAATACTATGTCTTTGATGATAATATATTATGTCTTTGTGCTAGAACATTGTGTTCATTGGCGAGCGAGCGCAGCGAGCCATGGTTCACGGCGTGAACCACATAGGATTGCGTAGCAATTCTCGGGGGTTGGCGAGCATTAGCGAGCAGGTGGCGGAGCCTCCTAGTAATAAATAAATAACTGCTTTGAGCACCTTGTATAATATTTCTATAAATTGCCATTGGGATAACATTAAAAAAGCTTCAAATTTTGTTCAGTTTTATTTGAATTTTCTTAATAAAAATGACACAAAATAGATTTAACATTAACATCATTATTAAACATAGCACAATTCACATCAATATTATCTGTAACTTTCTAAAAGCAAGTTAAAAATTCACAAATTTTAATTAAATTAACTAATTTTTAAAAAAAGTTTAAACCCAACAAATTGTACATCAAAAAATATATACTGTTGGCTCTTTAAGCCTTCAGTTACACTTTTTGAGTTTATGCTAGAGAAAAAAATTACCAATTATTCGCAACAGAAAAACATACATAAAAATACTGATTTTATGCGCAAGAAATTAAACATTCTGTAACCCAAACAATATTCTGGACTGAGAGTCAAAAGGGTTGAAAGGTTTTATTTAAACCAAATAGGATAAGAAGATAAGTGCTTTAAAGAGAAAATGATTTATATTTAAACATCAACAAATAAAGCTTGTTATTATGTGTCAATTTACTGAAAATAAATGAAAAATAAAGAAAATGATTAATTTATTGTTTCTTAAATATTGATACTTATTTCTTAAAAAAAATTTTTTTAATCTTACAGTAAACTGGAGAAGAAGAAGAAAGAAATATTTTAATTCACACAGTTTAACAAATAAATAGAATGCACAATTTCTTTCGAATGTTATTATAAAACAAGTTTCTCAAAATAAAAAAAATCACAGAATTATGATTATTATGGATAGTTTCTTAACTCAAAAAATGCAAAGGAAAATTGTGATTATACTAACACCTACATGTTAAAAATAAAATAAACAAACTAAAGTGAAATGAGTGAACAGTTTATATACATTTGAAACCTAATACTGAATTTTTTTTAAAGAAATTCACAGAAATTATAATAATTTTTTCAAAATAATAAAACTTAAAATACAACAGTTTGAGGAACACCAAAGGACTGATTCATAAACAAAATTTTATCAAGAAAAAGAAACTAAAAAACTTCAAGAAAATACAAAATAAAATAAAAATAGGAACAAAGAACTAGAAGGGAGGAGGGGTGTCATGTACTTATTAATAACTTGCAAAAATGATTTAAAAATACTTTTTGAACTAAATTACCAGATTACACAACATGAAATTGAAGTGTAAATAAAGGATAAATGGATATGATTTTAAGGGATGTTCATACGGAAACTAACAACCACATTTGATTTGTCTGTTGCCTTGGATTAGCTCGAGACTGGATTTGCATAAGATAATTGCATTATACTGGATAATTCTAAGTTTATAATTAATAAGAGGTCACATTTTAAATACAACATTTTAATTCAATGATTTTTATAGAAATTATTAACATTTATTGAATAATATCAATTATTTAATTGAATATTGGAGCAGGTTTTTGGTTAGTTACAAAATTTTTAGTTATGGATTTGCACATAGCAAATATATGAATCTATGTAATTAAGATTTTTATGTCTATATATTAGTTTATTAATTTTAAAACCAAACTAAATCAATGATTTTTTATGGAATTTTAATGCATTTGTTGTTTTTAATCAAATTTTGGAAAAGATTATCTGTTTGTCTTTTTAAAAATCACTATTGTTTTGGATAAATGAATATCTATAATAACAATATATTTAAATTGTTTTGGATCAATAAATATCACTACAAATTTTTTTTCTATTTATTTGATTACAAACAAAATTTAAATAAATACTTTCAGAAACATTAGAATTTCCTGTAATAATTTATTTATATTTAACTTAAAATCATTCCTTGTATTGTCAATGTCAACAATGCAGATATTTTCCTTTTTTTTTTTTAATATTTATATCCAAAAAATTAATCTTGTCATTATTACGACACAATATTTATTCATCAGGGTAAATAATGTTTAACAAATTCTTGTGGTATAACATCGATTTGAATAAAACAAAAAAAATCCACTATAAAGATAGTAGTTAAAAAGATGTATATTAATTAGAATTTCCCAGTAATCAAATGATAAAGAATTTTTCTATAAGTAATTACTATTAGTAATTACTCAAATAAATTAGAATCTGGAATAATATTAAAGAGAGCTCGGAAATAAAAAATTGCAATATATTTAATTTTGTTTCGTTTAATAAATTAATTATGAATAATAATCTAAAAAGAAAATGTTCTTTAATAATATTTTTAATAATAATATTTAAATTGTTAGAGAAAATAGTGTCAGGTTAAGTTAAAAAAGTATTAGATATGGAAATTGTGCATTATTAAATTTTTAACATCCCACAGAAAGCAAAATTTTTTAATAATAATAAAAACTTCAAAGATTTAAATTCATTGACATTTAAACTTTTTTTTAAAAAAAATCTTGATAGCATGTTAAAAACAAATGCAGTTCAAGAATTAATTGAAAATTAAAAATGTAAGAAATTTATGTACAGTACAGAAATTTATGTACATTAATAAAATAAATTTATCTACAGAGAAAATCTGTTATAATTTAGAGCAATTAAAAAAGAAGACAAATCTTTACATATATTATTTAAAATCAAATAAATTATGCAGATTCTTGCTCTTTTAATTCTGGGAAAACAACTGATATTTTTTTTGCATTGACGCAGACCTGCATAACATGGGGGGCCCTGCCAGCACTTAGTTTGTGGCCTACAAAATCTTCATATAAATTTTTTAATTTATTTTATTCTTGTTATAACTTTGTTCTTCAGAATGATATTTGCACATGCATTTTTTTTTTAGTAAACTAACACCATTTATTGTTATTTATTTCTTTTTACTTTTTCGCCCGTGACAAATTTAATTGGCATAAAATGGCCATAACTAATCATGCTTTAGGACTTCTTTTAAAAAATTTAAATTCTATGCTAATTAGTTAACAATAAAATATTATAAATAAATTTTTTTCAATTTAGTATACATTTAAATTTTATACTTAAAACAGAAAATTTACAAAAAATAATTTTGTGTATCTTAATTTTATTTCCATATACAGGTTATTTAATTGTCTGTTAAATAATTGAATGAGAACAGTTTGGGCGATTCCACTGTGAAAGAGAGATTAGAAATAATAATCTTACAGAGATTTTTGATGAATATTGACAAAATTATTTTTATGTATTTACACTTGATACTAAGATATTTCAGATATAGATACATACTAACAAAATATTATTTGACAAATATATTAATTAATTTCATGTATTACATACTACAATGGGAAAAAAGTTTTAAATTGCAGCATAATTTATAAATTACCAATGTAATGAATGACTAAATTAAAATTGTTACTTACTTGGCTTTAAGTGTCAACAATCTAGTTAAGGTTTCAAGGCTGTAATAGCCTCTATCCACAAAGTCACCCTAAAAAAATTTTAAATAATGTATTTTTTTACAGTTAGTAACAATATGCAAGGATTCAAATCGAATGTTGCAAAAAGAAAAACCATCACTATTACCACGTAAGCACTTTAGCGTACAGATAACTGCTAATATATTTTTTCTAAGTTTAATTATTGTATGATATCAAGCAGTGAACTTTTTTAAGCTAACGAATGAACTAAAGGACGAAATTGAAGAATTAAACACAAAATTGAAGAATAAAACACAAATATTTCCCAAGATATGTAAGATTAAGCTTTTTGGAGTTTCCACAACTAAACTTGGATAAAAAGCACATTATTCGAATATTGTATTTGAAAACTAGACAAGATAGCTTGTGACATTTTGATATAAAACATAAATTCCATAAAGTATAAATGCTCTTCCATCAATAAAAGTTTTCTTATGTCTAATTAGATTTCTATACTTTTCTTTTTTTACTAATATTATACTAATACTTTTTGATTTCCTATTTTCTATTTAAAGCTATTTTATTACTCTGTAGATAGTACTAAAGTTGACATTAAAATACAACATTTAAATATTGTAGCCGAATTTTCTCTGGTTTTAAGCTACAAATCTCGTTAGCTCTTTATTTCTGTCAGATGCATAGAGCTAGTGAGTTTAATAGTAGCTAGTTGTTTAAATGTAATAAATACAGATGCAAACATTTTATAACAACAGAAGTGCTTTGGGTTGATAAAAAAATAATAAAAAAGTATTTAAACTTTTTTTTTAAATTTTAGTACTTAGGTCTAAATTTTTATATAAAGTAATCTTTTTTACCGAAAAATAACCAGAATAACTTGTTTTTCACCATATTTTAAGCAATATTTGAGCTGGAAAAAAAATGTTTGTTGAAATGATTTATTTATTTATTTATTTTTTTCTTGTTGGCAAGAACTCTGTCACAGAGCACTTAGAATACAACAGTTTAAATACATATTTAATTTTATCATGAATGAATCAACCCCTAACTATATGAATGACTGTAAGTAGAATTGGAAAGGAAAAAATTAATGTATAATTACAAACATACTTGGCTAGCTTATGCAATAATTAATTTTAAGCCAAAATTGAAAAAGAGAAAAAGACAACAAACAGTATCATATTACCATCAAGGGAAGCAGTGTCAAATGCTTAATGCATGAATAGTTTCTAAAACAAGGGTCAGTTTTTAAGAACTGTTTTATAATGAAGAAAGAGAAACTTAATATACGAAAGTAAATCATATCATAAAATAAAATCTGAACATTTATTCACTTTTTGACCTAGTCTCCATTAACAATGAATCATTTATTAAGTCCTAGTACCAGCTCTTAGATCCTATTATCAAAGAGCTCTGCGGTTTGAATGTTAAACCAGTTAGTAACAGTTTCTTTCAACATGGCATTATTTTCCAAGCACTTTCCACCAATAAATGTTCTAAGTTTTGGAAACAGATAAATGTCTGATGGTGCGAAGTCAGGGCTGTTTGGTAGATGACCCACTACTTCTCATTAATGACAATAGGCTATCTAGATCGTTCTTCATCACGAACACTTGTTCTTCCTTCATTATAAAAGACTACACCACTTACGTATATTTCCATCATTTATTACAGCTTCACCATAAACTTTAACAAGCTGATAGTGAATTTCGACAGAATGACCTTTTTTTTTTGCATTTAAAAACTGAATAACTAAACACATTTCACAATCGGCAGGATTACTGATTGACATTGGGAAAACCGAAGCAGTAGTTATAATAAATACCATACAGCAAACCCAGCAGAGAGGTGAAACGAAATGGTGGCATAGTGAGAGACTTGACAAGACTTGCATAAACACGGTGCAAAATTGTTTCTTACTTTAAAAATTACCCTTGTAGTTAGTAAGATTAACATATAGCTAAACAAGTGGCAAACAACAAAAAAATGAAATCAGAAATTTTAAAAAAATGCATTAAAAAGTTTATAAAAGGAAAGAATAAGCAACTAAAATAAATTCACTTTTTTGAATCTTATAAAGAATATATAAAGTGTTGCAATTGACCCAGAAAATAATAAAACACTCTTAAGCATCAGCAACCAGCAAAATAAAATATTAATAACATTTTATTACTTACAAGAAAAATGTAATTTGTATTAGGTACTTGTCCCCCAGTTCTGAACAGCTCTTCAAGATCGTAAAACTAAAATATAAGGAATTTATGAATATTATAATAACAAATATATCTTTGAAGCAGGCACCGAAGATAAAATATTTAAAGTTGCGCTCTATTTATATAATTTATTATTTATTTCCTATTGAAAGAAATAAAGAAAGCAAAAAATTTTAAGGTAAAATAATAATAAAAAATTTTATTAAAATAAGTTTTAAAAAAAACTGAAAACAAAATAAAATTTAAATAAGATTGAATGATAATATCAGAAAAATGAAACATTAATGTTTGAAACATAATATTCTCTTCTTAAAATATGTTTGAAATTAACAAAATGAAAACGAAAAATAGCTTTTTGCAACGAATTGTCGAGTAAAAAATGTTTTAAAATTAAAGGTTCAAATTTCCATGTTGGGCTGTGTTTTGCTTTCATTTACTGATGGTATAATTGCTCATCAATGAAATATTTTTTTTTCCTTATAAATTGACTTTACTAAAAATTTCATCATTTTTAGATAATTAATTTTTAATAAGAGATTTTGTTAGTTCTAACTTTCTCTGCTTTCCCCATTTATTTGGTCTCAGCAATTTAATCTTTATCTAGAATTTATTTATTGATATTCCTCACTATTTAACACTTATTATTAAATAAACAATCTTTACTCATTATTGGTAATAAACTGAATTAGTTTTAGAGTGTCATAGATGGCAATAAACAATTTTTGTTGTGTAGCATAACATGAATTATATAATTGTAGTGTTTGATTTTTTTCTCAAGTTTGTCTACCATATTAAATTTTTGAACCACTGAATGAATACCTTGGTGGTCCCATTGGACTGCTAAATTTTCATTGCTGGTATGAACCCTAATTATTCCAGAATAATAACTCAATCTGAAACAAATAATTTATAAGCAAATGTTTTAACCTGTCCATGTATATCACCACAAACTGTCACAGGTGTGAATACTGGTTGAATATTTGATTCTTCTAATAAGAGCTCACATACCAAATCACATAATTTCTGAAAAAAATAATATACATCAGAAAATTTATGGCTGAGATAATGTTTTATAGCTTAAAAGATACTTATTAAATTACTAAAATCCCAATTTTAAGCACTAAATCCCATAGTTAAAAAATAAATAAGAAAAATAAGAATCATTGATTGAAAGTAAAAAGGGTAAAAAGGATTAAGTTGTTCTTAAAGAATTTTAGTTAAAACGAATAATGAAATATTTTTAAAAATAACATATTTCTTGTAATTAAATTTCAAAAGTATTTGCAAAACGCCCCTTATTTCCACTAACTAAAGAGCAAACACTTACAATAAAAAATGATTTTTTACAGCAAATATTAATCATTTTCAAAGACAATATATATTAAAAGGCATAAAGAGCTCAAATTATAACAATAAACGAATTTCTTAACAAAATATTAGAAACATTTCAGGTTCAGTAGCAAGCGTCTTTATTGCAATTTAAACTAACATTTTACTTTTCTTTGACATTACTGTAATCCATAAAAACATATTCATAAGTATAAATTCCATTTAAACGCACAAAGCTAAAAAATTAATTTGAAGGAAGGAAAACACAAAATTTCTAATAAAACAACAAAATTATAGTAGCAAACAGTTAGAAGTGGCGAATTCAAAGATCGGAAATAAAAAGAAAAATTTACCTTCAAATCATTCTCGGGTAAATATTTACACTCTTTAGCGATGTCGACCCATTTGTCAACATCAGACATTATTAACTAATTATGAATACTAGCAAAAACTTAATAAATTTGTTCTCTAACATCAAAACATTTCAACCGTTGTTTATTTTTTTGACATTCATAACAAAGTTAGTTCAGCTCAGTTCGTCTTTTTCCATGATATGAGCGAATGCAAATAATTTACAAAATTTTTTTTTTGTAGATATAGTTCTTTTTTTTTGAATTTGTGTGTTGATAAAAAGTAAATTTGATGTAACATATTTAAAATTTATCATCTGGTTTCTTAATATTTTGGAAATTTTTGAGATATTGCATTACTTCCGCATCAGTGGCGCTAGTTGAATTTTCTATTTTCAGTGAATTTATCATTTTATAACATTATTTGAGGTGCGTAAGTTGAAATTTAATTGTAGTTTGATTATTTTTTAATTAAATGTATGTTTTCCATTGTAATTAATTGCTTTTTTCCAAAAAACTATTTCATTGATAGTGCAAAAGCAGTAGAACCTGCACGAGGCAAGGTTCACATTCCCAGAAAGTTACACGTGACTCACACATCTGTGAACTTCACTGCACGGCATAGCTAAATTTGCATCCGTAACTGCACACAGGATGAAGTGTGCCGACGAAACAAACAAGATTTAGTTTCCTGTTTTCGTAGTGAAGTAATATTTTATGTTTATAATTGTATATTAAATTTAAAAAAAAAATATGTCAGAAATTGACAAATGGGAAGTAATGGGGAAGGATAAATATTTGCCTGAAAAGGACCTGAAGGTATAAAAATCCAGGAACTTTTTTTTTTTTAAAAATATATTATAATTTTTTACTATTTTATTTATTTTTAATTTATTGCAAAATTTTTATGTATTGATCTTTCCTAATTCTATCCATTCGCTCTCTTTGCCCAATATTTCGTAATTCAATCTTTTGGCAGACGACAGTAGTCAATATGTCATAACAGGAATCTCAACCCAGCTCCACCATAATGATAGCTACGAGCTAATAATTTGCTTACGTGGTAAGCATTAAATTATTAAGGGCAGTACAGATTACTACTACTCAAGTCGATTTACTAGGAATTGAAAGATGTTATATATTCCTTCAATGGGTGTGTACTTAAATTTCAAATTGAATATTGATTTACTTTAACAGTCCGTCGAAATATCACTTTATCAATTTCGTGACATTCCGATAGTAAAGTGGGTTTTAACTAATGAGGGACTATTAAACGTTATTAAGTTAAAATTTGATTCATTAGCTTAAACATCGATTGAAAGACATTGTATAATTCATAAATAGTTTGTTAAAGAATCGCGATTACTTAATACACTTTCAATATCGGTCTGTAAAGTAATTTACTATTTTTGTTTTGAAATATTTGTTTTTTTGTTGATTCTCGATATAAATTAAAACAAAGTTTTGTTTGTTTGAGGATTCAATAAAAAATTTCTATTTTTCATCACAGGAAATTTGTATTTTAACTAAATCCTCTGGTCTAAGTTAAACCAAAAAATAATTGTTCTTAAAGATTTTTTATCTTATATTGTTAAAATTATGCGCTATCTTTAATATATTTGATTTAATTTAATAATACAAGGTGGATTTCTTAATTTTTTCAATAATTGTATTAAGATCTGATAAAATTAACTAATATTTACTATTAT
The DNA here is from genome assembly GCF_043381705.1 of Parasteatoda tepidariorum. Taxonomy (NCBI): domain Eukaryota; kingdom Metazoa; phylum Arthropoda; class Arachnida; order Araneae; family Theridiidae; genus Parasteatoda; species Parasteatoda tepidariorum. The sequence continues at coordinate 19,307,905 of NC_092211.1, forward strand.
AAAAATGCATGTGGTAAAGTGTTTTCAAATTAAATCAGCTCTTTGATATTTAATTTTATGATTTTCCATATGCTTTCCTTTAGTTTTTTTCCATTATTTTAATTTTTTTATATTTAATTTGTTTTGGAACCAATTATTTAGTTTAATAATGCAAACTTGATATGCTTATTGAGTGAATTTCAGTGAACCTATTAAGTATGCTTCTTAAAACTACTAAGTTCCAATCAACAAAAGTTTCAATTTTTGTTATGTGTTTATAAAATATTTATTACTTTAATTATTTTACCCTGTATCAAATTGTTATGCACAAGTCATACAAGTGTCATTAAACTTTTTAATATAATAAATGTAATGCATTTAAGATTTGTTTCTTAAATATTATAAATTACTTTTGTTATTAAAGTATTTCAGATTTTGTCCTCAATTTATGTTTCACATATTATTGCAAATGGGGTTTTTGATTTAAGTAGAATTTGTGATAAAGTTTTCAATTTATTAAATATTTTTGCTTTTTATAATTAGTAAGTGATATAGATGTTAGTTTGCAACATTATTTTGAAAGAAGAGTTATGCAACATTTCTGTAAGAGAATTATTATGCAATATTATTTTGGTATTTGAATTATTTTACATTATTTATTGCATAGGTCTGGTGTTTGCTATTTGCAAAAGAAAGGGAAAAAAAAGATTCTGAGAATTTTGGGATACTGATATTGATCTTATTTTCTTTTCCTTTTCAGCATTATAATGTATATTGTTGAACTTGAAAATTGTCTTTATATCAGTAGTATCTGCATAAAACAGTGTCCCATAAAATTTATATTATACCTTGCTTTTCTTAATAGTGTGTTATTTCATCTGTAGAAAAATGCTATTTTTAAAATAATGGAAATTTTAGATTAGTCTAACTAATATTTTCTTAATTTCAAACTAAAATATGTTAATTTTTTTTAAACAAAAATAAAAGTTTTCTTTTAAGATGTCTTTTTAACAGAACCCAAGAACACATTTCAGTTTAAGTTTTCTGAGTCTTACTTAAAGAATTAAATTAATTGCTTGTAATCAACTCCTATATTTGGATATTTTTTAATATTTGTTACTGTGTTTAATATTTTTTTAAAAATTAGCTGTAATACTGATTGTAAATTAAAAAGCATATGTAGATCTGTTACAAATTCATTAAATTGGTAGAAATGTTTATTGAATAAATAACATAGGTACTTTATTTTAACATAGGTACTTAACACCTAACCAACTTATTGGGCTGTTACTTCCAAATGTCTACACCTGATATTGTTCATCAGTATGTGCCAGGGCAAAAGTTATGAAAGTTTATATTATGTCATTTGAAAATTTACACAAAAAGACTTGAAATTTTTATACTGATTAGTCTATCTTCTATGTTATCTAGTTACTCTATAGTTAAGTGTCAAACTATATATCATAGAAATGATGTTTTAACTTTATTATTTTAAACAGTTTTTGTTTATTTAAGAGAAGATAATTTCTAAAGTTGATGGTGGGATGAATAGGTAACATTTAATGAATTTCAAATTAGAGTATCAAGAAAAAAAGATTCCTAATCAGTTAAAGTGCATTTTTAACAGGAGCTAAATATATATTTTAGAATGAGTTTTGTCTTATTTATTTTTAAAATATTAAGTGCTTAGTTATTAAATTTCATTCTTGTAACTTACTTTGATATCAGTTACTACATGCTTTGTTATTTTGAAAACATTGTAATAATTTAAATTAAAGTACAAATTTAGATGTGTTTGTTATAAGCATTATATTTTTTGATGAGCTATAAACATAAGCCCCACCCAACTAAATTCATGGTTAATTTTTAATATCAACCTCTGGAATAGTCTGCACTATATACAAGTTATCACCAAAGCTTTTACATTATGTCATTTGAAAATTTCCACACAAAGATCTTTGATTTTTGACATTGACCTATCTATCTTAGTGTTGTCTGTTTACTTAATATAGTTTCTTCATGAAGCAATACCTCATAAAACTGGTATTTTCACTTTATTTTTCTTTAATATTTTTGTTGTTTCATCTTTAGAAGAAGTAATGTGAGAGCAATAAAGTGATGGACATTTTAGATACAACTGAGTGACATTTTATGTGTTTCAAATAAAAATAAGTAATAGTTTCAAAAGAAGAAAAAAAAGGATTCCTTATCAGTTACTGTGTGCTTTTTTTAGATTAGTTAACTATACATTTCAGTTTAAGTTTAAACTCATTGATTATTTGTGAAAGATTAAGTGCTTTATAAACTAATTTTCATTCTTGGAAACTACTTTAATATCAGTTACTACAAATTTAATTGGTTTTTAAAAATGCAAATTGAAATGTTTGTTTAGATACATAATTAATGAATTGGGATAGTTAAGAAAATATTTTAGAATCAAAAGTAACTTTAACACCACTCAACCAAATCCATAATTAACTTTACTTTTACCTTGCAATTATCTAAAAGTATAAAATAGGAACCAAAGCTTATAAAAAATAGTCACCAAAGTTCCTTATGAAATTTTTCTGAGAAGAGAAAAGATTGGGAATTTTGACATTAACTTGTCCTACCTGTGTATCTTAAATAATTCCTATTTACTTTAGTTTCAGCATAAAACTAATATTCTCTCTTTATTTATTTTTTATTCCATCTTTAGAAGGAAGTCCTTTTCAAATTAATGGGTATTTTGGGTATGGCTATGTGGCATTTTTTGAGTTTCAAACTTAAGCATGTTAAAGTTTCAAAACTTACTTTATCAAATTATATTTTAAGGTTAGGCTTATAGGTTCTTTTTCATAAACTGTTACAACATTCAATGTATTCTACTTTCTTTTTTAAAACCTACTTTAATATCCAATACTACACATGTAATGATTTTTTTAATTAACTTTGAAATACTTTATTTAAATTGAAATGCATATTTATATCTATTATGAATTCATGAAACGAAAAAAAAAATGCTCTGTAATTAAATAATGTACTTTAACCTGATCCAATAAATTTCATAATTGGGTGCTTTTAAATGTCAGTCAGAGGAATCTTTTATATTGTGTCGTTTGAAAATTTGTACTTCACTTATCTGTAGTTATCTATTGGTGTCTATTTTTAGTATAACAATTTAAAAACTTTCTTCTCTGCGAAAAGCCTTTATTTAACTTAATGTTCATTATTTTTTGTAAGTCAAAATGATAATAAATAAAAAAAAATAGAGTTAAAAGAATGTCAATAATTGTTTTATATTGTATAGTTTAAAATTTTGTATCTTTTTTTTGTGAATATTTTGTATCTTGTATTTAAAATGAAAAACTAAAAAAGGTAACGAATATTTGTTACTACAATGTCTTAATTGGAGTGTATATTTAAAAGTAAACTGTCAAAGCTTTTAAATTCAGTTGCTTGCAGATTTATACTAGCTTTATTATCAGAAATATTGAACGATATCCCATTTGAAATAATGTCAACTATTTTCTAAATTTAAATTAGTGACACACCTTTTTGTTCAAATTGTACGATCTGTTTTGGAAAAATTTAAATAATTTCAAGCTGGAAAAAAAAAAAATTTTTTTTTAATTTTTGAGTAATCAAGATTATGACACAATAAAAGAACTTGATACTTACAACTACATTTTATGATAAAAAAATTTACTTTACACAAAATACTGGTATGTTTTATCTGCTGCATTTTTTGGTGACTATTTAATAATTTTCACAAATTAGCTTTACTCTTGTCTTGGTTAGGAGAATCGAAATGAATAAACACTCAATTTGAAAAATTCTGAGCCACCTCATAATAGCATTGAAAATAAATTTGCACGACTATTTGAAAGTTCTTTAAAATATGCATGTTGGCTGTTAAATTTTCAAAGCTAAAGTTATTGCTTTTATGGTATCAACAATCACTGAAGTTTCTGTTTTCTAAAGCCCTATCCTTTACAGTCCTTGAATTTGTAATCAATGGTCAGTCAAAGTCATTTTGTAAGGAACACAACTCTCCTAATATTTCTTGAATATGGGTTCAATGGCTGATTGATATAGATATATATATTTATGTATGTTAATGCTCAAATATTCCTTAAAAATAAAATCAATACTCAATTTTTGTAATTTTCCAACATTTACCCCTCAACACTGCTAAAATGTGGAATCAATGGTCAATTAAGGTCTTTTCTAAAGCACTGCTTTTGTGTTAACATCTTGTAAGAGGAAAGTTTTCGTTATTTTTTAACCATAAACAACCAACCAAACTCTGAGTTTACAACTATCATTGTATCACTGTAGTCTTGTAATTTTTAACTCAACCAAGAAGACAAGAGAACTCCTGGATCAAGCTTTGAGAGAAATTAGCCACCCACACTTGCGATACATTGAGAGGAAAACCACAAGAATCTCCCACTCTTAACTCTACCGCAAGAGGATTCTAACCTATGATCCGTGGAGATATTTTATGACAGCACTGTGATTGGTGCAAGCCAGGTGCAGGATTCATATTAAGCAACCATCGCTGGGATTCGAATCTGGGACACCTGATTGGCGGATGAGCTCTCTATCCCTTTAGCCACCAGAGCTATGGGATAAGTTGTCAAAACTGGGTCCTTAAATTTTCTATATCATGTACCCATTTCTGTATAGTTGAGGCAGTGTGCGCAACCTATTTGAGATTTTGACCTGCTGCTTAGCTTTTTGCATTACCTGGTTATATCCGACTGACAAGGTCTCAATTTTATAACTACTATTTTAAAGAAAAGAAGACTTTGTCTATATTAACTTTTATTATTCAAACACTTTTTAATAATTCAAAATGGCTGTTAATCAGATGCTGAACTTAATTTAAAATAAATCAAGTCATCAAAATAAAATCAGTAGGATAAAAATCAAAATTTTTCAAATAATTTTTCTAAAACAGTGTCGTTGAAATACAAAAGCTTGTACTAGAGATGGCAAACCTTTTTCTATTAATGTGCCAAATAAAGTACAGGTGTATACTGAACACATTTTCATGTGTTCAGTATACACCGTATACTGAACCACTGAACCGTATGCCACTGTAAGAAACTGGTTTAATTTCAAACTATAAAACTGCTTGTACAAATGTAATTTCTGTTTAGTTATTAACTCATTTCAAATGGAAATCAAATAGTAGTTTAAATATCGATATTAAGGTAAGGTAAAATGTCTCAAAGCAGGCATCTATTATTGAAAGTAATAAAATTAAATGAAGGTTGGGTGTTTTAATTTTTTATAATAATAAAAATGTGATATATCAATAAATATATTAAAATTGCCTATTTTTTGGGGGTTAAAAAATGGTGTCCTATTAAAAACTGACTAAATAAGCTTTCTACTTTTTAAAATACACTTATTTTACTTAGTAAACATTTTAGACAGTATTATATTTAAAAAAATACACACATCAAATTCTATTTAGTGCGATACCTGTTGACTGTTGATTTAGTGTGATACCTGTTCAGGGTGTCATTTATATTGAGTTGCAACTCGTAGCCTTTAGACAAGTAAAGTTTTTTTACGGTAATTTTTATATTTAATAACTCCTGATCACAACATTGAGCAAATTTCTTCATAGTTTGTAATCTAGTTTGGGTTCTTTCGAAATCACACTCATATATACTTCTCCAAAAAAAGTCATATGACACTAACTTCTATAGTGGGTGAAACACTAGTCAACCTTACATGCTAGAAAATGTCCTAATGAAACCCAAAATTGTTCATGTTTCTAAATCAGCCTTAATGGCCTTGAGTTTAGGATTTTTTTTTTTTTTTAAATGTTTAAGGTTTTAGTAGATGAAAGTAGTTCAATATATACTTCAGTGTACCACAGAAACACCTGTCATGTGCCACCTAATGGCACATGTGCCTTAAGTTTACCAACTCTGTCCTATACTGAGTGTCACTCATCTCCAAACAACTTGGCGACTATCTGCAACTAATTTCATAAGATTTCTGATGTGTGGCAGCAGTGGTCTTGTCATATAATCTTTTTATTACACAACCTTGACTTTACAGAATAAAATATATTTTTGGAAATTCCCTCCACACCTGCTTAGTACATTTCCTTAAATTTTTTAAATAGATGCATTTTTGTAATTACTTTGTTTTAATGAAATAATTATTTGCCACACTTTTCTTTTTCTGCTAATATGTAAAGTTAAGTGAGGAAGCCTTGGCAATAATTGATGGGGAAAAAAGCTGAATATGTGGATAACTGTCCTTGGTGAAAATTAAAGTAACATCTACAGATTGCTTACATTTTTAATTTCATAATGGTAGGAGGTGTCCTGTATGACTTACCCTTGCAGTCACACTCTCTGGCACAATTTTTGATATTCATCAAGTGTGCATTAGATGGAACTCTAACAAGAATAAGAGTTTTTGTTATTTATCAAATATGATTCCTCATTAAAACAGTTAATGAATTTAAATAATATTTGCTTGCCTTCCTCACTCTGGAGAATTAAATTATTAACAATTTGATAATGATTAAGATGTCAGTTGATTTTTTTTTCAACTGTGATGACGATGTCAGAAAAATTTATGTGAATGTTGTAGTACTTGAAAATTTAATCTTAGGCAAAGTTAGTTAAAACAAAACAGCAAATTAATCTCTAACCACTTTCGTATACAGATGCAACTTCAATTGCTATTGATGATTTACAACAATATATTATCTCATCCAATATTGAAACTTGCTCCTTTAAATATGCTTGAAGAAATATTTAAAACAGGATTGCAATCAGCACTTTTTGAGTTTAAAAATTAATTTTATTATTGTACAATTTTACTTTGCTCTTACTATTTTATTCTTGTATTTAATGTGTGATTTAAAAATAAAAAATAAAAAGCATTTTTAAACACGCCAGTATATTACGAAATATATTGTCAGTCCTAAGTCTGCAAAAGTGTGAAGGAAAATGTTTTACAAGTGTCATTTTTCCACTAATTTTAAGTATTGTCTCTACTTAAAAGTTATTTTTAACTGTCTCTGAATAGTTAAACTGCAAGCATATGTCATAAGCTTAAAATATTTTCTGTATTTTAAGACTAAAAATATTGTAAATTGTTACTGTATTTCTTTAGTTGAATATCAATTCTCAGTATTTTAACAATTTCTATTCTTTTAAGTTATTTCATATAATAACTTAAATCGTGAAGTGATATCAATGATTAAGGCAATTATATTCTGAAGATGGTGTGTGAAGTGTTTTAAGAATTTTAGACAGGAGAGCAAATTTGTTTGACAGTGAAAAAATAGTCTCCAAAGAAATGTTTCTTTTTACCAAAGCTTAAGAAATTCTTACCCAAGTGTAAAAGATTGAACTAGCTCAAGTGTGAAAATTTTGATTTAACTAAGAAAAATCAAATACAAATGATTTTTTTCATCTAGTTTAAATAATTGTAAAATTTCAGAAATAGGTTTCTTCTAGAAGAAATGCCAAGCCCAATTTTAGAGAATCTCAGGAATAAATAAGTGCTGCAAAGAGTTAAAACAAAAATGAAGTTGCAAACTTCTTTCAAAGCTTATAAATTGTGCTAATTTCTTTTGTTTGAAATAATCCAATTTAAAATTGTGTACTTATTTGTATAGTATTTTGTGGTTTTATCATGAAGTCTCAATGATAATCTATATATGTTGATAAATGAAGTGCATTTTCAACAGCTTTTTTAATCTCAAGCTATCTGCTTCCTAGTATTGCAAAATATTGAACATTAATGACTTTTAGCATTAAAACATATGAACTTTTGAACATATGAAGAATTGAAACTCTTTTAAAACATATGAACTGTACTAATTTTTTTAATGTTGATGGTAATGCAATTAAAGTTTTGTACTTGTTAAAACAGTCTGTAAAATATTTTCCTATTGGTTTAACAATTTTAGAAAATTTGTATTTACATACTTATGAACACTTTATTTAATAGTGACAGAAAAATGAGCTTTTGTGAACCCCTCCTTCTCAAAAACATAATTTTTTCAAAAATTCTATTTTATGTCCTTTAATCACGATTTCTCAAAAACCAATCTAATGAAACTTTTGCACTCTTTTTCTATATTTGAGGCTAAATAAATCAGTAGTGGGATTCAACAGATATGCACACAACAGTTTTAAAATTTCTAATGTACTGCATCCTGGTGCTGAAAACTTCCCGATGCTGTTGATTTAAAACATTAAATTTCGACAGGAGTTCAACCTGTAGTTTGTAGGAATAAGTATATTGTTGAATTTACTATTTTGGAGCATTTAATGTATCTCAATTATTCTAATAATTATTTTAGACTTGGTTTAAAAATGAAGAGACAAATAAGTTTAGGGGACTATTTTTCTAAGAAATCTGAAACACATTTTGAACTAGTTGAAGAAACAACAGAACATGAAACGATAAACCACAACAATACATAAGAAATATTAAGGATAATGAAATTAAACTTCCTAAATGCTAGATTTAAGAAGGGTTTCAATGTTTTTTCCGAAAGATATGGAAGATTCAGTGGTGATTGCTAAGTGGTGCCATCGGGAAATGTAAAAAAAAATCAAGCATCTTCAGGGGGAGGGAATTGAAAATCCTTCAATTCTAAGTATCACAACTTATGTCAGGATAACTTTAAACAGTCAAAATTTAATAGGATATGCAAAGTTGGGAAAAAATTAATGAAAAGTGCAGAGTCCACATGTAAAATGTTTAATACTGTGTACTGTTTGACAAAACATTGTTGTAAATTCTTAGACATTGAAGCTGAAATTGAGCTTCAAATAAAAAAGTGGACTGAGTTTGGAGTTTGGTCTCAATTCAAGGAAAACAGCAACGAAAACTGCAGACTTTATTACCAACAATAAAACGAAATGAAACACTTGTAAAATAAAAATAGATGTATTTAAAAAGTGTGTTATTATTGATGAGGTTTCAACTGCCTCAGCAAGCCAGTTTTAGTGATTTTTATTAAAATGGAAGATCCAGAAATCGCACCCTTCATCCTTGTCAGATTAGTTGGATTGCAAAAGCAACATTCTACATCAATTTTCAAAATTACGAATTTAAACAGCTTAGGATTTGGCAACAATTATTTAAAACAAAATCTAGCTGCATTTTGATCTAATAGAGCCAAGGTAATGGGGGAATGTCTGGAGTCAGTGCTCAAATTTTGAGTTGTTTTCCAAATAGCACTGTTTAAATCATCACTTTTAGCTTGTTTTAATTCACTCTAATAAGTTGATCTTTTAAAAAATTTTAGTGATAAAATTCACGAAATTTTTCATCTATTAAGCAAAAATCAGATTGAACTTATCAGTACTTATCTTAGAAAGGAAATTATTAAAATTGGATGTGTCCTAAGCAACATGCAGTTTAACATCAACAGCTGCAGTTCGTCGTTCTGATCCATAATTAAATGAAAAATTCTTCAACGCCATAAGAGCAAAAACTTTCTAAAAGATCTGGCCCTCATGGTAGAAATCTCTATGTCGTCCAAAGCATTACCAGGAAGAAATTTGGATTTAATTATAGAAGGAAATTTGAATTAAAGTGCAATTAACGCTTTTGAAATGCTCAAGACTTTTAGTTCCAAAAAATTTGTATTAATTTTTGTGAGATCACAAAATCAAGTGTTTGCCACAGGAAATGTTGATAGATAGCATAATTCGAAATCTTAAAATGAGATTATTAAATACCTATACTTTATTTACGTCATGCAATAACAAGTCTGGTCAGAATCTTCTAAGTTTCATAAACTATTTGGAACTGAAATACAGGGAAAACAAAGATGACGTTTTTCCTTGAAGAGAAGCGGAAGATCATCTACCTCTGTAGTTTTTTTTGCATTTTTAAGTATTGGATAGACATTAGTAGCTCTAGGGATTATATTAAAAATGTTTTCAGAAGCATGAACAATCACATAATCCTTTAGAGTATTAAGAAAACAAAGAATATTACGAGAACTGTGACTCTAACCTGATGAGTAACCATTTTTCAGCACAAAAGAAACAGATTGACTATGAAAAAACATTTCAAATGTAATGTTTATTTCCCGGGATACTCAAGTGAGAAACAAGAAGTAGAGGAAGCTAGTGAAAAGCAGTTTGGAAATATTTGAAAAATAATTCATTTAAAACTAAAATAGATACTTTTGTATACCTCCCAGTTCGTTTCTATTATGTTCTATATTATAACTTTTTCTTTCAGTACTGAAAATATTTTAAGAGTACCGGCTCTTAAAGGATTTGAATCCCTTCACTAAAATGTTTTTCTTAATCACAGTATATTTTATAAGGCAATACATGGCCTAAATCAAGTATATCATCAAATAATTTTAGGTGTGGTCTAGCTACATGTGAAACTTTCTGAGTTTCAGAAAAAAGCTAATCTTCTTTACTATTTTATATTTCAATTTTCACTCATTGCTATCTGAAGAAAAAAATTTTTAAATAATTTATTTCAGTAATTTTTAGTTTGAAAAAAATGTAACAGTTCAGTTTTTGACTTACTGTGTTAGGTATGTGATGTAAACTGCTATCTTCTGGTTGCGAATTGATCCAAATTTTGTTATTCCAATTACAGTAAGGATTCTTTTTTCTAAGGAGTTTCTAAAAACCAGTTCTCGGATACTTAGTTTTCAAAATTTTTATCTTATTATATTCCATTTCATATTGCTCAGGTTTTTTCAGAAAATTTTGTATTCAATTTTTTTCTTTTTTCCTTTACAGAACCACTCTTAATATATATTGTATATAGCCTTCCTGGGTGTTGTATGTAGAAATTGTTTCAGTTCATTTGTATGTGTTATTCCTAAAAATTTAATACATTTTTTCCCTCTCAAGATTACTCCCTAGGCTTGTTTTCAATTTATAATTAAGTCATAAATGATTTTACTGAGATTGCTTTTAGTTTTAGCAAACTATCAAAATTGAAAACAGCTCTTGTAACATTATCACAATATATTTATTAAGCTTAATTCATTTGTATGCTTTGAATTTTGTATAAAAATGTAAGATTTGCTTTTATTTCTTTTACATTTCAGAATAATTTTTAAAAAAAATCTGCTTTGAAATTGAGTCAAAAATTTTTTAAAATTAATTAACATATCAACTTTTTCTATAGAATTGCAATTAAATTTAGATACAAGCTCCTGGTCTTAGTACATTATAATGTTTGATTGGTAGGTAGGCAAATTATGCTTATTTCTGTTCTTTTTATGGTTACAGCTTTTGAAAATGGTCACTGCTCTTGAAGAAATTGATGACGAATCTGGATCTGATTTAAGTGAATCTAATAAAAGACAAATGGAGATCGACTCAGATAACGATGCAATAAAGCGATCCCACCAAAGCCTTTCAAATGGTACGTATCATTTTAAAATATTAGTACCGTCTATAGCTGCTGGAGCTATCATTGGCAAAGGTGGGGAAACCATTGCTCAGTTGCAGAAAGAAGCGGGTGCCAGAGTCAAGATGTCTAAGGCAACAGACTTTTATCCTGGTACAACAGAACGTGTTTGCTTGATTACTGGCAGCATCGAAGGAATCCTGCATATTCATGAATTCATAATGGGAAAAATCAAAGAAAAACCAGATCCTAATGCTAAAATGGCAATAGATTTTGATCACAAGCAACCAGCGGAACGAGAGAAACAGGTCAAAATATTGGTTCCTAATAGTACGGCAGGGATGATTATGGGTAAAGGGGGTAGTTACATTAAACAAATTAAGGAAGAAAGTGGTGCTTATGTACAAATATCTCAAAAGTCCAAAGACTATGCCTTAGCTGAACGCTGTATTACTGTTATTGGTGAAATGGATAGCAACATAATTGCCTGTCAAATGATCCTAGCTAAAATAGTAGAAGACCCCCAGAGTGGCAGTTGTTTAAATGTTAGTTATGCAGATGTCACTGGCCCAGTGCCAAATTTCAATCCAACAGGTTCTCCATATGCTAATCCTGATAGTGTTCCTAATGGTACAAACAAAAGTAATAACACAAGTTATAATTCAAATAGTAGTTTAAACAGTCTCAGTCCTACAGCAAATAGCAGTTTTCAAACCCCTCAAACCAGTGCTGCTTCTGCCCATGCAGCTGGAACTGTTACGTTTCCTGACATGCGTATGAGTGGCCCATCTATTCCTCCTGGTAGTATTGCTCAGATGATTGAAAATTTAAAACAAATGCTGAGAGGAAACGGCTTTTCGGAACAAGCAATTTCAGAGATTAGTGCAGCTATGATTACACTCGCTAATTATGGAATCAATGGACTAAATTTAAATCTTAATTGTTTTAGTGGAGTAGGTGAAGCTCCTGTTGATAGTAATCTTGGAATGGGGATGCCAAGTTCAGCAGCAGCTAGTTGTGCTATGACTTCTGGAGGAGTCACCAACATGGGCTTATATGCACCTGCCACCAGTATGTTGGGCATGGAAGCTGCTTCTAGCTCAGTCTCAGCATCAGGTCACATTGGAACGGCTTCGAATGTCTTTAGTCCCATAGGAAATTTTAATAGTGGAATGCCTGGATTAGGCATGGGTGCCATGGGACCAAGCTTTTCTACTCCAACCTCATCCCGCTCTAATGACCGTTTCCTCATGCAAGAAGCACCTCCTGTCTTTGAACCTTTTCGTAGAACCTCACCTACCCTTGCTTCACCGAGTGCAGCTGCCTTACCTGTAAATAATAATTCTTTTGGATTGGGGACTGGATTGAGCTCTGGGTCGTCTAGTTTAAGAAAAAGTCCAGGGCCTGGAGATAGGCAAATGATTGATGTCACAAAGACTGAGATTGAAGTAGGAGAAAATATAGTTGGTGCAATATTGGGTCCTTGTGGAAAAGCATTAGTGGAAATTCAGAAGTATAGTGGAGCTAATATTCAGATCTCTAAAAAGGGCACCTATGCTCCTGGCACACGAAATCGTATAGTCACCATTACTGGTCTGCCAGGTTCAGTCACTGCTGCTCAGTATCTCATTGAATCGCAAATTGCTGAAGAAGAAATCAAAAGAGCTCATCAGAATAACATGGGTGTTATGCATTAACAAGAACTTCATATAGCTTCTTCCTATTATACCTTCACATGGCTTATCCATATTTCCTCCGAGTTCAAAAAGAAAATTATGTGTGATGCAAAGCTGTTGGTGATTTGAATCCAAGCACCTATTTTTTTTTTTCTGTGGTTTTGAGAGAATAAATTTCCTGCTAAATCAAATCATCTTAGCATTATTATATTCAACAAGGCTTATTTCATTTGAAATGAACTGAAGTAATTCAATTTACATTCAATGTTTGATGGCAGAGTGCAGCAGATTGTGTATTCAGGCGTATCTGAAGTCCCATTTAAGATTATTCCAAGGACTGATTGTTATTGTTATTTAAGTCACGTTAGCTATTTGATGCACTTCTGCTACGAACTTCATAAACTATCTTATTAGTATTGCATTATTTAATTCTTTTGTACCTTTGTGGGAAATCTTGTTCTCTGACTTAACAGATTATATTAATATCTTTTATAAACAAAAATTGTTTTTTTGCTAAGTCATTTTGTGTAATTTGCTTCTTTTTTTTTTTTTCCTTTTGTTAAAAGTTGATGTGTTTCTTAAGAGAATGCATGCTATAGAAACAGGGATGCCAACTATCACAATTTTCCGTAATTTCTATGAGTTTTAGTTCCAATTACGGAATTACAGAATGCCTTAAAAGCCTAAAAAATAGCATTTATTGATACTTCCTTATTTCTTAATTTAAAACAGTCTCTTATATTTCGTTTCGTTAATGTGAATCTTTCTTTTTTTATTTACAATTGAACTTATTTTTTTATTCTGTTGTAGATGTGAAGTATTTGTAATCCTTTTGAAACTATTAAGACTCAGAGGTGTCAATTTTTTAAAATTAAATACATTGAAATGCATTTTACTGTATCAAATGTTTAGTTTTAAATTATAATATTAGGTACTAATTATAGAGAATAACCTCCTTTACTACAGAAGAAACGTTACTGCAAGTTAGCATCCCTGCATATTATAGGAATTACATTTTTATCATAAACATTCTTTGTATAACATTGTAATTTAGAGTGTGATGAAATATTTATTTTTTAGGATTATTAAATTTTACAAATCTTTTATTTATGCTTACATGATCTTGTCTAGTTATTTGAGAATATCAAATTCCTTACTGTTTTTAAGTATATAAAAGAATCAAATTCTTACTAAATCAACTGAGAGATTTTTATTCGCAAATGTATGGTCTGGACTCTATTTAAGTTGAAAAATATATGGCTATAAGAACTATAGAAAAAAATTGCATGTATTTGTCTTGTCCTTTACTAAAAAGATATTATTTAGCTTTATATTTTAATCATTAATTTTATCAAATGATTCAAATATAATTCTGGTTGTAAGTAAATATATTTGTGTTATTAAATGAATATTATTGTTATTAATAGATATAAAGTCATATATTATAAACATCTTATAAGTTATTGAGTTCATTCAAAATATTTTTATTTTTGAATATTTTGTTATGAAAAAATTATTTGTTTTTGTTATTTTGTGTGTTGTTATTTTTCTTATTTGTCGACTCAATTTTATGCATGTAATTAGGTTTACTGTTTGTTTTAATTTTTCAATCTTCTAAAAGCATATCAGAATTCTATCTTTTTTTTTTAATAAAAAAATATCTTAATAAAAAAGAACTTCAGTTTTTAATCTATTATTTTTTTATGCAGTGGTAAGAAATTAAAAAAAAAAAAAATTATAGTTTTTAAATTTTCATGTTTATGTGCTTACATATCTCATATTTAAGTGCCTTTTGTCTAGCTCTGATAATTTACATTACTTTATTTACATTACCTTATACTTCTGTAAATTGTGTAAGCTATTAACAATAATAGCTCAGATAATTTTAGTGACTAATTGCAGGATGAAATATTTTGAGGAAGTGAATTCATAGTTAAAATGATAATTCAGACTTATGATCAATTTGATTAATTAAAAAATACTTACATTTAATCAGCTTTCAAATAATTTTCCATGTAGAATGTATATATTCATACCATAGTATAAATTACCATAATTTAATTTGTACTAGTGATAAAAATGACATGCAATACATCCAGTCACTATGTATTGATCCATTACTGAGAAAGTGCATATTACCCATTTGCATACATGTAAATAAAACATAAAAAGCCACAGCATTTACATCATTTCCATTATTTAGTTTACAGATTACACATGTCTGAGCATATCTAATTTATTTAATTTTTTATTACTTATGTACTGTGCAATAAAATTTTGAGTGTAAAAAAAAATGTGCAATGTGTGTCACATAGAAATAAAGCACTTTGGCTATATTTTTGTCTTTTTTATGTGTCACATAAAAATATAGCACTTAGACTAATCTCTGGTTTGGTTTTCATGTGACTCATAAAAATATAGCACTTTAGCTATATTAAGGCTTTGTTTTATGTGACACATTAAAATGCAGCACTTAGACTATATTTCAGACTTTTTTTTTCATGTGACACATAGAAAAATGTAGCACTTGGGCTATATTTCTGTTTTATTTTATGTGATACATTCTGCATAAAAAGATGCTATGCATTGAAAAGTTTATGATAAACTTGTGGTGTATTATCCAAACATTAATTCTTCTATCTTCAGATTTTTTTTTTATTGTGTAATCTCTGTAAGAAAACTATTTCTGTTAAACTGTTTCAGAAATTTATTGATATCATGTTATTTAATACATACTTTTTCTCGCCAATTCCGCATATTAGTATTGCTATATGCTTTAGAAAAGCAATGTTATCACCTGTCACATAATCACATTCATCTTTATTTGCAACTTCATGATTAATATTATCGTGGCCAATGATATTTCATTTCTTTTTTGATGACATATAGTCTGCTGTAAATTTTAGAACAGGTTTTTCTTTATTGGCAACATTCTTTAATGCAGACAGAATTATCTCCTCTTTGTATTAAAGAATGGTGCATTGTTATGATTTCTGTAATTTAAAAAACTATGAAATATATCACTAATCTGCCTCATTTGTTTTGTGTCATAAGTCATCATACATATTTCAAAATATTATTATAATACATATTAATGCTTGAATTAACTGAAATTCACATAAAAAGATTGACATACTTAAAATATTTTATAGAAATTCCTTGTGTTTTATTCCTCATTAGAATTATTAAATGAGATAAACTTTTGAAGTTTTCTTATTTGCTTGATGATTTGCATAAAAATATTCATTACGTTTTGAAAAATTGTTCGAATCATGTGCAATTTTAAATAATAAGAACAGTTCATAAATTAGTGAATATTAATTTTAACTCTTAGTACTCGGAGCGCTTATCTCAATGAGAATCGCTCCGGTAAGTTTGAATGCTGTTTAATTATTTTTATTTATTTAGTTTTTTTAATAGTTTATGCTTTTTAAAAAAGATTGTATTTTTAATATTTTCAAGTTGATGAAAACTAATGTGTAGAAATGTTTTTTTTTTCCTCCTTTCTATTTTGTGCTTGCATTGAGAGAACTTAGGGAAACTTTAAATCTAATTTATAACTGCAGTAGAGCCTTAATTACCTAAAGCATAATGGACTGGAAATTTTTCTGATGTTTTAAGTTGGATTAGAGGTGAGATAGCTTCTCTAAACTACTGTATTGCACCAATTTGCTACAAAATTTAAGTTCTTGTTCCAAAAGTTGCTCTAAAAGACTTGTTTTAAAGGACTTGTTTTAAAAATATGCTCAGAAATATATTCTTCAAAATTTATATTAACTAGTTCTGAAAAAATGCACCAAAATATACTTTTTTCTCCAATTTTTATTAGACTTGCTCTAAATATATGCTCCAAAATAGCATTAGATTCGTTCTAAATTTTTTTTGTTAGATTATAGGAAAAGTTGTAATTTCGTACTTTCTATTTATTATTTATTCTGCATTAAAACAACAAAAGAAAAATATCTATCTTAAAACAGCAATAAGTAGAGTAAAATTGCCTTCATTCAGAAGTATGAATTTTGAAATTTTATAGATTATTTCAATTGCAAAATTCAGAAATATGAAACTACTGCTTCAACTCATTACAAAATACCTTATCACAACGACAAGTTTATCTGATAGAAAAATTAAATTTCAATATTGTTTAGAATACAAAAACAGTTGTAAGATTTTATCACCAATTATTGTAAAGCAAAAAAAAAAAATCCTAACCTAAAGTAAATCTTTCAAAAATATTTTTTATATTGAGCTACTAAAAGAAAGCTAGCGACACTGAATCTGTCTAAGTTATTGTAATTTGATTAATCATGATTGCAAGAATAATTTAATTTAAATTCTATGGATAAGTGATGTCTGGTTAATCAAAATATGTAAATATCTGAAGTCTGGTTGATTGAAGCTCTACTGTATACTATCCCGATATATGTTTAAGTAATAAAGAAAAAAAGCTGTTTGGAATGTTAGGTAAATTTTTTTTTTTGTGTAGTATTAAAAGACTAACTAATGTGGAGTAGGAATTTTCTACTCCGCACACATGAATAATTTATCGTGAGAAGAGAATTACCTCTATAATTATTCATAATCATTTGTATAATATATTAAAGAGGCTTATTTGCATACTTATTATTTACTTGTATTTATTTATGGTGGATTTATTCAAAAAAAAATAATAAATAAAGAAAATCTACTGTACTAATGGTCTCTGTATTCCTAATGAACGCAGAGGTATCCTACAGATAGATCATTCTGGATGATTTAATAATTAGTGTTCTAATTAGTGAAAGATTAGAACACTGAGGTGAAATACTGTGTGTGAGTTTCAAATGTGGATTGTATGTGAACATGTTCATTCGCACGATGAGTGTGATTGGCCTCTAATTTTAATGTATCTAGAAATTAATCACAAAATATTCTTAAAGTGAATGCTTATATTATTTATTTGTTTGTTTTGTTTGATGTTAAACTAATTTATTAGGGATATTTATACATATTTTCAATGGTCTGTCGGCTTTTTCTGTTGCTATATAATTAATTCAGTGATTGGTGTTTCTCCCCTCCCCCTCCTAATTGATTATTGATTATATTTTTCCTGTTGATTTGATATTTTGCTTGAATCATCTAATTGCAATTATCAGGATAATTATTGTTAACTACTAAAAGTGCTATTATCACTTTATTATAAGTGCTATTATCAAATTATTAAAAATTAATGTTATTAGTCTTATAAAATGGAGATTTTTTAGAATAACCAATTATAAGTTCTTGTAACTGGGCTTAAAAAAAAAAATCTGATCGCTCGTGTCTCGACTCGCATTAAATCCTGATAACAAAACTATTGAATGTAAAAAAAACTCTTTTTGCATAGGAATTCATTGTATAATATATATTAGTGAATTCTAATTGTTATTTATGATTGTACAAAAGGGCTGGATATCCCTTTATTTCAGATACATTTCTAAATTTCGTAATCATGATCATATTTTTTTATGCATACTTAATTTCTATGTTAAATTTATTGAGTAGAAAGATTATCTTGTCCCTTTAAATTTATTTTCTTTATTAGAATTTTTATTTAAATGCAGTTGAGTGAACTATGTATAGGTTTATCCCATGTCTAATGGACCATCATTCAGCCCGGCATCACAGTTTCCAATTTTGATAAAATGTAGTTTAAAAATGTCTAGACCTGTCAAGCTAAGTTTTGCAATGACTAAGCTTAACACTAAGCAGTAAATGACATGGGACGAATAAACTAACTAATAACTAAACTAATATGGAAATTATGTTTAACCTTAGACGTTAGGCCCTTAGATTTTATATAGAATTGATGACAAAGTCACCTAACCCTATAAATTTGGTCAAATTGAGCTTGTAATATTTGATCAAGAAGAACCTTAAATAAAACTATGATATGGAAAAGTTTAGCTTAACTTTTAGTCTGAAAAATCTAGGTTTTAACTTTGGATTATATGTAAATTTGTAGATGCTGTAAAACTGAATTCTACAATGTTACAAAGAGAGCAACATATTAAGATGGTAAAAAAATCTTAAATGGAATTATAATATGAATAAGTTAGGCTTAACATTTTAAATATATAGAATTTGTCCTCAGATTTCACGTAAATTTGTGGACATCAGCGATAACTTGGCATATCAAACTATGTTCTGCAATATTTAAAAATAAGCTAAGCAATTGAAACTGCACAAGGAAAGTCTAAATTAAGACTAAATACGAAAAAGTTAAGCGTTACTTTATATTTTAAAAATATGTAAATTTTATTTCCAGATTTCGACTTGATTTGTTCATACTCATTAAGGAATGCTATTGTACTTCTAAAAAATATAAATTTTTCAAATTATTGCAACAAAGATAATATAGAAAGTGTTAGTTATTTTTAAAGCTTCACATTTCTTGTTTGAATGGTTTTATTTTAACTAGCATTAGAAACAGTAAATTGTAATTTTATTACAATGCTTAGTTAATTTATTTACCTTTTAGGATTTGCATTTTAATTATTAAATTTAGCCTGATCCTGATGAAAAATGATCCCTCTAAAATTTGTTAAATAATAATTCTCTGTTTATGATGTATATTACGAAAACTGAAATAGAGACATTCAAACGGAGTATGGGAAAATTTAAACTTTCTGGGAAACATAAAATGAAATTGAAATAGACATTCTAACTTGATTAGTAATAATTCTCTGTTTATAATATTAATGAAAAAATTGAAATAGACATTCGAATAGAGTACGAGATAGTCAGTGTTTTAAAAAAAAATCCTAAAGATTATTATTTAAATTACTATTTTCGAAAATTTTTCTGCTCAACCAGCTTATGCCGATTTTCAAAATCACAAATCTTTTACCTGCTTAAAATTTAAGCTGCAGTATTTAATTTGACAGAGAAAGGTATCAAAATTAGAAACGGTGACGCCACCCCTGGTCCAGATGAATTGAAATGTCCTTAATTTATTTTCAAATTCTAGTTATTTGTTTTATATTTTCTATTTAAATGAACTTGAAGGGAAAAAAAACTTAGGAAAAACTGACCACTTGCATTGTTGATTAAAAAAAAAAAATTTAAACTTATAATTATTTGTAACTGTATTTTTAACTATGTTTAATATCTTTGATTGTGTTTACATCTTGATAGTCTGTGATATTGTTGGTAATGGATGAGACATCATCAATTTTATACATTCACTACAAAGCAGGAGCTTTGAATGGCTTTCTGTGTAAGATTCAACGTTTCAATGAGTTTTCTACATTTTGTAAAATGAAATGAGGTTTTGTTTTTATTTAAACATAAAAATTATTTTTTGTTTTCTCATCTTACTAAATTTGGTGTCAAATTTAAGTCTACTAATACTCTATGTTAATATTTGACTGCTTTGTAAAGAACATTATCTTTTGAAAAATAAACACATATGAATCAGGATCTAGTTGTTATATTTACATGTTGTGAACACACAATAAAAGTTCTTATGAATGAGGAATCCAATTATTATATATTATGGAATATATCAATCTGGAATTAATTATTAAATTTATTATAAGTAAGAAAATTAGCTATCATATTTATATGTTAAGAACATATATTAATCTTATAATGAGGGAAACAGGTGTGGTTGAAATTGTATTCTCTACTGGATCATAATTAATAAAACTTTTTTTAGTAGTATTTGCAGAGCTTGAGATACAAATTATAATTTTATCCATAAGACCTTCTAAGTTAAATAAATTTTGTAAAATAATATTAATAAGGACAGGCCATGGTAGATAAATCCCCTATGCCTAAATAAAAGCCAAATTGAAAAGTGATTGAATTTTTCCCAACAGACAGTTAGGAGCATAGAAAGAGATCCAAGGTTGGTAATTTATTGAAAGATAACAAAGCCAACCCCCATATTAATTTGTCAATATTAATTTGAAAATAATTTGGCGAAAGCAAATCGCCAAAAAGACTGAGAATTAGTATAACCATGTAACTGAAACATTTTTGTGGTAATAAATAAAGAGTTATGAATCGATTTTTGTTTTCGATTTTAGTCAAGAGAGTGAATTAATGAGTACATTAATATTGAAATAAAAAGTTAGCCGTTGCATTGATCGATAAGAAAAGAATAAAATATTTTATATTTGCTCTTTATAAAATGGAATAAAAATTAAATAATTGATTTAATTTAATTAAAATTCGATTGAGAATGATATAAGTTAAAGAAATTATAAAGGTTAGCAAATATGTAATGCCTATAGTGGCATCACTAATCTTATTTTATTTATATGTTATTAACGCATATTAATCTAGAACAAGTTCTTAAATTTGTTATTAACTTACATGAATCGGGAACTAAGTTGTTAAATTTACTATGAACACCTTTGAATCAGGAACTTGGTTGTTGAATTTTATGAACAACAAATTCTTGATAATTCTGAAAATTTTTATCCCATTTGTTGGAATAAGCTGAACACCGTTATGTGATCACTGTTCCGAACAAACTTTGTGCACAAAATTGCTTAATATTTGTCCTGCTTTTACCCTGATTCATCCTGGTAGTCAGTTTTGGGATTCAAATCATTTGAGAACAAACTTTCTGCTCGAAATTGATTCATACTTGTCCCACTTTTACTCTGATTCATCCTAGTAGTCAGTTTTGGGATTCAAATCATTTGAGAACAAACTTTCTGCACGAAATTGATTCATACTTGTCCCGCTTTTACCCTGATTCATCCTCGTAGTCAGTTTTTTGGGATTCAAATAATTTGAGAACAAACTTTCTGCACAAAACTGATTCATTCTTGTCCCACTTTTACTCTGATTCATCCTAGTAGTCAGTTTTTTGGGATTCAAATCATTTGAGAACAAACTTTCTGCACGAGACTGATTCATTCTTGTCCCACTTTTACTCAGATTCATCCTAGTAGTCAGTTTTGGGATTCAAATCATTTGAGAACAAACTTTTCAAAATTCGAAGTCAATATTGTGTATTACAACATGGCCCTATATCTCCCCTTAATATTGACCCATAATATTCAAATTGAACCATGTATTATTTTACCAGATACTAGTATACCCTACCAGAGGAAATAATTATAGGCTTAAGAGGGGGCAAACAATGTGGCCCTATAGGTTAATATGTATGTATATATATATATATAATAGTGTGTTGAATAGCGTTAAAATGTCCCACTATCACTCTGATTCATCTTAGTTAGTAGTCAGTTTTGAGATTGAAATCATTTGAGAACTCAATTTTCAGTTAATGTACCAGATCTTTTTTTATTTTTTCCTTTTTGTCAACTCTTTTGCAATATAGATTAGTTTGCAATTGCCTAAAACTGTCCTTATATATCTCTCATTTGAATCTCTCAATATTTTCTTTGAAAATTATTGAAAGTCCTTTTTGATTGGATTGAATGTCTGGTATTCTGTCCAGGGTAGCAGCTTGAAAGCCACCCAACGGTTTAATAATTACTACGTATACAGTGTTTATTAGAGTAGAGTTCTTAATTTATAAAACCTGCTTTTCTAAAGTCTTTAAAAATGCTTATTTCTCTATTTTTGGTTCCAAAAAAAAAATTCCCCTTAAGACTTGCCAGTTTTTAAAATTTCCTGTTTCTTCAAATTTTCAATAAGGCCTTAATTTTAACGTGCTGAAGAAGAAAAAAAAAAGCGTTGCAAAAGAAATGTCCTTAATTTTGACATACTACATAGGAAATATCCTTAGTTTTGACGTGCTGCAAAAGAACTTCAGTGATATTTTTATTATAGATGTTCATCAAAATGCACGTTTAAAAAAATGATATAGCTTGGAATTTGCATTAAAAAGTATCCTTAACTCAAAATGCATTAATGAGAAGAAAAATATTTTTTTTTCTTCTTTTTTTGGGAAACTGGTATGATTGGGATATTGACGATCTTGTTGAAATTTTATGATAATGTTTTTTTAATGTAAAACAGGGGGCGAAGCGTTTTTAAAAAGTGCTCAAAGGTGCTTTTTTAATTTACGTTTTTTAAAAGCCCTTAAAGGTGCTTTTTTATTCAGGGTTTGTAAAAAGTATTTCAGACTCAGGGTTTGTAAATTAATTTTCTATCTTTAAAAAAGAGATTTTTTTTTCTTCTTTGCCGTGTCGATTGTCGTTCTAAATTACAAAAAATGCATGATTTTCACAATTTTCTCTACTATATTTATCAGAAACTAGTGAATTTATCATGATTATGTAAAGTTTTTGAATTTTATTGATTTTATGTTTGTAAATTAAGAACTTTAAACAATCGGAAAAAAATATTTTTTTATTACTGCTCAGATACTAATTATGAATTTTTTTTTTTTTTTTGAAAGTGATTAAAAATATTTTTTGAGTGTTTAAAAAGTGCTTATTTTTTGTTGAAAATCTGGCTACGCACCCTATTTAATTTACAGGAACCATTTGTTTTATTTTAATAAAAGTTTGTAAGGGGATCAGAACTGAATATGATCTATTATTTTAAAACAAACATAGATTAACTTTTATATTATGCACTTATTTTATATTATTATGTGCCACAACTCCAAAATGGGGCAAACAAACGATAACGAACCCTTCAAAGCATTATACTACGATTTACCATTGTCTTTTATTTGAATACCTTCAAATTAATAATTTAAAATAGTTATTTTTTTTCCTTTTAAAGCAACAGTAAGTACAAAATGCCTTATCTTTTGAAATCGTCCTAAATCTAAAGAGCATGTTATCTTTCTAAAAATATCAAAAATAATCTTTAACCTTGATAGTTAGTTGGGGAAATAAGCCTTTTAAATGTTATCTTTTTTCTTAGGATATGAGTTGCTATTTGCTTTCGATCAATTCTTCAAAATTTTAAGTACATAGTATTTAAATGTTATTAAATATATGCATTGTAAAAAGAATTAAAAGCGATAAAATGAGTATAGCAATATTGCATCAATTTTGCGATGATTTGATAGGAAAAAAAATTCGAAGCNAAAAAAAAAAAAAAAAAAAAAAAAAAAAAAAAAAAAAAAAAAAAAAAAAAAAAAAAAAAAAAAAAAAAAAAAAAAAAAAAAATGAAGCTGAATAAATATTTGAATTTATTTTGTTATGTTAATGCCATGACGTTCTAAATTCCAATATCAGTCTCAGAAGAACTTTTTTTTTTCAACGAACATAGCAACGTCTCGTTTTCAAGTGACTCTTATTTTTTCTGTCATTTGCTTTTAAACAAATATTTTTTTTTAAAAGTAAACTTCATTTAGCGGTTGCTTAGTTTCATAAGTAAGGATCTTTATTTTATTTCCAATTCGGTGGCTTTAATTTTTTTATTATTATTATTAATATTTTTGTTCATTCATTAAAAAAATGTTCGAAAACAACCTGCGTTTAAAATAAAATTTATATACACACTACAAGTTAAGTAAAAGCTGTATTCTGTGTCGAATTTGAAACTAATTTAAAATTTGGACGATGTGTTATTTATGAGAAAAATAGAGAAGATGCAATAGTTTTATTTCCGATATCTTAGTAATTATCGGTGTAATTAGCCTAATTAACAGTACGCTAAATAACACTTCTACAAAGATCATACCTGCCAACCCAGAATATTTAAAGTAGTACTTATATAGTAGTACTAAAGTAGTACATATATACTATATAGCAGTATATATATAGCACAATAATAAACTCTTTTAATAGTGACAAATTTAATGTAAATTTTCTTTATAATATATTGAAAAGATTTTGTTTTCTCCCTTAAGGATAATGATAATATATAAGCTTCAAGAACTTATTGTCTTTTCTTTTATTAATTTACACTTCAAAAATTTATATAATTTATCTTTCGCTATTAACTTTCAAAAACCCTATTTTCGATGAGTTTAATTTCATAATATTTTTGTTACAGATATTATAAATATATATATTTTTCTTTCCAGAGGTAAAAATCATTTGCAGATATTTACACCAAAACACAAATTTTTTCGCCAAATTTACGATTTTATCGCATCGGGTGAAGTGACGAATCCTTAGAGCAGGCATTATATATATATATATNCTTACCGGCGTGAATTAAAACGCGGTTTAGGTTTAAAAGTACAATAATAAAACAGTTAACAAAAATCGCGAAGATGTAAAATATTGCTTATAGCTTGAATCGAATATAATAAAATTAAAAAAACATTTGATCGAAGAAGAAGATATGTATATATATATATATACACTTATACCAAGTGTATATATATATATATATACACTTGGATATATGTATATATACATATATCCAAGGGGATTGATATATATATATATATATATACCTCAACTATAAAAGTTACAATTCAATATTTTGTAATTATTGAAGATGAAGTAATTACCTTTAAATGACAATAATGCTAAAAATTACAAGTCAAGTTTCAACATAAAAATCTCCAATTTCGGCGATGTGTCATCGTGTTTCATGAAAAATTAAAAACCCGAATAATGTTGAATTCAATTTTCAATATATAAATTTAACTTTCCACTTTCTTTAGCCACGAAGAATATTTATTAGGAAGTGTTAAGAAAATTATATCCATCAACAGTTACCTATACAAAAAGTATATATAAAGAATAACCAGCTTATCTCCGCGGCTAGTAGGTTTATAAAGCTATAAAAAAAAATAATAGAAGGAATTAAAGAGACTCAATCCAGCGAGAAATATAATCTATCTTCAATTGAGAAATGTTAAATGCAAGAGCCGGTTCTTTCTCGTATTACAGGATATGGCAGAAAGGTATATATTTTGTAAATTTTCAGCATTCTCCTTTCCTCTTCATCCATGCACAATCATTTTCCTGCTTTTTTTTTTTTTTTTTTATTGANTTCTTTTTTTTTTTTTTTTTTTTTTTTAACTTGTTCATCAAGTTCTTTTCATAAATAGTTTATTGTTCTACTTTAATAAACGTTCTCTGCGATTATTTTGATACTTATTGGTCGATTCTAAGGATTGTGTGATGACGACTGCTTTTTGCTATGTTGAAGATGACAAAATTGAGAAAAAGTTTTTAAAATTTATTTGATAATGATGTTTTGTAAACTGCACATGACCTATAAAGCACATAGAACACTAAATCTATAATAATCCCACGTAAAAAAAAAAAAATTATATCTCAAAAAAATTTTATAATAATTAATAAAAGATGCTTTAAAAAAGAGTTAAATTAACCATAAAAAGGTATGACCTCCTCAACTCACATGGTTATACAGTACAGAACCCGTTATCCGGAAATCAGAAAACCAAAAAACCGGAACGAAATTCGATAAATTTTTGAGCCATTTTTTTTCCTCATAAGATTTTAGGATTTTTTTTTTCTTTTCTGAAAGATGTTTACCTTACCATCATTTTGGAAATAATTATTAGTGTATTCCTTCATCGTTTATTCTTCTTTTTAAGATTATTTCCAAAAAAACATTTTTTTAGTTGTGTTTAACAATAAACAAACGGCTTTTTGTAGCGATTCAGAAAACCGGAAAAATCAGTTATCCGGAATAGCAATGGTCCCGATCGTTCCGGATAATCGGTTCCCTACTGTATCAGCAAAAAAGGCACTTTATATAATATTGTATCAGTATCACTATCACCAAATATATATATATAACACAGAAAAGGTAAAAAAATTAAAAAAAAGAGAGATAAACAAAGAAAAATGTAGAGATAACAGAAAAAGATATTAAATTTTTTTTTAACCATTTTATAACCTTAAAAGCGAGAAAACAAGAAAAGAAAAAAACATAATCTCGTCATCAGCTCACACGATTATATCAACAAAAAAAAGTGCTTTCTAATATTGTATTATTATAGACAAAGCAAAATATATCAATGCAATATTTTTTTTTAAAAAGTCTACATCTTTTCTTGATATTTTTTATTTATAATGATGAAATTTAAATGACCAAAATTAAAAAAAAAATAATAATAACGAAAAGAAATTTAATACTTGGAAATTTTTTTGTTTACTTGGCATTTTTTTTTTAAAAATTTTATTTGAGATTTTCCCTTTTCTTTGACTCACAGTTTTTGACATTTTTTTTTAAAAATTTCTCAATGAATACTCGAAGGATTATTTCTTAACTTTAGTGGTGTTGAGTTCATGCGATTTTTCATACTTAGCAATAAGATGTAAAGCTTTCAGTGGTTTGAGGGACCAATAATAAATTACTATAAAAGCAAAACAAGTATTTTGAAACACCCTACGCCAGAAAATCAAGCAATAAGCTCGTAACTTTTATCGATTACTTTGGTTGTTATTTGCAATAACTGCATAAAATTTTGTAATCCTAGCTTAAATATTTATGCTTAATATTTATTATGCCTAGCTTAATTATATATGTAAAGCAAAATTTTTGGGAGCTAATTTAAAACTAATTACTGAATTATTGCTTTAAAATTTGAAAAACATTCGTTAAAAATCTGAGTATTTAAAGCAGTTCTTTTATACTGCGCATGCGCTGAGAAAATTTTCTTTCATGATTTTTCATTGAATAGTATTTGGAAATTAATGGGAAAAAAAAGCCTGATTTGAATTTCTTAAAAATTTAAAAATTTTCAAACAATTTTTAAAGTTCTTTTTGCACTTTTTAAAAGAAGCTCAAAACGATGAGGGTTTGTCCGCTGATTTCATTTCGTGTTATGAAACAAGATTTATTAAAAATGACACTACCAAGGAGGCCGGATCTGATAACATCAAAACCTGTTTGTTTGCCGGCTAGAACAGATATTAGTTGAGGCAGTCAGAGCCGGATTATACCTTTCGTAGGCCCTAGGCACAGAGCCGGATTATACCTTTCGTGGGCCCCAGGCATAGCCGTTTTTAGGCCCTCCTCTCCTTCCCCCACTCCTCCCCTCTTTTCAAAATATATGCTAAAATTTTCTTGCATATTTTTTTTTACATTTTTATTAATATGGATTTTAATTTACAAATTTGTTTATCGAACTTTATCTGCAATACCGACATACTGCCGATATTGCAGTTGATATCGATAATACCATTATGATTAGTTCGATCGATAACTATGTAAACACTTCACGTCAACAATACAACAACAAACCAGCAAAGAAAACAGTGAAATTGATAGTGAGATTAATTACAAGAAATATTTATACAGTAGAGAACCAATTATCTGGGATGCTCGGGACCATCGCTATCCCGGATGTCTGAATTTCCCAGTTTTCTGGATCGACCAAAAAGTGTCATTAATCGATGTTTTATCGAACCCGAATTACAAGGAAATTACACAAAAATTTGTCAGAATCTGAGATTAAACTAAAAGCGCAAAATTTGGTGAAAATTTACTCATCCGATTTAGAGAAAAACTTTGTAGATGAATTTTTACTATTTTCAAATTTATATGAACATAAATCTGCACAAGAAATGTTGAAGGCTCAAATTAAAGATAAACTTGTGAATACTTTTCCTAACGTTCACATTGCATTAAGAATATATTTGTCGATTCTTGGATCAAATGCAGAAGGAGAAAGATCTTTCTCCAGATTAAAATTGATAAAAAATTATTTGCGTTCAACAATGAATCAAGATCGTTTGGCATCGCTCGCACTTATGTCTATTGAATACGACATTTTGCGTAGTTTGGAATTCGACAGCATAATACAAGATTTCGTTGAATCCAAAAATCGCAAAAAAGTAATATATTAGATCATAAGATTCTGCAAAATAATTTATTACCGAAAAATATTATATTTTTATTTGTATCTTCATAATTTTGTGCAAAATACACTTGTTGTTTTTAAAGCTAAATTATTTTTGTCAACAAATTTTTTTCTCCCAAGTTTTTCGTAGGCCCCTGAATTTCGTAGGCCCTATGCATGTGCCTAGTGTGCCTATAGGTTAATCCGGCATTGGAGGCAGTTATTAGAGACACCTCCATGTTTCATTAAACAATCAAACTGGCTCTCTTGGGTTCGCGTTTTACTATACCACTTTCCTCACTAACGATTCCGATAGCGTTTTGTTTTTTCCCCGTTTAACTATTTATTTACTATCCTTAGCGTATATACTTTTTTTCACTTCATTTTTGAAAAGGGTTCTAAAAAAATATATTAAGGTCATTACGAACGCTCTGTAATACAAAATCTTTATTACGATATGAGCCCGTGACAGGGCTGGATTACCCATTAGGCCATGGCCTGGGGCCCCCAATGATTAGGGGCCCCCTTAAAATGGATTTCTTGAAAATGAATTTAAAAAAATTAAGAAAAACAATGATTTCTGTAAAAAGGTAATAAATTTCAAATTTTTTCCAAATGTTATGATTATTTTTTAGTTCTAATTTAACAAAATAGACAAAATTTAACAAAATTTATTATTATTCATTTTATTTTAAATATGCTTTCTTAAATGAAAAGACATATAAATACATTTATATTTTAATAAATAAAAAATATACAAGAAAAAAATTTAATTAGGTCTTGAGACCTAAAGCAGATCTGCTTTAGGTTGTGGAAATAAATTGATTTTAACTAAAGCATAATTCATTTAAAAGAAATAAGTTAAGAGTTCGCGCAATTTTTTTTAATATGTATTGATTAAATGGACATTTTAGAACAATTTTAAGAGTTTTTTAGTTTCACCATGCGTATTACACAAATAATACTACTATATGCAATTCTTTTTAATGTAGTTAATCACTTTATACGTAATATGTTTCGAGGGTATGTTTCGTAATATGTTTCGAGGGTAATGGCAGAGATATTAGTAAAAAAATTCTAATTACTTTTATTAAACTTGCAAGTGCTCCAGAAAATAAATAAAAAATTTCTTTTGTAAAATAAATGCACTATAACTGAAAAACAATTCAACAGTATAATTTAGTTAAATTTTGTTAGTACAGATGTCACTACTATACTAAAACAGATAAAAATATTGTGTTCAATAGTTGCTCATTTTTGAAAAAGAAAAAAACTAAGCTATGTAAATTTCACCGATATCATGCTAGCTTAACTTTTCTCATTATAATAGAGCAAAGATTTCAGCTTAAATAGTATTTCTTCATTCAAATATCATACAATTTCAAAGAAAAATTCTTTGCGATCGATGATAAATTTTAAGCAAAATTTAAAATTTAGTGTACTTTGAAATTGATAGATGTCGTCACTATATTGATGGAGCACGTACGAAATGTTGTTATATATTTGTATGCTAAGTTTGGGAAAAAAATATTAGTGTTATAGTAAGAAAAATCATGGTTTTGATATAATTTATCTGAATAACAGCCTTTAAAATCAAAATTAGGCATAAACATAAATCTATAGGGAAAATACAAGAAGAAAATTAGCTAAAAAATAACATTGAAAAATTGGTGCCGTTTTTTCTATAAGAAAATCATCGTTTTCAGAAAGGGTAGAGGAAAATATTTCATAAAGAGAAGCTAAAAACTTTTCCTTCTACATAAAACTTTTCTTCTACATAGAAAAAACTT
The DNA here is from genome assembly GCF_043381705.1 of Parasteatoda tepidariorum. Taxonomy (NCBI): domain Eukaryota; kingdom Metazoa; phylum Arthropoda; class Arachnida; order Araneae; family Theridiidae; genus Parasteatoda; species Parasteatoda tepidariorum. The sequence continues at coordinate 19,338,402 of NC_092211.1, forward strand.
TTCTTCTACTTAAACTAGCTTTGAGTTTGAGAAACAATCAGCAGATGGCGGCACTAAAGCAGAATTTCCATAATTTTTTCTTGTTTTCTATTATTTAACTAAGAGATCTCGGACGTACCTTCAAAAACTATTATTTTAAGCGTTTTTTTTCATGAATGTCTACAAAATTATTTTTGCTTGAAGTACATATTTACTTAAGATTTTTTTTCTTTTTAATAAATATATCCTTGAACGAGTCGCATGGGATAAGCCTTAGAATATCTTCATGGCTTATTGGGTAATTATATTTTAGATTTACGATTGAAAGAGTAACGATTGTAAAAATAATCCCGCGAAACTGAAGCTGTCACTTTAGTAAAAACTTCATTCGCTTCTAAAATATACTCAAAACAAACTGGTATTGTCAAAAATATTGGTAATAACAGTAGACATGTTTCAAGCGTTGTAACGTTGCCAACGTAAATGGAAAAATAAAGGCAAGAAACAAAAAGAGAAAACTAAAACCACAGTTGTCGAGAGTTGTTGTTGTTGTTGTTAATTTACGTCGCACTAGAGCTGCACAATGGGCTATTATTTTAAGCGTTATTTTAAGTTGTCGAGAGAAAAAATGATGAAAAATGGAAAACCACAATGGCAAATGAGGGTAAAATTAATTACCACGTGATATGGGAGTGGGATATAGTAAGAACTTATGTCGTCAACAAGGGACGCAGCATTCATATGTATATAACAAGATTCCAGGGCATCAAGATAAGCTGAGACGAGAGGGTGAAAATAATTTTCACTATGTCGAAATGCCAGAGATTCCAATAATGTGCAGCAATTAATGATTTCTTGTATTCTTGATAAAGGACATATCTATCGTGTTCCTTTAATTAAATTTAGACTTGTGGAACAATTAATACTGATTTGAAATATTTTCGTTGGAAATAATTACATTTGCTTTAAAAAATTTTAATTTTATTTTTAAAAAAATAAATTTTTCCTTAAAGACATCATAGATTCATATATACAGTGAACTCTCGCTACAACGATATCCGATACAACAGTGACTCCCTCTATTACAATAACGTAATTAATGTCATCCATCTCTCAATAGTACGATATTCTCTAAAGCAATAAACCCCTGTAAAAAGTTTTTTTTCCAAGTTTCAACCTTATTTCTCCACTTATTATTGGTATTCAAATAATGTCAAAAAATCTTATTTTATAATATTTTGCCTTTTTTTTTTCCCTCGGTCTTTTCTGTTAAGAGAAGTATTACTGCTAATTGTGTATTTATCTTATTTCTTTTCACCACAGTGAATGGCTTTTGTATTCAGATTTCAATACCCTATCCTTGATGTACATGGGCCACCCCAAAACCTTCCATTCTTAGAACTGCCTCCCTTATCTCTTAAGAAGTCACAGAAGTCACAGATGAGTCTTAAGAAGTCACAGTAACATTCCTATCTGATTTCATATTTAACCATAATTGCCACTGGGAAAATTAAATTTTTATAAAATATATAAATAGATTTATAGTTAATAGATATATAACATTAAAATTTAAAGAAACCTTATTGTGCCACCGATATAATAATATATCTCTCTACAGCAATATATCTATCGTTGTAGCAAGGTTTCACTGCATATATATATATATATATATATATATATATATATATATATATAAAATATAATATATATATATATATATGTATATATATATAAATNGTCACATACCTGACACCTTTAACGTGAAAGAATCTTTTTCTTTTGCAAAAATGTGGTATAGAGTTCTTGAAAAATCTAAATAATAGTTGAGAAGATTTTCAGGTTCAATTTCTAAAATATCATCAAAAGAAATGTCTTGAAAAAAAAATTGCAAATGCGTTTTACCTTTTATCTTTATTTCCTTTTATTTATTTGGTGTGGACACAATGCAAATGAAAAAATAAGCAGTCGTTTTCAAACTTTTGTAAATGCTAGTACATTTCATATATATATATATATATATATATGCTTCTGAAGCTTGGACAATGGCAAAACTGGAGGAAAATTGTATCGCAATATTTGAGAGAAAGATTTTGCTGAGTATACTTGGTGTTGTAAATGAAAACAATAATTGGAGGACATTTAACTTTGACCTGTACAAGATTTATAAACAACCTGATATTATTAAATACATAAAAATAAATAGAATTGGATCACCCAAGTGATTCGAATGAGCGATGACAACACAATAAAAAAGATACTGCTTTTTAGACCTACTGGAAAAAGAAAGCGGGAAAGGCCACGGTTGAGATGGGCTAACTCAGTGGAGTCTGATTTTCTCGCAATTAATGAAAAGAATTGTAGATCGGTCGATCGGATCGATCGGCAGATAAATCGTATATGTATATATATATATATATGTATATTGTACTGGGAAAAAAAACACAGGAACAGCAAATCAAAAATTGTTTTATACAAAACTTAACAAAGTATATAGTACATTAATCAAATATATATATATATATATTTTTTTTTTGAACTACAAATTTCGGCACATTCTTTTACACAATTTACACATGATATATTTAGCATCACAACTCAGTTCCAAGCACAGCATCAAGTAAGCAGGCCTTGTAGAAAGGAGCAAAGTTTGTTGTTCTCTTTATCTCACTAAGTACCATTGGCCAGAACGCTTCTCCCCCACCGCCGCACACCTTTCTTGAAGTAGACATTATAGTCTTTAAATATTTTCTCATTGCTCTGCAAAAAGAGATAATATCATGTAGTAATCGTAGTATATTATTCAGCTATTGGTGACAGTCTATCCCTGAAGATGATGCGAAGACCTACTATCACAATTTCATTCTCAGAACAGAAAGTATGGTTCTTCCGTTTCGGTAGACTGAATAATTCCAATAAATAAATTTCATTTCAGAATGGACGGAACTATAATAGTTACAGAATATTCTTCTTCTTTATAGAATATTGTTGTTGTTGTTATTCAATTACGTCGTCTTAGAGCTGCACAATGGGCTATTGGCGACAGTCTGGGAAACATCCCTGAGGATGATCCGAAGACATGCCATCACAATTTTGATCCTCTGCAGAGGGGATGGCACCCCCGCTTCGGTAGCCCAACGATCTGCACGTGAAGTCAAGCACTTTACGGTAGAACAGTTTAACGAGACCGATACCACGCATCCTTGCTTACTTTGCAGACTGATTAAAGTGGTCACCCACCCGCTCACTGACAGTGATGCCAGTGATGTTAGACGTAAGTGATCGACAGGGAATCGTATCTACTATCACTGCGGGAAGAAGCAGTGTATTTGATATATATATCTTAAAGGTATTTCATAAATACTGCCCTTAATAAAAGCCCTATTAGAGTCGAAGGCAAAGTAAACACAATATATAAGCCAGGGAATAAAAATAAAAACTCCATTAGAGACTAATCGCAAAAAGAAATCAAGGTACAGACATCAAAGTATGGGGGGGGGGGCTGCCCCACCAGATTTGTGGAGGCTATATAGGCATTCTGGCTAATTACTGTTTGCCTAAGATAGGTACTCTTCCAGACATTCGTCTGGAGCTGTGGCGGTGACTATGGTAACGATTGGTAACTTTCTTATTTATTATTCTATGGTAACTTTCTTATTTTTCGTTTACTGCGCAGTTAACTTCGTCACATCGGACTACTAAATTGATCCGTGCTGAGGCCTTCCTTCTTCTAGGACAGGGGTGGCGAACCTTTATACACCAACGTGCCAATTTTTCTAAAAAATTGTTTAATGAGGTCATAGACGTGCCTTCAAATAATTTTGAAAATAATAATACTAAATACTATCAACTTAAAACACTTTATTTACATTGAAAAAAAAAACATTTTGCCATGTCTTAAAACAACTTAAAGTAACATCAGTGTGACTTCTGTTGTTGCAGATAAGATGACAAATAACTTATATTAAGTTATAAGATGTTAGTTTAAGCAGGACTGTTATTTTTCTTTTTTGCTAGTTATTTATTTTTAGCTTGTTTTTTTTTATAGTTATTGTTTTTTAAGCATTAATTGTTAATTTTTTTATTAATGTTTGTTTTTGTGAATTTTAATTTAATTGTTACATATGCTTCATAGTGTAATAACATTTGAGTAAATAACAATTCATGATGTATGAGTAATAACATTTGAGTAATAACAATTCATGATGTATGAGTAATAACATTTGAGTAATAACAATAACGGTGGCGTGCCCAAAATATTGTGTCTCGTGCCATAAATGGCACGCGTGCCATTGGTTCGCCATCCCTGTTCTAGGAGGTGTTGGGAAGAGTACCTATCTTAAACAGACAGTAGCGGGATTTTAACCTTTTTTCATTAAGGAAAAAGAAGATGAAATACATTCTAACTTACCCGCACATTATACTATTAGGAGTTGCATAATTTAGTTCCGTTTTAGCAAACATAAAACTTCCTAAATAATCAAATAATTCCAAAACAATGTCTCCTATGCTTTGAAATAACATTTTGGCATTCTCAGGTTTCAAAAAACATTGCAGAAAAGCCATTAAACTGCCTTTCGGATAAGTATCTTCATCTTCTTCTGAAAATAAAAAAATAGGAACCAAATGAAATATAATATGAGAAAATAATACAGGCAGAGAATATATAGTAGCACTAGCGGTTAATACTTGTATTAAGACAAAAAAGTAGTATGTTTAAAAATTGATTTCCCAAGAACTACAGTTAACAAAGAAGGTTGCTAAGAAGAAAAAATATAATGAATGTGATTTTAGCTTTAACAAATAAAATAATTGGTAAAAAATATATAATGCAAATTACATTTCAGTGCTGCCATCTATGAAAAAAACACTTCAGCAGTAATAATGATTGGAAAATTTAGGCAACAAAAGTTTTAACAGGTAGAGAAGTTAATAAAAACAATAAAAAAAAGCATTTAAATTATATAACGTCGTTCCCGAGTGGAAGGATTAAAACAGGTCTTAGGCCGGGATGGAGGGGTACAAAATTTATTTATTAATTATTAGACAGAGCGGTCATGAGAGTGTGTACGAAAAGTTCGTTCCTCGGTTATATGTTAGGGAAAATCTCGCAAAGTAAATCCGTAAAATGCTTCAATTTAGGGAAAGAGGGAAATCTTAGTAAATGTAATTGGTTTATCAAATAGGTTGAGCGTTTCCCACAGATAGCAAAGGGGAAAATGTCCTGCTTTTAATTAAATGCATGCTTGAGCCAAAAACAGATTCAAGAACAGGAAGTGGCTTTTAAAAGTGCGAGAAAGTATCTTGTTTAGAATAATTAATTAGGATAACATAAAAAAGATTAATATATATATAATATATATATATATAAATCATAATCATTGTGAATTAGATTACCAAGAGTAATCTTACCATCACCATCATCATAACAATCCTCATCATCACCACAGAAATCTTTCTGTTGTTGCGATCTGTTTGTTTTAGTGGGAAACACTTTTTTCATACATGATATTAGCCCTGACAGACAATTGTCGAACTCCTTTTTTCTGCATAAGGAAAAACAAAGCAAATTAACTACAAAAAATTAATACTTTTTTTTGAAATCCTGTTAGAAAAAACACAAAACTATGTTTTTAAAATCTACAGTGCGCAAAATAAAAAAGAAACCACCCTAAATAACTTTTGATCTAATGATCGGATCTTCACGTTCTCAATCTTTATGGTTCAAACGGGGTGACCTCAAATATACTAAATAATTAGTGCAGATGATATTTCAAGTTACTAAATTAGACACAAAATCGTGCTTTCTCTTAATAAACATCCCTTTTTTTCAACAGATTCGGATTTTTGAGTCCCAAAATATAGGCGGTGGCAGCAATCTGTGAAATATGGTCCTAACAGTTTGGTAAAGGTCTGGTTTCTTAGGACAAGCGCCTTATCTGGGCGTCAGCGGGACGTCAACGTCCCGTTGACGCCAACAAAATACTGGTTTGTTAGCTCAAGGCCTGGTTTCTTAGAACTAGCTCCTTATTTGGGCGTCAGCGGAAAGTTGACGTAGAGCTGACGCCATAAAAATACTTTTTTGTTAGCTCAGCGTGAGCAGTCGGCCCAACGCAGACATTATCTCTCATTGCGCATGCGTTAATAACGTAAACAAATATTTATTTTGAATTTGTATTGATTTTGTTATTGTCGACCAGTGTTTTAGAGAACAAATAATGACTTTGTCCAAGAAAAAACACATTACAGCTGAGCTAAATGAAGAGTGCTATGTTTAATGAAGAAGCTATGTTTAATGTCAAAATCAAAATCTTGGCTGATTTCAATGCGCTGTTGGATGTTGTCCGCCATTGCTTCTGTGGTTAACGTCACGTTGTAATCCACCTGCAGTTGAGTTGGACGGCAATTGTAGTTCAAGATGATTGTTCGATGACGTATACTATCAAACTCACAAATGGACCAATCAGAGGTTAGCGCTGATTTCCAGCTGACGGCGTCCTGTCCTCAGAAACCAAGCCTTTAGGAGCCCTTAATGCTAATTTTACTTCTTGCGTATTTCACCATATCTCAAGAACTTTCTTATTGAATTGAAAAATTTCAGATTTAAGCGCTCTTGACATTTTTTTGTGCTTAACAAACTTTTGACAATATAGTAAAATCCAACACATTATTTTTTGAAACAAGTGGAAAATGAAAGAGTTACTTTATTACATTAGAGCAGATAGAGCTTGATAATGTTTAGAACTTCTATGGAGTTTTCCTCAAAACTTTAAAGCAATAAGAATATGAGATTTGTGGTTTTGAATCAGTAATTTAAAACTAAACATTTCTCAGGTTTTAGATCTCTTAACAATTTTATTTCATTGCAGCTTCAGCTGATGAAGACTGATTTTGATTAATTTAACTGATTTTGATATCAAAAATCTCAAAGCAGACAAATGTATACTATTTTGTTTTATAACTGTTGTTGTACAGCCAACCCAATTTTGAGCTTACGACTACCAATGTTCAACTCCGCAGACTCGTAATTTTGAATCCAATGCAAAAGACAAGGTGACTCTTACATCAAGTATTGGGAGAAATTTGCTTAGTGGAGTGCTTTTTTGATGGTACTTAACCGTATTTGCGTTACATGGAAAAGAAAACCACGAAAACCTCCCACGGTTAGATTTACAGCAAGGGAACTCTAACCCACTAGCTGTCTATCACTGAGGATATTTTACGTCAGCTCCGAGGCGAGCTGGAATTCGTATCGGTCGACCATCGCTGGGATTTGAACCCGGGGAACCTTAGTGGGAGGCAAGCACTCTATCCCCTGGGTCACCACGGCTAAATGTACTTTATTGAACTGCCTTTCACAAACTGCTGGTTGCAGAACTGCATTGGTAAAATATTATCAGAAAAATTAAAAGATAATATGAAGTATATCGCCCTTTAAATTGTGATCTAGTGGCAGCTTTGTAGTAAAAAAAACCATTATCAGTTTATTTGTGAAAATGAAACAAAGCGATTTAAAAGTATGTTTGGAATTTTCCCCTCTCCATCTTACGATTCTTCGACAGTTGAGTTTAATCGAGAGGAGAGAGGCCTCTTAAAATTATTAGTGGACTGTTTGTGGTGTTAAAATACATTCTCCTAATTAACGCACAGTCTGTTAAAAGCGATGAACTAGATCATTTATTTGAAAACGATAAGTTAAAAGCGATGAACTAGATCATTTATTTGAAAACGACAATAAATTAAGATGCGATGGGTGATCTAGTTACGACACTGATGTTTATCTGTTTAGTTCTTTGGCATGATGTTCTTTTTTGTTAACACTGTTATGTTCAAAATAGTTAAAAGTTGATAAGTTTTTAACGTTGGTATTGGCATCTTTTTTTTCAAAAAATAGAGTTGTGTTTTAATCAGTTCGAGTTCGTGTTTTAACACAGTCTAAGTCAGCGGCTCCCAATTTTTTTTTTCCATTGCAGAACTCTAAATGATTGCCCCCAAGGCTTAATGAATTTATTTTACTGGAAATTGTGAACTTCATAGATTAACGAAAGACAACTAATTATTTTAATAATATGTGATGATCTAAATTTCATTAATTGTTTTGAAAATATTTAGAGATTGAATGAAATTTTATCAATGTTAGTTCAAGTCAGACAGTTTAATTCGCAGGTTTGGAGCGGGGAAATATAGTCTTGCTCTTAATTTGAATTCAGTGCATGCATAAACTAAAAAAAAATTAATGAACTTAAACCATTAGAACGAATTCCATTAGAACGAAAAGAAATAGGTTGCTCGAACCTGAGCTAGGGAGTTTAGATGCGACCTTATTTTTTGTCAGAATTATGATTTTTAATGCGATTAGTAGCTTTGATTATTATTTTTTAATCCATTTATTCTTTCTGAATCTCTTTCTCTATCAAAATCAAAAGTAAATGAATTTATAAGTGCAAATTTATTAAAAATAATAATTAAAAAAAAAGACTTATAAATTGTAGAAATGGAAACTGGCAGTTTAGAGCATTAATCCAGAGCAAACAGGTTATGATTTAAATAATTTGGAGAAAAATGTAAAACCAATGCTTACGTTTCCAAGTCGACAGATTGCGATCCAACCCACAGGAGTAGAGGTGCAGATTTCATGATATCAGCAAGACATCTTTGCATTTTTATTACAGTGCAAGCAGAAATACTTTTTGTCCCTGCATTCATCTTTTCATTAAACACAGCATCTGCAATACTATATCCCTGCTTGGCTTTACACATTCCTCAAATTAAAAAAATAAATAAACACATGAATCTATTTGATTGAATTAAATAGATTATTTGTATAAAAATTTATTTTTATAAATGCTCAATAATAGTGCAGTCAGTAAATAAATTTAAACCCATCATCCAAATCCAGGTCATCCAAATACTAAAAAAATTTTTTAAAAAAATGACTCATCAGAAAATTTTTATGTACCTTCCTCACAGTAAATGGTAAAAAAGGTAGCTATAACCCTAAGCAAACGTAACTCTTGCGTTTGGTTTTAGCGAAAGGAAACATGGTTGCAAAACAATTACTATTATTTTATTAAGATTAATTTTTCCATTAACCTTTTGACGCAGATGGGACACCGGTTTCCTTTATATAAGTATACATATATTGAAGCTTTAATTACAAAAACATATGTTAACGTTTTTTAATTATAAGAAACAGTTTAATAATTACTTAAAAAATCTTTTAGATTATCAGAATAACATTTGTAATAAAATTTTAAAAAAAGCAGTTGGAAATTTTTTTTCTATTCATATTCAAAAATTTATCAATAAATGATTTTATAAATTAAAGAAATTCCAATGATAAATAACTATTTCTCTTTTAGATCTAAAGAACTGTAAATTTGGATAAATTACAGTGTGAAAATAAATCGTGTATAACTGCTTTGTGTTTGCAACAGCACCTTTGTACACTTTTCAAGCACTCAAAAAATATTTTTAAGCACTTTAAAAAATATATAATTAGGTAGGGTTGGAAATTCTTTGACAATTGACAGTTTTATCTTGTTTTAATCGTCATGTCGAAAAAAAAAAAACTTATGGCATTGTTTTTGACAATTGACAAAAATCATGAAATTCTGAATTATGAAGTGGCGTTTACATACGTTACAAACTGACAATACGCCGAAATCGATTGGGGTTGAATTAATTGAGAAAAAGTTGAATAGAACAATGTGAATTCTTCTTTTTGCATAATTCGCAGCGAAAACAAACATGGTAAATGAAAAATACCATTTTGAAAAAGGGAAAATTAAGCACTTTTTAAAATTACCCAATGAAAAAAGCACCTTTAAGGGCTTTCAAAAAACAAAAATCAAAAATAAGCACCTTTAAGCACTTTTTAAAAACGTTACGCACCCTGTACAAGTATACAGGGCAGAACAGATTTTTTTCGGTCATCCCATTTTATTCAGTTTTTTTAAAGATTTATTTGCACAACATTCTACAAAAAGCATTTTCTACATTTATTTGAAAATTTCGAAAATACTAAAAACATTTTTAGTACAATTTTCTACGACTGATTTATGATTTATTTGTGACTCGATAAACCGAAGTTTACTCAATTTACATCCATTATGTATTTTTTTTAATTAAGCTTTTTCTTTCAAGAAATAAATTTTTGTTTTTTAAGTAAAATATCGTCCTTTTTCATTTAGAGTTTCGGTAAATTTTTGAATTATATCGGACGTTAAGTGTTATGAATATTTGAAAATTTTTGATCGTTTCTCTATTTATTGACATTACAGTTATTATTTATTTTGTTAAGTTGCCGTAAGTAATAATTTAATTAGAATTAAAATATTAATATACGTTAAATATTTATTAAAATTCATTTTGTTAGGTTGTCTTCAGAAATAACAAAGTATTATGTTAAATAGCTAGTTATATGTTAAGTTTTTATTTAATATAAATTTGTATTTTTATAGAAATAAAAACTTAGTCATGAAGAAATAATTTACATTTTTACAGGGTTTGTTGATTTAAATCAAATGATTTTCTTTAAAAAAAATCATTGATTTAAATCAAATGATTTTTTTATATATATATATATTGATTTTAAAAGTTAAAAAACAGTGTTTTAAATTATTAATACTTTTATTATTTTCTTTTCTTAGTTTTAAAATTTATTTTAAACAAGTTGCTACATTAATTAATTTTACTTAATGAAATTACTTTCTTGGTGTGTGACAAATTCCAACACAATTGAAATTACATTTTTAAATATCTTTTGATTCTTGAGATTGAAAGTACAGATTAAATTAAAAATTTAATGCTGTCTTAATATAGACTTGTATAGCCGTAGAAAGTAATTAATAAATATGAATTTTTTTAAAAAAATGCCAATAATGTTAATCAAAATTCTAACTTATGATTGAAAAACCATGGAATTAAAATATGCATCATATTTAATTGGTGGAAAATGTATATTTCTAAAGCTTGAAGTTATATTAAAAAGAAATTACCCTAATATGCCAAAAATAGAGAGAAAAAAAAAAGGGCTGATGAATTCAGATATTTTTTTCCTGATATAGTGTCATTCTTCCCTTTCAAAGTCTATTTGAAGCAATAAGGTTATTATCCGGTAACTGGTATTTTTTTCTCATAATATATTTACAGTATCTTTCACATTATCAGATTTTCTATGAAGAAATTGTGAAAAAAAATTCCAATGAGTACATACTTTTTTTTAGCTTAACTTATCTATTTTTATCTTATTATAGAATTAAAAGTGAATATTTTTATATAAAAATATATAGATTAAGTATTTATTTATTTTTTGATGAATGGCTACATTTATAAACACAATCTGTTACATTTATTTTGTAATTTTAAAAATCAAAAGAAAAAAAAAGAAATCATAATTTTAAATTTAAATTATAGTTTGCTAATTGAAACTTTGCTTTAAAGTCAAAGTAC
>NC_092211.1:19350187-19370053 GCF_043381705.1 Parasteatoda tepidariorum
GATAAACCAATATATATATATACACGCAGCGTTGCACAACAAAGACTGACTTATACTAGAAATTCTAAAAAAAAATAATAAAATAGTTTTGAAGGAATAATAAACAGTTAATTAAGAATTCCGGGACTTTTCCCTTCAAGACAATTTCTCGTGGGCCGCTGCCCGGAAGTTGCCAAGACTTGGCGAAGATCTAGTGGCCAAAATTTTGCCACAGATCACGATACGGATATCTCTGCGAAATTTTTTACAGTAAGTCCAAACCGGTCTGTGCTGATTGATAGTGATTATCAGAATATGTCAATTGTTATCAGAATAAAAATTATATTACAACATATTACATAAAATATTAAATAAAGTTTCTGAAATATAAAAAAGTAACTTACCGAATAGTGCGATTAGAAATAAAAAGTAGAGTTTCATTCTAAAAATGTTCACTTCGATAAAACTTTTCGCACTCAAAAGCAAAATTCAAATTAAGTGATTTCGCACACACAGAAGCAAAATAAAATTAAGCATGTTAGTAATAATCATTAATAATCGACACAGATTTCGCCTGTTTTTTACGGTTTATTCTATTTAAGGCATTCAAAACCTCAAGAATGATAAGAGCAAAAAATATCGTCTGAAAAAAAAAATTATCCGAACAGACGAGAAGTTAACTCTTCAAACGACCTCAAGGATACGATGCTTTGTTTTGAATCCGTTCCAAGTTTCACTTTCCTAAGGTTTACGCAGACGATTGCATCACGTGGTTGATGATTCAATGTCATAATTTGTTTCCAAGTGTCTGATTCTGCTGTAGAACTCTTATCAATGACTTCCTACCGATTTCATTGCACGTAACTTAAAAACTTGTTTATTCTATTTAACAGTGTTTCAATGTTAAATTTAGCTTCGAGTAACCTATATTCAAGGGGCAAAACATTAATGTAAAATCCATGTTTCAATATTTTTTTCACTAAAGATTCATCGAACTAAAAATTCGAACGATGAATATCCGCCATTTAAACTTTCAAATAAGTTTAGAAATTTAAAAATATATAAAATTTAATCATATATAACTCCAAACATTATATGAAATTCTTTACGATTTTTATACTTTGTATGCATTTTATTATTACTATTATTATTAGGCTTGTGAGAGTTAATATCTTTAAAAAAAATATTTTAAAGGAGAGAAAATTAAACTTATTGAGTTGTTATGCCATCTTCAGTCAGAACAAGAATTTATGTTAAAAACCAAAGTAAGTATTAAGTTGAAAAAAATTGAAAGTTAAAAGTTTCAATAAATAAAGAAAGGCTGTGAAATGTGATCGTTAATTAATGGTTAGTGGAAGTGCAAAGATAACTAGCGAAGGTTCTTCTAGGTCAAGAAGAAATTAGTAAATTAAAGGTAAAAGAGGTCAGAAAATTTAAGATATTAATCAAAAGAGGATAGGTGCGATTAACTGAAATTACATCTCAGTATCTGAAGGTAAATTACGAAAAAAAAAACATTGTTACCATTTTACAATGGTACTGTTTATTTTAAGCATAGCATACCCCTAAGACACCACTTTTATATGGTGAGGGGGGGGGATTTATTCAGAGAATGTAATTTTTTTTATTCTCTGAAAAAAAAGTTTCAGAGTATGCGCGAAATTAACTTTTTTTCCTTAATTTTCTTCGTTTATTTCCTTTTTTTTAAATTTTATTCATTTTTTTTCAATTTATTTGAATTTTATGTGTTTCTAAAAAAATAAAAAAAAAATAGTTGGGCAAGGTCTACATTTTTTTTGCGGCTTTTCACTTGTGCCCGTCAAACCGAAAAGTATCTTAATTATTTAAATTGGCGAGCTTTTAAATGAACACTTTATTTTTTAAGGAAACCTTTATTAAACATGAGAATCTGAGACGGGATGAAAAATCAAATAATGATAATGATTAATTGAGCGAACCGGGTTCGAATCCCAGTCGATATGAATTCCGCATCCGGCTTGCACCAACGACAGTGCTGACGTGAAATATTCTCAGTGGTACACTGATCATGGGTTAGAGTCCCTTTGCTGTCAGGCTAACCGTGGGAGGTTCTCGTGGTCATCCTCCCAATGTAACGCAAATGCGGGTTGGTTCCATCAAAAAGTCCTTCACGAAGGCAGATTTCTCCCAATACTCGATCCAGGAGTTCCCTTGTCTTCTGTATTGGGTTCAAATTTACAAGGCTACGGAGTTGAACATTAGTAGTCGTAAACCCATAAAATTGGGTCAGCTGTTCAACGACGGTTATAAAATAAAGTAAAATGATTAATTGAGGAACTGTGAAGGCTCAAGGGATAGAGCGTTCGCCTTTCAATGAGGTGAACCGGGTTCGGTTCTTGGCGATGGATGGTCGAAAGTAAATCGGCACCCGGCTTGCACCGACCACATTGCTGACGTGAAATATCTTCACAGGTAGACGGATCATGGGTTGGAGTCCCCTTGCCGTAAGGCTAACCGTGGGAGGTTTTCGTGGTTTTCCTCTTCATGTAACGTGAAAGCACGTTAGTTCCATCAAAGAGTCTTCCATGAAGGCGCGTTCGCCTTCCAATGAGGTGAACTGGATTCGAATCCCAGCGATGGCTGCTCGATATGAATTCCGCATCCGGCTTGCACCGACCACTGTTCCGACGTAAAATATATTCAGAGGCAGACGGATCATGGGTTAGAGTCCTCTTCCCGCCAGGCTAACCGTATGAGGTTTTCGTGGTTTTCCTCTTCATGTAACGCGAAAGCGCGTTAGTTCCATCAAAGAGTCTTCCATGAAGGCGCGTTCGCCTTCCAATGAGGTGAACTGGATTCGAATCCCAGCGATGGCTGCTCGATACGAATTCCACATCCGGCTTGCACCGACTATAATATTGCACCGATGTAAAATATTCTCAGTGGTAGACGGATCATAGGTTAGATTTTCCTTGCCATCCCGTTAACCGTGAGAGGTTTACATCCTCTTGCAAATGTTAGTTCGATCTATTAAAAAAGCCCTCAACGAATGCAAACTTTTTCCAATAATTGATCCAAGAGTTCCCTTGTCTTCTGGATTGGGCTCAAAATTACAAGGTTACAGAGTTAAACATTGGTAGTCGTAAACCCTAATTTGGGTCGGCTATTCAACGACGGTTATAAAATAAAATAAAATGATTAATTGAATTTTAATTTTTAAGGTTTTACAGATCTAATTTTGAGGGATAGTATATCTTTTCTTATAAACCGTAAAAATTCATCAGTTTTGCCTGATTTTTAAAATGTAAATTTAGGTGTTCCTAACTCGTTCTTGAACTAAATCCAAATATACCTCTTATTGTATACTAAATTGTATATTCTTCTACTTTTTATATTTTTTATAATTTTGTGGAGTTTTTTGCATTCTAATTCTAAGGCTTATACAGATCTAATTTTCGAGGATATTATATCATTTTCTTATAAACCGCTTTTGATGAAACTGGTCATGGTGGATTTTATGTCTCATGGCCTGTCCTGACTGATATTATAATTATTTCACTACGCACACCCATTCAAAATTTATTTCACCTACAAAGTTGTATGGATAAAAAATACTTTTGCATAATGAACTCTACAAATACAACTGAATAAAAGCTTGTTTTTTATAATTATGATCCAGTTTCCATCTTCAATTGTCATTTTCATTATCCCATTTTCATCACAATCTTCAATTAGTCAATTATACCATACAACCGCACCCAATACATACCGCTTCCTTTTTCGTTACTATAGTCATCATTACAGAATTGAAAAAGATAATAAATAGTCGATCACTTTAGGAATACAAAATTTCTCGAATCATTTAATTTTTTCTTTACACTTCGATTTTAGATTTTTTTAAAAATTTTATATTTTGCATTAGCAGTAAGTCGATGAATTTCTAAGCAGATGCATGTAAAACATAAAGCATCCTCTAAAATATGCTCTCAAGCTGTTCGGTGTGCAGTAGTAGTAGTTCGTATACATCGCACTAGAGCTGCATAATGGGCTATTGGCGACGGTCTGGGAAACATCCATGAGGATGATCCGAAGACATGGCAACACAATTTTGATTCTCTGCAGCTCCTCCCCGCTTCGGTAGCCCAGCGACCTGCACGCGAAGTCGAGCACTTTACGGTAGAACAGTTTAACGAGGACCAATACTGCACACCCTCGGTCTTTAATCCGAGTGGTCATCCACCCGCACACTGACCGCAGCCAGTGATGTTTGACTTCGATGATCTGCTGGGAACCGTGTCTTAACGATCAGTCCACTGCAGGACCTGTTCCGTGTGCAACGGTAATTGGAAATCCGAAACCGAGCCGTCATCTCGTCCCAATAATGGCGGCCATTAAGAGGTGATAAAATTAAGAATTCTGTTTAACAGTTCTTTTACATAGACTCGTGTTCAAAGGGTTGTACATAAATTCTAAGAGAAACACTCGGAGGAGAAAAAGGCTTTTTTCAACTTTTAAAGCAAACGGATTCTGAGGCATTTCTCATCCCCGAAATACAGGGTGTTTTTAAAACCCCAGACCCATTTTGATGTTTAATAACTCATAAAATAATAAAGATAGATTAAAATTAATAACATAAATGGTTAGATAGACTCAAAAAGCTTCATGACCCTTGTCAATGAACTTCCACGTGTGCCCCGTTCGTCGCACGGAAAATATCAAGTGGATAGTCAATGTCACGCCAGGTAGCGGCAAGCATGTCGGCATCCACAGAGGCTATTGCGGTTGTAATTCTGGCCTTTAAGTCATCAATGTTCGACACGATCCTCATGTAAACATTGTCCTTTATAAATCCCCAAAGAAAAAAGTTCAGCGGTGTTATATCAGGTGATCTGGGTGACCAAGGAATTGGACCTCCTCGTCCAATCCATGTTCCTGTCTCATCAGTCGTCAATCTCATCAGTCGTATGCTTAGACTTGTTGGAAAACTTCGTATTTCCACAACTAGAAGAGCTTCAGCCACATGTCTTTTTGCAACAAGATGGTGCCCCACCTCATTGGGGTATCATCATTCGTAGTAATTTGAATGACCATTTTCCAGCTGCAAAGCTTAACACAACAATCAGTGCAAATTATTCAGTGTAACAGCAGTTTGCAAATAATGTGATTCAGTGCGCAAATAATTCACGAGTAACTTTTGAATAATCTTAAAGGCACTACTAAATAAATGCTGTTGTTGTTTTAGTGGGCCATTTAAGGTAAGGAAAGCGATTGTTTTTGTTTTCCAGTGGCGACATCTGTAGAATTCGACTTCTGCCACACGCATACGTCACACCCGTTTATAGAGTGGACCCATCCATACACCCATTCATTCATCCACAGATCGTAGTTTTGACCTGAACCAGAGAGCGATCAATCTCCAATTTATTACCCCCAGATTTATAATTTGTTATGGGAACTTGGAGGACTTTGTGACTCGACGGATTGAACTTGCACCAGTCACTATTTACTACCAGGGGATTAAATTAATAATTTCAATAAACTCGATGTAAAATATGCTTGATAACATTTGTTTTAAAATATCTGAAGAGTGTAAGAGTCGACATGTTTCGAGCACTCAAAAGTAGGCACCCATTCTCAAGACTCGCTAGAAGGAATAGATAAGGAAAGGCTAGAAGGAATAGCAAATAGAGATTTCAAAGAGAAAGCCGTAAAATAGCTAACAAAAAATCGGAAAATGTATAAAGTTCAAAAACAAATCTACAAAAATCGCGGTAGACGAAAGTAAAACAGAAAATGAAAAGTAAAAAATGAAATAACCAACCTTTTGCGGTTTGTGAACTGCGGTTATTACTGTTCTGTTTTTGCACTTTTACTTAATTTCCACTCTTTCGTTCTGCAACTTTACGTTTTCTCTTTCATATCCGTTTATTGCAAATACTCAGTCACTTCTAACGAGACTTGAGAATGGGCGCTTATTTTTGAGCTCTCGAAACATGTCAACTTTTACAATCTTCATATATTTTGAAACAAATGAAGTTTTTATATTATCATTGTTATCAGGTACAGAGCTGAACAAGAGATTTGAGTATCTTAGCTAGTGGGGGAATTTTCAAATGGCTAGATTCCACCCAGTGGCGGACCCAGCGGGGGAGGGGGGGTCATAGGGGTCATGATCCCCCCCCCCCAAAAAAATGGAAAAAAAATGCAAATAATACTTTTTTTAATAGTTTACAAAAGAAATAAAATATTTTTTTATAAGAAATTTCTTCTTATAAAAAAAAAATTAACATGGGGGGGGGGAATCTGAGTCTATGACCCCCCAGGAAAAATTTCTGGATCCGCCACTGATTCCACCGACATGAGAGCTAGTTAATAAAATAACTCTGTTGAGCTATTTCTCTTTTCTAAGCTTATTTCCTAGCTTAGCACTGGAAATAAATCAAAATTAGTTTAACAAGTACGAAAAGAAATTTGAAAGAAACATAATTGTTTGCTTTGCATTTAACTTTAATTCAATAACATCGTTCGAAGTTAATCACACCCCCCCCCCCAGGTGGCTCTTATAATCAAAACAAATCAGTTTTTCATTTTACGCGGCGAATCAAATCAACAAAGACTATCTGTTATAACAGAATCAGCATTTGTTTGCTTAATCCACGCACAATTAAATTTTTACAAAACCCTTTTCAACGATAATTAATCCGATGAATCTTAAAGGATTTTCGACTCTAAAAAAAGAAGGAAAACTTCGCCATTTGTTCTCATCTCTCTAATTCTCATCCTTAATTACAAGAACTGACGGTGTCACGAGATTTGATTTACATTAATTAACGTTTCTATTTTTCAAATTACGGCACAAAAAGAGGAGTGGAAAAAAAATCGCTAATCAAACAATATTAAGTGAAGTTTAACTCTTGTAGCAATTAAAAAGACACACATAGGAAACACTTATAATTTATTAAGAACCTGGCACCTACTTTTCAATTTTTATTTTATTTAAGTAGCTGAAATCATTTTTAAAAAGATGCTTATTAAATTTAGATTATTTTTTTCCTTCTCAAGACTTTTGACTTAATATTGTTCTTGCTGTTGTTAATTTACGTCGCACTAGAGCTGCACAATGGGCTATTGGCGACGGTCTGGGAAACATCCCGGAGGATGATCCGAAGACATGCCATCCCAATTTTGATCCTCTGCGGAGGGGATGGCACCCCCGCTTCGGTAGCCCGACGACCTGCACGCGAAGTCGAGCACTTTACGGTAGCACAGTTTAACGAGGACCAATACCGCACACCCTCGGTCCCTACGCAGACTGATCCAAGTGGTCACCCACCCGCACACTGACCGCAGCCAGTGATGCTTGACTTCGGTGATCTGCTGGGAACCGTGTCTTAACGATCAGTCCACTGCGGGACTTTGACTTAATAAACGGTTTCTGAAGATGGTTTGATTTTAAATTATTCACAGAAAATACTCGTTAGTTCTTAAAAAATATATCTGATTCTCATTATTGTCACTTGTCGTAAACAGAATATTTATTTCAATAATCTCTTTAATACAATTATTTAAATTTAAATTCACGGGACTTTAAAATAAGGTATTTTCAGATGTTACCTCTGTTAAAATTAATATTTTGCTTCATCATCAGAGTTTCTTTTTTAATTACAGTGCGCATCGTTCTAAAATGTTGATATTTTATTTTTTTAATTCGGAAGAATCATTAAAGACTACCAACTTAGAACTCTCTGAACTCAACAACCAATTTTCTTCCTTAGTACTGTTCAAATCACGTCTCACAAAAAGTTTAATCCTCAATAATCATTATTTCTAAAAGGTTGATTTTCTTTTAATTGGATACTTGAACTTCAGGAAGACGAAGATCCACAGATATCCACACACGGACCTATGACGTTAGTGCCAGTTGATAATTTATAAGCAAAATGGCGTGTTAAAGTTGTAGTTAATTTACGTCGCACTAGAGCTGCACAATGGGCTACTGGCGGCGGTCTGGGGAACATCCCTGAGGATGATCCGAAGACAAGCCATCACAATTTTGATCCTCTGCAGAAAGGATGGCACCCCCGCTTCGGTAGCCTGACGGCCTGCACGCGAAGTCGAGTCCTTTACGGTCGAACAGTTTAACGAGCACACCCTCGGTCCCTACGCAGACTGATCCAAGTGGTCACCCACCCGCACACTGACCACAGCCAGTGATGCTTGACTTCGGTGATCTGCTGGGAACCGTGTCTTAACGATCAGTCCACTGCGGGACTTTGACTTAATAAACGGTTTCTGAAGATGGTTTGATTTTAAATTATTCACAGAAAATACTCGTTAGTTCTTAAAAAATATATCTGATTCTCATTATTGTCACTTGTCGTAAACAGAATATTTATTTCAATAATCTCTTTAATACAATTATTTAAATTTAAATTCACGGGACTTTAAAATAAGGTATTTTCAGATGTTACCTCTGCTAAAATTAATATTTTGCTTCATCATCAGGGTTTCTTTTTTAATTACAGTGCGCATCGTTCTAAAATGTTTATATTTTATTTTTTTTACTTCTGAAGAATCATTAAAGACTACCAACTTAGAACTCTCTGAACTCAACAACCAATTTTCTTCCTTAGTACTGTTCAAATCACTTCTCACAAAAAGTTGAATCCTCAATAATCATTATTTCTAAAAGGTTGATTTTCTTTTAATTGGATACTTGAACTTCAGGAAAACGAAGATCCACAGATACCCACACACGTGACCTATGACGCCAGCGCCAGTTGATAATTTATAAGCAAAATGGCGTGTTAAAGTTGTAGCTCATTTACGTCGCACTAGAGCAGCACAATGGGCTATTGGAGACGGTGTGGGAAACATCCCTGAGGATGATCCGAAGACAAGCCATCACAATTTTGATCCTCTGCAGAAAGGATGGCACCCCCGCTTCGGTAGCCTGACGGCCTGCACGCGAAGTCGAGTCCTTTACGGTCGAACAGTTTAACGAGCACACCCTCGGTCCCTACGCAGACTGATCCAAGTGGTCACAGCCAGTGATACTTGACTTCGGTGATATGCTGGGAACCACGTCTTAACGATCAGTTCACTGCGGGACAATATAAAAGAGAAGTATAAACTGTAAAAGTGGAAACTGGCAGTTCAGAACATTAATCATGAGATTGCATTGAACACAGCAAATAGGTTATGAATCAAATAATTGGGGGGGGGGGATGTAAAACCAATGCGTTCGTTAAGTCGACAGATTGCTTGCCAACCCAGAGGAGTTTTTTTTAAATATTTTTATTATTTCCAATGAGCTGCACAATCAGTCGAGCAGACCTAGTGCGTTCTCCTGAAGTGGTATCCACTCTTTCAAGACCACCACAATGGGTGAGATACCGTTGGCCAAGTTAATTTGGACGTCTAGTTTCTGCCAAACTGGATGGCAACACCGAGACTCTATTTGGATGCTAAAGTGCACTAGGAATTTAATTTTGTCAGAAATGCCAAGAGCCAAAAAGGCACTCCAAGGATCTTTTACATGCCGCGTAATCATTCCGCTGAGGATTTTCTGCTTTCCGAAAATCCGGTGTCTGGGCCGGGGATCGAACCCGCTGACTTGGGCTCAGAAGGCCGACGACAAACCAACTGCGCCACCCAGTCACACAACCCACAGGAGTAGAGGTGCAGATTTCAAGAGATCAGCAAGACATCCTTGCATTTTTATTACAGTGCAAGCAGAAGCACACTGATCGCAGCCAGTGATGCTTGACTTCGGTGATCTGCTGGAAACCGTTTCTTAACGATCAGTTCACTGCGGGACAATGGCGTGTTAAAATTGAGCTATATTTACGTGAATAAAAATTAATTTTGTGTTAAGTGAGTTTTTCAAATTTTGTCACATTATTTACTTTAAAAATTTTCTTAAAGATTCTCAATTATTCTCATAACTAACAAGAAGAAGGTCTATTGCATAATCACAAATTACCGACCATTACTAAAATCTCTAAAGTTCAATTTGACGAACATTCAAAAAACAAAATAGTTCTAAAAGCATTGGACGATATCATAAAACGAAATCGTGATTTTTTGTCAAATTATTTTTTTGCGGTCATCGAAAAGCTAAGGAAAAGCTTTAAATTGAGTACTTGTACTTCAAGAAGATCACAGATGTGATCTATGACCCACACATGTGATCTATGACGTCGTCAGCTCCAGCTGATTGTTTATACCTAAAATGGCGTGTTAGAGTTGAGCTAAGTTTCTACACATAAATTATAATGTTAATTAACGTGAAGTCAATTAAATACAGCCCCGCATCACACATCCAATTTATTGAAATATAAATTCTTTCTCGTATATGTCTTTTACTTAACTTAAACTTATTATTTGTTTATGCATTTTTTTGTTTCCGTGATATATTTCTGTTTTGTATTATACCTGGCGACTTATATACATAACTTTATATGCTTTATGCTTATATGCTTTACTTACATACTTTATCATTTACTTCAGATCGTGCGGTAAACTATGAAAACCGCACAGCAGTCCAACGACAGGAACATTCTAACCCAAGGTTGGGCAAACTACTACCCGCGGGCCAACTGTGACCCACCAGAAGGTTTTATCCGGCCCGCGGATAGAATTCTAACTTTCTGATCCGTGACGAATATAAACAAGATACATTATGCATCAATTATTTTGTCTACTTTTTCTTAAAGCAATTTTTTTTCATTTTTTTTTCCAACATGTTAATATTAACATGTAGTATGTTAACATGGAAATAGTTAACACAGACAGCTTCAATTGGTAAAATGTTGAAAACAGAAGTTATTTATAGAATAGCCGCAGATTAGCTCCAACGAGCGTTTGTCCCTCTCGAGGAGCAGACATAAGGAATCTAACATAGATGAATTGTGCTTTATATGTGGCAGACAGCGCATTTTAAGCTCCAACGAGTGGGCTTTCCTGCCGGTGCGAGTTCTAACATTATTTACCACGCATGGAAAGATTGCACACTATTGCTGTTTCTAAGCATACCAAAGTTTGATTTTTGCAAATCATTACCTTACGCTAGTTCCCAAAATTTAATATCTCATGCCCAGAAAATCAGTGCTATGTTTGCTTCATCTTATATATGTGAATTATTGTTTTCAACTATGAACCTTAGAAAAAAATCATTTCAGAAATAGACTAACAGACAAGCATTTAGCCTCGTTCCTTAAAATAAGCACATCTCCCTTCGAACCTCAATAAAAGGAACTTTTAAAAATGAAATCGCAATTTCATTCATCTCATTAAATATTTAAATTAAAACTTGTATATCGTTTCTTTTAGAAGTTTTTACTCGGCCCACCAAACTTTTTTTTCTCGATTTTTCGCCCTTGACCAAAAAAGTTTGCCCAACCCTGTTCTAACCCATGATACAACTATCATTTTTATTTTATATCCGTCGTTGAACAACCGACCCAATTTTGGGCTTACGACAACTAATGTTCAACTTCATAGCCTTGTAATTTTGAACCCAATCCAGAAGACAAGGGAACTCCTGGATCGGTACTCTCAGAGGTATGATTTGTTATGGGAATATTGAGAACTTTGTGACTAGAGAGTGCATAAATGGCTATTTACTACAAGGAGAGTCTTCGGGCCACGTGGATTGAACCCACCAACTTTTTGACAAGGGCTCAGTGCCCTACCAACCAGTAGGTTATCCTGGCCGTCTATCATTGAAATAATTTTCTGAGTATTGTGGTCGATGTGTATGGATAAAAAAATTTTTAAGCCCTTTGACTAATCACCCAAGTTAATAATTACAATTTTGTACCTGCAACTGGGTTTAATAATTACAATTAGATACTTGCAAGTGGAAAAGTATAATGATTATGCCTAACCATGTGACTTAAATTATATCTCTAAATGACGTCACGTGTGTGTCTGGAACATGATTGACTGAACCTTGATGGTTAATCATTACAATATTAAAGTATCATTTTCTGTCATGGAATGACGGAAGTTAGTTGGCAAATCAACAACAATGAACACGTAATGGTAGATGTTGACCATCAAATGATGATGGACCATCATGAATCGCATTGAAACCAACATAAACCATCAAAATATTTTGATAGGGCATTCAAGAATTTTGACTTCGTTAATGACGATTATTTTTAATAGCTGCAACTGCCGAGAATGTTTTTTCATACATATTGTGAATGTCAATAGTATTTTAATAGCCTCTCGACTTAATATTAAATATTTATTTTCAGAAGTACTTGTAGGCTCCACGTCTAGCTCACTTCACTATCATTCAACATTAAAAAAATATTTTATATTTTTCCAGAAAAAAAAAGATAATTTCGTTTGCAAAATACGTATTTATTTTATTCCATTGCCCTCCCTGTAAAATTTCCTACACATTAAAAAAAAATAATAATACCAAAAAAAACGAACTTTTTTGATTTCATTTATTTATTATTACTATATTTTTCGAGGGGGGGGGGAAGAAGAATAAAAGCGATTAGATAGTCATTATTATAAAGTACATTAAAACGAGAGAGCAAAATCATTTTACTGAATTGTCGATTTGTCTAACATAACTTAACATCGATGTCCAGATAAATTTCATTTTTACGGTTTCAAGATATTACTATTTGTAAATGGTTTCAAACCCGTAAAATAAGAGAAATGTTTCTAACCATAAACTTTACGGTTAATTGGAAGGGCAGACTAGTGCCGATTATCTCCCCGTAATTCTAGAATGAAAATTCTTACAGTGATATAGCGATAGATATTGTAAACGTACCTATTCAAAAGTTCACGAACAATATATTCATGATCGAGGAGCACCCTTAGCGGCGTACGATAACATTTCCGGTCATGGGTTGCTATGCTTTTATTCTCTCGATGATCCCTACCTCCCCAATATAATTAAACACCCTGTATAATAAAAATAAAATAACATTTATAAAAATATAATGACTTTATTTACAGTTATAAGCATTTACGAGTAATTTAGCTTCACTATTAGAATTTCGTCACAGGAATCCAATATATCTTTATGTTCTTTTTCTAATTCCTTTCTGACTAAATCTGATCCATCTCTTCCACATTTTTCAATACTTACATTTCTGGAACAAAGTAGAATCGTTTGAAATACGCTGAAAAAGAAATGTGCTTATGTGTCAATATTAGTTAGTACGGATATAAAATAAAATGGAATAAAATAAATGAAAAATAAATAAATAGAAGGGGAAAAAATCTCCGGGGGGGGATTGGATACACTGCTGTTTTAATTCTACGGAACCTTTATAAACAAACTCCACGAGATAGGTTAGGGCCATTCAAAAAGCATAATTTTGCCTGCCAGTTGGCCAAGCGGGTAGCGTACCCGATTGCGAATTTAATGGTTGCTGGTTCAAATCCAGCTCAGGGCATGGACACCTTTCTCACTGTGTGTTGACCTCTGTGGCAGTGAGCAACGTTGCTCTCCTCCGTGACTTAGGCTTACAGGTTACCAACAGATAGCTAATTTACAATTTAACGGCTTTCTTCCTTTTTTGAAGATTCTTTCTTAAATATATTGTTTCTTGAATATAGTTGGTCGCAATTACAATGCAAACTTTCATTTCTTTCAAAATCTCTATCACCGAATTTAAGCATCACTGGCTGAGGTCATTGTGCGGGTGGGTGACCACTTGGATCAGTCTGTATGGGGGTGTACTGTATTGGTCCTCTTTAACCCCCGTAAACTGCTCGACTTCTATCGTACTACTGTAAAGTGCTCGACTTAGCGCGGGTCGCCGGCTACCGAAGCGAGATCCCCTCTGCAGAGAATCAAAATTGTGATGACGTGTCTTCGGATCATGCTCGGGGATGTTTCCTAGACAGTCGCCAATAGCCCAATGTGCAGCTCGACGTAAATGAACTACAACAACTTAAGAAATCTTTTGCGTTCAAAACTGCTAAAAAAATATTTTGCTATTATACTTTTTTCTAAATTAAATTTTTATTAAAAATTTAAAATATTTCCACTTGCAATTTTTTGTTACATTTTTTTTTAAATTTTGATTTCGAATAAAATTTTGAAAGTAAGAAGATTTTATTGTCTTACGTAAGCACTAATCACACCTTTCCCCTTCACCTTTGTTAGCAAAAAATAAGCAAAAACAATCCCCTTGTTAGGCCTTATGTTATATTGGATAGACCTCTTCAGGCTCATTAGTGATAAGTTTGATGCAAAAGTGATGCACTTCACGTTTTCCCAACAGTAATCTGACAAAAACAGAATTAGCTTTAAATAAATAACCCCAAGAAACTGAGGCAGCACCATGTTACCTGATTAAAAACATAATTCGCTTCAAAAGAAGGAAATAACAGTCGACTTGTTTCAAGCGCTTAAAAAACAAACACCCATTTTCAAGACTTGCCAGGCGAGAATCTGAAGAAACAAAAGCGATTTGAAATGTAAAACGTAAAGTTACTGACAAATAAAATAGAAAAATAAAGGTGAGAAACAAAATTAGAAAAACCACAGTAGCCGAGAGAGAGAGGAAGAAGAAGAAAAAAAAAGATTGAAAACAGAACAAGAAAAAGCACAGTAGCTGAGAGGGGCAAATCAGGGTGAAACGCATTTCCAAGCGCTACGGAGAGGTGGTGAGGAATTAATGTCGTCAGCAAGGGAATGATAATTCATATGAATAGAAAAAGATTCCAGGGCATCAAGATGAGCAGATGTGAGGCTTTTCTTTTGAATGTTTTATTCCCCAGGATTTTAGGTCATCAAAATTAGGATAGCCAGCTAATTAGTATTTTCAAACAAATAATCTGTAAGAATATTTCGAAAAGTAGAAAAAAAGAAGTAAAAGTATTTTTAAAAAATATAAACGATTAATTAACCTGCATAACATTATTTTTTCAGTTTGTTCATTGAAATTCTCCTCAATCCTCGACATTGTTATCAATTCTTTCATTGCTTCAATTAAACTGTAGACCATGCATTCCATCATATCACGCTGGTGATCATCCAAACAATGCAGGAAGCTGTACTTATTGCTTTTTGAGTAATCCTCAAGCTCATTCTCTGAAAATAATAATAAAAATGAGGACAACTGATTTAATAATTAACCCAGAAATGTACAGTTCAGAGTTGGGCGTCTACTACAGTAATCGATTACAACTGTAATTGATTACAGATAATTACTGCTATGTAATCAATTACTTGTAATCACGATTACAAGTAATCATAATTTTTGATTACATCAGAATACAGCAAAAATGTAATCGATTACATTTTTCAATTACCGTAATCAATTACTTGTAATCATGATTACAAACATTCATAATTTTGATTACAACTGTAATTGTGATTAGATAACCAATTACTGTAATAAATTACTTGTTATCGTGATGACAAGCAATCAAACTATTTGATTATATGTAATTATGACCCGTAATTGCTTTTGTTATGGTTAGTTGTAATCGAAATTACTTGGAATCATGATTACAGATGCAATCAAAATTTTGATGAATTGTAATCAAGATTACAAGTAATTGATTACTGTAATCAATTATTGTACTTACGATTACAGCTGTTATCAAAAAATTTTAAAGTTGTAATCACGTTTACAAGTAATTGATTACAGTAATCGACTATTGTAATCACAATTACAGCTGTAATCAAAGTTCTAATCACGATTTCAAGTAATTGATTACTGTAATTGTTTGTTATAATCACGATTACAGCTTTAATCAAAATTATGTTATCTTGTAATCAGGATTACAAGTAGTTGATTACTGTAATCGAAAAATGCAATCGATTACATTTTTGTCCAACTCTGGTACAGTTAACCCTTTTGCAGACGGAGAAAGGAGCGTCAGAGTATATGCACTAAAGAGTATGAAAACGTACTAATACGGCTAATAATAAGAAAATACTAAATTGCAGATTACATCCTTGTGGTATGGGGCCGCTAGATGTAGTATCATATATAACGGCCGGCGGTATCATATATGACTCTGCTCATATATGATACCGCCGGTCGTGAAGGTGAGTATCGCGTGATCACGTAAGTCTGTCTATGGAAAGAACTCCTCGTGCAATACGCCTGGTGCATTGGCGGTGTGTATGATTGCGAGGTTTAACAATTTCAAGTAGGGGTGTCAAGTCAATATTTAAGAAAGGGTTGACTCGGGTAGCTGAGAGAAAGGGAATAATTAGAGTGGTAAGCTCCCTTCTTTGAAATTCGCTATTTCTCGCTTTCATATCAACAAACGGCCTTAATATTTGTGGCAAAGGAAGTTGTTTAGATAGACAAACTATATATGCAAAACTGGATTTACGTATTCGCTAGAAAGGCTAAAGTTTAGGTTCCAAGAACTGTTGTGGAACCAAAATATCTTTTTCTGTTTTGTGAAATGAATGCGTCCCTGTGGCACCTTTATTTTCTTTAAAGAACAAAATTTTATGTATTGCGCAATAAAAGAAAAAGTACGTTATAACCTTATTACTACCAATATGCTTTCGAACTATATCTCTGTTATCATTCCACAACCAAATAATATTTTTATTTTTTTGATAACCGTAGTTGAATAGCCGACTCAATTTTGGATTTACAATTACCAAAGTTCAACCCCGTAGCCTGGTAATTTTGAACCCAATCCAGAAGACAAGAAAACCCCTGGATCAAGTATTGGTAGAAATTTGCCTTCGTGGAGGTGTTTTTGATGGTGGATAATCCACATTTGCGTTACATGGAGGAACATCTCCCACGGTTCGACAAAAAGACTATCCCTTGATCCATCTGCTGAGGAAATTTTATGCCACGACTGAAGTCGGTGCGAGCCGGGTGCAATATTTGTATCGATAAGTCAGCGATGGCACTCGAACTTGGTCACCCCATTAGGAGTCGAGCGCTCTATCCCTTGAGCCACTATGGCTCAACCACGAAATATTATCAAAGACTATTAATTTAATGTTTAATAATCAACAGTAAAAAAAATAAGAGATTTTGCTATTGGTGTATGGCGTCGAGTTAAATAAAATCCGATTCCGTTAAATAGAATCCAATCTTGAATCCGATTCTGAATGTATGAGATTACGGACCTGAAAAGATTTTAATACGAGAAAAAAAAATCATTTAGCTAATTAATAATTTAGTCAGAATACTGCTCGAAGGTCTGAATCTTACCCCGTAATGTAAATTTCACTTTTAGCATATTTCGCCAAATTTCAAGAATTTTTTAAAGCGAATCAAAAGTTTTTTGAATATTATAGTAAAATTTATTTGTTCAAAGATAATTGCGTGTAAAAATAAGTTTTAATAATTTTGTAATATTTTATTTAATGGGTGAAATGCTTTTGAATGCCATGAAAATTGTTTCATCGTTTCGGGCTATGCAATTTTAAATAGCAAAGCTTAACATATGAACTAATTCAGCGAAATAAATTTTTAAAAATATGCCTTTTTTTTAAATTTTATAAATTAAAAACCATTATAATTATTTCATCAAATCTGGTGCTTTGTTATTTAAAATTACTAAACTCTGACAGCACAAATAAATTAGTTGAAGCAAAAATACTTCATATTTCCGAAGATTAATTCCGCGAATTTATAAATAAAATACTGTACTTCAAGAGTTTCAAATTACTTATAAAATATTAGCATTTTCGTTTACCTTCTTCAGAACATCTATCTAAGGATTCACATGAGGTTTCTAGTTCTTTTGAAGAACCAAACAAATCAACGAAACCAAGAAGACCACAGCGATTGGTTTCACTTTCTACGCAATCCAGAATATCTTCTTTCCTGAAATACGATGTTGAATTTTACTACGAAAGAAAAATAGAACAGACAAAAAAATAAAATAAAAACTTCAAGGATTCGTGCCATGCAATGTTTCCGGATTTTCCATAAAAATAATCATAATAAGCAAACCGGACAAAAAATTAGTCACCCTTAGAGAAATCATTAAAAACATAATTTAATAACTCCGCCTCTGGATTTAATATCAGTCTGGATTCGGTTGGGAAGTGAGACCACAAGGTTTTGCATGTACGTCGAATCCAGTTTAAGCTACTCGCTGAGGATTTGATCGCGTAAATCCACCAAATTGCGAGGATGCTGATTTCTGCGTTTTACCCCTTGTTTCAACAAGTTCCACAAATTTTCAATGGGGTGCAAGGCAGGTGATTTTTCAGGCCAGACAAAATGTTATTGAGTGTCTGAGTGAAATTAGTCACATATTCTTCCAGCGCGATTAACTTTACTGTTTTCATCTTGAAAAATAGGGGTATCGTCAGCATACTCTTCATGAAGATGTTGACTGAAAGGCAACACCTGATGATCATCCAGAATGTTCAAATAAACATGGTGGTTCATGTTACTGGCCACCTCATTGAGGGGGACCCAATCCATAATAAGAAAAACACCCCAAAACAGGCCCACCTCCGGCTTGAGCCTGACCTTGCACACAGTAAAGATGAAATGCTCTATCTGATCTTCGGTGCACTCGACGAAGTACGTCATTTGAATAAAGGCAAAAACGTGATTCGTCAGACCATATTACATTCCCCCAATCAGCAACTGTCCATGTTCGGTGACTTCTAGCCCACTGAAGTCGAGCAGCTTTATGTGCCTGTTTAAGCAATGGCTTCTTACGAGGTGTTCAACACCAAATATTCATTGTATGAATCTCCCGTCTCAATGTTTTCTCACTAAAATGGACATTCATTTACAATTCTAACCGGGTTAGGGAGCGATTTTGATTGACAAGTCGTAAAACACGTCTCCGATCCCTTTCATACAAGATCTTTTTCCGACCACAATTCTGACGTCGTCCTTCGTAACCACGTGTATTACACCACTGCTTGTAGACTCGTTGGACAGTCCGCATCGAAACACCAACAAATCCAGCAACTTTATTTACCGTATGACCATGGGCAGGGCCAAACACAATTGCTCCTTTTTGCCACTCTGTCACATTCTTACCCATATTTACACACAATTTCCGCTCGAAACAAAGATATCTCACTGATGGTTACTTGCCTTTGATCACGTTTAGGCAGAGCGCACGAAGTTGAGCTCGTCGCTTGACCACTGCTTCACAGAACGAAACCTAATTCATCGGTGCTTGCGCACTAGTGTGATTAATTTTCTGTCCTGTGAGCTTATATTCGAGAACGCAACGATCTATGAGGGCGTTGTTATTTGAAACGAATAACTACTTGTAGAACAGCACGTTTAGTTGCTCTGGAAATTTCTTCAGTGTAGTATGGCTACGTTTCTTCCTTATTGTGGCTTATTAAATTTGAAAAGAATGTTTGATATACCTTCTTATGCAGGGGACAATATAGATCATAGATCTCGAAATAGAATCTCTCTCTCTTTTTTTTTCGATGTCTAAAACACATTGAAAAAATATTTGTAAATAAACAAAAGAAATAATATTCTTATTAAAGAGAAATGTTAATACTCGAGAAATTGCTCTACTAAACTTAATGATCTGATATGAATAGTCTATTTAAACTTCACATCCCATAATTTTCTGAATCAAATTACAGTACAGAACCCGTTATCCGGAAACCTGAAAACCGGAAAACCAAAAAACCGGAACGAAATTCGATAAATTTTCCCACCATTATAAAAAAAAATTTTTTTTTTCCTTATAAAATTTTAGGATTTTTCGTTCTTTTTTGAAAGATGTTTACCTTACCATCATTTTGGAAATAATCATTAGTGTATTGCTCCATCGTTTTTTCTTCTTTTTAAGATTATTTCCAAAAAAAAATTTTTTTTAGTTGTGTTTAACAATAAAAAAACGGCTTTTTGTAGCGATTCAGAAAACCGGAAAAATCAGTTATCCGGAATAGCGATGGTCCCGATCGTTCCGGATAATCGGTTCCCTACTGTA
>NC_092211.1:19370792-19372776 GCF_043381705.1 Parasteatoda tepidariorum
CTCCCAAGAGCATCCCAAGCATGTTCAATAGGATTCAGGTCAGGGGATTTGGCTGGCCAATCCATTCGTTGAATATCCTCGCTTTCCAGATACTCATCAACCATGAGAGCCCTATGTGGTCACGCATTGTCGTCCATAAAAATGAACTCAGGGCCAACAGCGCCCCTGAAAAGACGCACATAAGGCTCTATTACCTCTTGCCTGTACCTCTGGGCATTCACGGAACCATTGTCAAACACATGGAGCAGTGTGTGGGTATCTTGCATGTGCGAATGAATGTGCGAAAATGCTTTCCATCTCTTAATTTTGTCCACCAGTGTAAATTTCAACATGTAGCCTAAGAACAGAATAGCTAAATTCCACTTGAAATTGATCAATCAAAATTAAAAATAAATAAATACTTACCGAGAAAACATTAAAAATGTACTAATAATCAACACAAATGTATTGTTTCAAGTGATTCTGATGATCCTTTACTATTATTTTCCAATATTATATATATTCAGAACTATATACTTTTCTATAAAGAAGAATGTTCAAGAACTGTTACAGGTTTACACGTTCTTAAACCATCTTTTCTTCATTGAAATGAAGTAGGCAAGAGACTTAAATATCTTAATTTCATTTTAATTTACAATGGATTGAACAGTAAAAATTTTATTTTACCGTAATATACATCCGTAATAGTAGGCGATCACGAAATCGAATTGCATTTACCGATGTTCTAGACTACTTTATCAAGCTCCTCAGCTTTCTTCTTAGAAAATTTTTATCTACTTGCTGATGGAAAAAACACGTCCTACATATGCCGTTATTCTGATGGAACTGAATGAAAACTAAATATTATAAATAGTAGCCTGGAAATATCCTCCCCGCTAGAGGGCGTATTCACGGGTTGAGTGTGATTACGAATGTTTCTTTCAGAATCTCGGTAATAGCTGTCGCTTACATAGACAGCGCCATTTGTATTGTGTGGTGCAGAGGAGTTATTGTTTAGTATTTGCTAATTTGTCCTCAACTCATGAAAGAGAGACTAATATAAATAGTATAAATACTGAACAGAATAATCTAGTTTTGTAATAAATATCGTTTTATGACACTTTCCACTTAATCTTTTATTTCTGTTAAAAATTATCCCCATGAGCTATAATAAAAAATAGTGAAAAGTGAAATAAAAAAATTTTATGAACAGTAGGAATCGTAAATTAATTTGTAGATAGTGATAAATTTTGTAGATTCCAAAGCTTTCAATAAAAAACTTGAATAATAATTAATTTTCAATAATTTCTTTGTAGTTATATTAACTAAGCAAATTTTGATTAACTTCTATATTTAAATGCTTGTCATATAATTAGAATGCTTACTTTCTATTGATTTATTTGTTAACTTTTAAAAACTATTTACTGTCAAATTGTTTATTTTTCAAAAATGTTTTGTAAAATTTGAGTTTTAACGAAATCGTGGGTTTAACGAGGAAATTTTTAATGAATAATAATGAAACATTATTTAGGAGTTCATTTACAATTTAAAACTAACAATAGCACACCATTCGCGAATTTATTTTTAATGTACAACTAACAATGAAACGTCATTAATGAGTTTTTTTTATTGAAGTTATACTTCTTATGCGACTTCCAACAAGGTTGCGTTAAACGTTTAACGCTACATTTTTATTATTGGCCGGGAAATCACGTGGCAGGATCCAGTTTTCCCTCATTCATTTCCATATTGTTTTTGGTTCTCACTAGCATAAAAATAATGAAAGTATTGTTTTTCTGTAAATATTTTTTTTAGTTTGATTTGATACACACATATTTAATAGGATAGTATTTTTTATTTTCAAATTTAGTGGATAACAATTGTAAGAAATGAGTGAAAACAATCCCACGGACAATGCGACGGATTTAAGGTTATGTCAAGGTACGTCTCTTGTGAATATCAATTGATTGTTAGGTTTTCTCTTTTGAAATTACATTATGACGCA
>NC_092211.1:19374505-19548477 GCF_043381705.1 Parasteatoda tepidariorum
CTTGCTCAGAAATCAACAAATATTACTGGAAGAAACCAATCTAAAATATAACAAATAAGAAGAATTTTTAAGGGAAAAAAAGGTTGTCCTTATAGGCTGCAGTAATACATTGAGAAATATTCTGTCAATTAAATTCTTAAAGAGATTTTTTAAAAATACTATTTAAAACAAAATTCATATTTTGAAAATTTTCCTATTTTGGTTTTCTCCATATACAGATTTAAATAACTACAACCCTGCAATTTGCATATGAAATACATAAGTCTTAAAAAACCTAATAAGATGTCGAGCATTTATATTAGAAAATATATAATAGTCAAAATGTTTATTTAAAAAAAATATTATATTTTGTACTTAAATTCCTTTGATAATATTAGCTGGAAAAAAAGCTATGGTGGTATATTTTGGAAAAAGTTTTATACTGCTGCATAAATATGATTTTAAATTTGTTTAAAATTACTTGGGTATTTTTTTTTTAATTATTAGCTTGAAAAATTACATTGATACTAAAAATTACAATTGAACAAGTAAACAGTAAATTTAAAAACTGAAAAATCTTTAGCTTGGACTTAGAAGAAAATACAATTTATTTAAGAGAGCAAAATTAGTACAAAGAGAAGTGTAATTTTTAAAATTAATAGGGAAAAATAAAGCTATTAAATTATATGTATGTAAATAAATAACAAATTCAAAACAAATCTTTTTATTCAGTGGAACAAAGTATGCATTTTGAACCAGAAAACAGTATTAGTAAAATTTTCAGTATCAGTAACATTTTCAGAAAACAGTATTAAAACCAGAAGATATAACGAATTTGTGTATATCTTCATTCAAACAATATAACAACATATGAACTGGTAAGAATCTTGCTGACAGCTAAGACTTTC
Organism: Parasteatoda tepidariorum; assembly: GCF_043381705.1. Taxonomy (NCBI): domain Eukaryota; kingdom Metazoa; phylum Arthropoda; class Arachnida; order Araneae; family Theridiidae; genus Parasteatoda; species Parasteatoda tepidariorum. The sequence continues at coordinate 19,375,393 of NC_092211.1, forward strand.
ACAAATGAATACAAAATAATTCTTATAAACATGCTTTTAAAAAATATTTAATTTACATTTTTATAAAAGCCTAAAAAATATACTGGACATCTATTTTAGAAATTACTAATTAACATGCCTTATAACTTTTATTGAATAACAACATTCAATACCTCTATTATAACACTGAAACCAAACTTTTAATCTTTGGAAATAACCTTCCATAAGTATTTCCAAAGTTAATTATTATTATAACTGTACGTTTGTTAATCTTAAACATGAAAGTTATGCATAGCTTTATAGATATTAAACTGAATCGAAAATATGAAATATTATTATCAATATGTATGTTAAACATAGACATTGCACTATTATAGCAAAATTGCCACAGACAAAAATGAACAAAATAGTTGCTTTTAGTAGCCTAAAGCATTAAAATAGTAGCCAAAAACTAGGAAAATAGTTGCCTAAATAAGAACAAAAATTCATCTAAAACATGACTAAAATTTTGTTAATGACTTAATTGTCATATACCATGATGCATTCACAGGGTGCGTAGCCAAATTATTCAGCAAAAAATAAGCACTTTTCAAGAACTCAAAAATATTTTGAAGCATTTTAAAAATTATTATAATTAGGCAGAGTTGGAAAGTTTTTGACAATTGACAGTTTTATCTTGTTTTTACCATCATGTTAAAGAGAAAAAAAATCTTTTGGCATTGTTTTTGACAGTTGTCAAAAATCATGAAATTTTGAATCATGTGAAATGGATATATACATCAAACAAAATATATTCATGAAACAAAATATATCAAGTATGAAATAAAAGTAATTCAGATTATTTTGCAATTTGTATGTTGTTGCAGCAAAAGACTTCAAATTAATTTTACAAAATAAATAAGACATGAAATTTTATCAACACACAATGCAAATTTTTAAAGAAAAATATTTGGTACAGTTAGATAATATTAGTGTAATTCCTAATAAATAAAAAAAAGAACATTTACAAAATAACTTGATTTATTTTTCCTAAGTTAGAGATGCAGAATTAAGCAATCAAAGTTGTTAACTTTATGCATCAAAAGCGTAATATATTACAATACTATCTTCAAACAAAATATATTAAGTATGAAATAAAAGTAATGAAGACTATTTTGCAATTTGTATGTTGTTGACTTCAAGTTAATTTTACTAAATAAATAAGACCTGGAAATTTTATTAACACACTATAAGAATTAATATATATATATTAAGAAAAAGATTTTGAAAAAAAATTAGGAAATTTACGATATAACTGAATTTATTTCTCCAAAGTTAGTAATTTACGTTTCTTTGAAAGCTTTTTTTGGGATATCATTTTTTAAAAGGCAATAGTTGTTCAAAAGAATATTTGTGGTGATCCACACTATACGTTTAATAATTTCCTGAGATGAATGACCAGAGGAACAAGTGCTTACATCATTAAAAATATCAAACTCATTCACTATAGCCAATACCTGTTCAGACATATAAGATCGCTGATTTAATATTTTTAAAAAACTGCTTTCATGATCAGTAGATAAAAGTTTCTGTCCTACTATATAGGTATAAGATACTATTTTAACCTCATCTGCATTTGGAAATTTCAGTCCTCCTATTAAGCTTGTGACATGCTGAAAGCATATTTAAGCTTGTGACATGCTGAAAGCATTCATCAATAGCCAGTTCCTTATCCATTGTTAGCTGTTTTTCACAAAATTCACACTTTAAATTTTTACAAATAGTGTAAACACAGTATCCTGCAATATACACCAATACAGGTAAACTAGAATCAATGTTCTTAAAGTCTTGTTCGCTGACTGCTACTATACCTTAAGTATTTTTAAGTTCACTACTTTTAGCTTCTGCTGCATTTAACGTTAGTTTAGTAGCTTTAATGTCACCAAACACACTTAACTTCAACGAAAGTGGCAAATAATTTTGTAACTTAAGTTTTGTTTCAGACTCAAACAGTTGCCAAACTGATATGTGAAACTGTGATCCGGCTAACATTCTATATTTGCCAAATCTTTCCTCTAAGGAATCAGTTTGCACCTTTCCTGTCAAAAAATATCTCATCTTTAACTTTTCAATGCAATACGTTGACATTTCTAAGAGAGCACAGCTAGTATGCACAAGAGCTTTATGTGCACAAAAGCTTCAATTTCCCGGTTGCAGGATTATAATCCTGCCAAATGTTCATCCAGGTAATGAACTGCTGCAGAAAAATTTGTCCTTCATCCACGGGTGAATTTGTTAAAGGATGCATTATAATGTTTTTTAGTCTTTTTCCTTTATCAGGAGTTTTTACATTTACCACATTCCACCAATTCAAAATAACATGAATGTAGGCAGCAGTTTGTTTACAATAATTCAAGCTGAGTTTTTCACCGAGTTCAATTAGAGCTGCAATCACATGCTCATTGAAAATTTTCAAGACCAGGTTAGCGTTCTGGCGCTCTAAGTTTGTAGGATTCAAAGCTTTAAGCGTTAAACTATAGCCATATTTTAGCAAGTTAGTATGTTCTAACTCATGAAGTTCTTTTAAGGTTTTGAAACAGGCTGTATCCAATTTTGAAATCACATTAGAATCAAAACTGGGATAATTCATGCTCTGTCTATCATTTTTTGGGTTCAACCAATTATTTCGGATGCATTTAAAAATATGGACAGCATCTATAACGTAATAAAGAGGCCTATCAGAATCTACTGGATGGTTGAATGATACCGAGAGTTGGGGAGGATTTGAAAACAAGGACATTGCCTTCCTATTTATTGAGTTGCTATCACTCACAACTGCAACTACAGTGAAAGAGATATCCTCTAAGTCAACAACAACTCTTTTAATAATGTCGTGCAAAGTTTCTGCAGTCAATGTCTTTACTGGTAGCACAAAAACAACATCTTTATAGTTTGAAAGCAAACTTTGTATCATGAAGGCATGTGCACTAGTAGCAGCATGCGAACTGTCAAAAGCAGCCCCAACAACATTCCCTCCCTTAAAATCAAAATAAGGTTTTAAATGAATCTCATCCATCATTAATGTGATAATTTTGTCTTGTTCATTTAAATCTATGACTTTTTCACTTGTATATTTTAGAAAATTTTCATCTAACTGCTAACCTTGAGGGCTTGCGTTTAAATTGGAAATTATCCGTCGGATAGTTGTTGGGTGAGGAAGTACTAAATTCCCAGAATTTCGTAAAAATTTATAGGCATGTGGTGATATTGAATACATCAATGCACAAAATATCATTAGTTGTAGCGAATATCTTATTTGTTGCTTTTGATATTGTAGCAGTGATAACTGCTCTTTTAAAAACTGTGTTTTTTCTTTTAAGTTTTCATCTACTAAGTTCTCTAACAGTGATTTAATTAGTTGAAAATGGAGGTTATCATTAACTTTGCCACTGGACAAATTCTCAACATAGTCTAGTACAACTGATATTTCCTTAAAGTTATTTGTTGACTTGGGAAGCTTAATTTTATCACAAGTCTTAAGTTCCACTGACTGAAAAAAAGTTTTCATTTCAAGTTCCGTGGTGATTAAAACCGATGATTCAATGGAAGGTACACCAGAAGAGTTTATACGAGCAAACATCGTGCAGTCTTCCTTACAAATTACTGTCCAGAATGCTGATGTTTTAAATTGCTTTAAACAATTCAAAAATCCATTGTAATCAGAAAACCTATATCGGTGGTGTTGGGTAAAGTCGTTTTGGAAGTACGTCATGAAGCCCATCCTAAAGGAGGCGTGGCATCCTTTTTCGAGGAGGCGTGGTCGTATAAAACCACGCTTTCTCAACAAAAAAAAACTCTCCGCAGGAATCTTGCCAGATTTTGGCGATGATCACGATAGGGAAATCTTCTCTTCATGCAAGTAACAACTCCCTTACACTGTGGGGAATTAAATTATCGACTATGTTAACCTTCATCTATCATAAGGTACCTCGAGATAGAATCAAGTTAACATGTCTTATATACTAGTGAATTGGCATTTAATATTTATAGTGGTAGTTAACACTAGCGATTTCCGAAACTTAAATTGGTAATTGTACGAATCACTCAAGGCTTTGCCAATCTGGAGGAAGTTTCTCTCACCGGTTCTTCAATACGTTTTATGCCGTCACATACTCAATAGATGTTCCATCTCTGTAATTTCGTTTTGTAGTCGTAGTTAGTTCGATTCGTATGCAGTTATAAATTAATCAAATATAATTGTTGTTGCTGTAGTTAATTTACGTCGCACTAGAACTGCACGATGGGCTATTGGCGACGGTCTGGGAAACACCCCTGAGGATGATCCGAAGACATGCCATCACAATTTTGATACTCTGCAGAGGGGATCCGCACCCCCGCTTCGGTAGCCCGATGACCTGCGCGCGAAGTCGAGCACTTTACGGTAGCACTGTTTAACGAGGACCAATACCGCACACCCTCGGTCCCTACGCAGACTGATCCAAGTGGTCACCCACCCGCGCACTGACCGCAGCCACTGATACTTGACTTCGGTGATCTGCTGGGAACCGTGTCTTAACGATCAGTCCACTGCGGGACCAAATATAATTTCATACTATGTATTTTATCAATGTTATTTTATCTTGATAAATATAAATAGTATCTGTGTAGAATATTTAGTTAAAAAATAAGAATGTAATTTAAAAAATAATTTAAAACTAGTTTTATCTTCATTAAATTCTCATTCATAAAAATTCAGCACATTGATAAATGTGGAAATGTGAAACAAACAAGAATGTAAAAAACATTAATTTATTGTGCTTTAGCTTTTACATAACATAAATTGTAGTATAATATAATGTTAAGCAAATAGTAGTATTAATTAAATAGAAGTTCACATTTTGACTCGAACCATTGTCATTCTTTACGGTAAACAGAGAATATGTATGAATGGATTGCTCATTTTTAATTCCAAAAACGTATTTTTAAAACAAGTTTTGTTTTCAATACTCAAATTAAACATTCATGTTATTACGCATTCATTCAATTAAGCAAATAGAAATTTGTATATTTAAAATAGTGTTAAGAAGATTTATAAGATAATAAAGAGATTCTTATATAAAATTTAGTACAAATTGTAAGTCTAAGGAAAAATATTACAACAATTAAATTGTTTTGTTGATGAAATCGATATTAGGAATGAAGTTACAAAAAATTTAACATTGAAATCACTTTATATTAAATATTCGAGGAGCTTAGTGGAAGAACCGGCTCTGTGACATTTTTAAAAAAATGAGTTTTCTTGGGAAAAGTTCTTATTTTAGCTTTAATTAAATATATAACATTGATTTATATTGCTAAATCTATTCATTCCGAAGATACTCAGTGGAAGATCCGGCTATAGTTTGTCTATAAAAACAGCTCCTCGCCACGAAGTCTGAGGCGATATTTCCGAATAGTGATCTGTTGCGCCAACTACGATCGCCAAGTTGCCAAATATATTTTAAACCTGCGATGCAGAATTTGAAAAAAAAAAAAAAAACATGTAGATCTTTGCCCGGGGCAGGTTAGGAGTTGGTCTCTTTCTGTGATGTTTTAGTTTCTCGCGAGTCGCTGCCCGGAAATTTCCAAGACTTGGCGAATTCTCTGCCACAGACCAGGATACAGAAATCTCTCCAAGTCTAAGGCTGTGGATGGTGTTTTCAATATAAATGTAAACAATAACAATCTCGAGCTCCTTCCTGCTCTAGTTCCGGTTAGAAAGTTTGCAGCTGCTTACTATATAGCTTGTTCTGCGAGGCGATATTTTCAAACGGATAATTTTGTTTTCAATAAATGAAATAAATTAGATAATTTCTGAGCTCAAATCTGCCGTATTTCATAAGATATCGATGTTATTAAGTAATTCTGGTGATTTTGAGGTGAAAATTTGTTTTAGTTATTTATAGATACTTTGTTAAAAAAGGTGACATGGTTGCTAGATTTTGAATAACTCGCTTTTTTGGCACTCCGATTTGGCCTCTTTCCATTTGTTTATAACTGTTTGTTCTTGTTGCAAGCTGTACACCTTCTTACGTTAGCATATTGTTCGAGCAACAAGACTAAGTGTATAAATTATAATTCAGGTTTAAATATGAAAGTTGGCGTATATTATTGACAAGGTAAGAAGTGTTTTATAGCGATTATTTTTTCAAATGTTACGTTTACATATTTATTATTGATCAAACCACATGTTACTTCCACTTAACACTACTATTTTACAATTAATGTTAAAATTATATGCCCCTTATAATTTTAACATTAATAAAACGATATGAGAGTACTGTCTTTTCACTATTTTTCTTATTATATGACATCTTTATTGGTTATTGTATATGGTATTTAGACTTAGAATTCATTGTAAACACAAGTATTAAATAAATGAATACAACATTTGCAAGAACTACTATTCAAAAGAATCTCAAAACACGGAAACACGTTCTGATCCAAATGGGTTGAAAATGCACCGGAAACAGTAACACGGAAGTATAGGCGGTAAAGAACCTGCAGCGCTCCCTAGTGTAGACCATCAAAGACAGGAGCTTCTTTCTCTCCTGATTCCTTTACTCTGGCCGACTCGAGCAAAAACCTGCCTTAAATTATGACCCAACTTAAAATAAACTCCGTAACCATAGTCGCCTCCATTACTCCAGACTAATGGTTAGGGAAGTTCTGTACATAGACAAACTATGAGTGGCGTTATTTGAGTATTCATTGGATGAAAGAACCGGTTAAGTGACTTGGCGACAAATAGTCAATAAACAAAACTAGAATACCTCTTGCTTGGCATCGAACGATAAGACTGGGGAGAGAAAAAAATTATAAAAATAAAAAACTTGAAACAGCAGCTTCCATGCATTAAGGAGTAATTTATATTATTATACGAATTAATAATTAAAGAAACAAGAAAGATAACTCATAAACAGCTGAAATATCTATTTTTTTTTTTTTTTTTTTCGTTTCTGGTTCTCCTTAGTTTGTGTTTCTGGCACACTGCCCTAGTAAAAAAAATTTAAGTTGTCACGTCAATAAATATTATTTTGTGCTTCAAAATTTTTTCAGTTAATTATTATTGTAACTAACGCCCAGTGACTGAGTGGTAGCCCTTCTCGCTGTCGTGCCACAGGTCCATGGTTCGATCCTCGGGCCGGGCAAGGTTGACTCAGCCTTTCATCCCTTCAGTGGGTCGACAAAATGAGCACCAAGCATGTTTGAGAACTAAACACAGGGGTTCCTCGTTGGGCTGACCACCCAACTGGAACATCTGCTTTAGCACCCACCCCAGAGCCCAAAGGTCAAGTAAACTGAGATGGGCGCAATAGGCCTTGGCCCTCTATGAGTTGTCATGCCAATGAGTTTAGTTTATTGTTACTACACTGTAAAAAATTTCGATCTATGTTGCGCCGACTTTGGTATTCATTTGCTGGCTACATAAAGTGGTGCTCAGTTTACTATCTCCGAATGACGGGAGAAGGTTGCACCAAAAATGGATATTTTTAAAAAAAACCTAACAACTACAGTCTCTATAAGATTCTGCAGCATCTTTTTTTCCTCGTCCCCTGACCCAAATTTTCTTCCTTTTGCGTCATACGCTAGCTTCAAAAACATTCGTGAGTTTTCGCGGTTTGAAAATAATTTAGCATTCACAAGGGCCTTTACTTCAGCTTTTTTACATGGTGAAAGATCACCTTTTTCACCCATGATGAAAATTTTCCAATTGATTATTTATACTCTGCACCCAAAATAAACAAATAACTGCGTAGTATGAAACAAATAAACACAGCGCATAAATCCACAGAAACACGTCCGCAACTGACGCACGCACGCGAGAACGGTATTGAAACCGGTTTGCACTTGTTTGAGTTCCTGTAACCATCATTCGGTTGAAGGCCTGTTTATAGTGCGGCTTTCAGGGTAACTCCTCCAGACATCAGTCTCGCGTCGTGGTGGGTACCATGATTACTAGGGAAAGTCACTTCGAATAGGGGTGTGGGGTGAATAGTTTTGTCGTGATGTTTGCATGCGTGAGTAAACCAATCGACACCTTCACTTCTCCCCCCCCCCTTAGAAATGTGCTCTCGCTTGTTACCATAGCAACATGACAGCCCAGACTTTCAGTCCATCTTCTTCCATCTGAATGAATATCGTCAATTGCAGATGTCATGATATTCCTGTCGGATTTTTATTCTGTTAATCTGGCTATTAATCATCCATTTAGATTAATAAAAATGATAATTATAAAAGAAAAATTTTTTTAATTAAGGAAAACTTAATAAAGCATGAACCTACGGTAGGGTTTAGGAATAAATTATTTTCAACTAATACTATTAAATCATGACCATTCTAATTAAATAAATAAAATCATTATATTTTAGACTTTGCCGATTTGCTATTTGACGTTGTGTAAAATGCTAAGGTCATGTATCAATTGCTTATTTATTACATGCTTCTTCCGTTGATTTTTGCAAAAAGCAAATGTCTCAACTATAATATAACGACATATACAAAATCGTCTTTTGCACAAAGTTATACCTATTGTCCTCAAGTGTTTATGGGATTTTCTAATAATTTTTTTCCCAGCAATTCAAGCATTGTTTTCTTTTATTTTTAAAAAAAATATATTTAATAAGAATTCCATAAATGCTAATTTTATATCAAATAGGACAGGAATCCATTACATGTTTAGGCAAATTTCGTCCAAATTCCTTTTTGAATAATTCTGTTCCATCTTTTCCGCATTTTTGGATACTTACTTCTCTGAAACAAGGCATAATCGATTTCACAAAACTGGAAGAAAAAACATAATATNTATAATTCAGGTTTAAATATGAAAGTTGGCGTACATTATTGACAAGGTAAGAAGTGTTTTATAGCGATTATTTTTTCAAATGTTAGGTTTACATATTTATTGATCAAACCACACGTTACTTCCACTTAATACTATTATTTCACAATTAATGTTAAAATTATACGCCCCTTATAATTTTAACATTAATAAAACGATATAAGAGTACTGTCTTTTCACTATTTTTATTATTATATGACATCTTTATTGGTTATTGCATATGGTATTTAGACTTAGAATTCATTGTAAGCACAAGTATTAAATAAACGAATATAACATTTGCAAGAACTACTATTCAAAAGAATCTCAAAACACAATGATCATGTTCTGATCCAAATGGCTTCAAAGTACACCGGACACAGTAACCAGGAAGTATAAGCGGTAAAGAACCTGCAGCGCTCCCTAGTGTAGACCATCAAAGCAACACCTCCTAGAATAAGGAAGGCCTCAGCACGGATTAATTTAGTAGTCCGATGTGACAAAGTTAACTGCGCAGTTGATGAAAAATAAGAAAGATGTCATTACGTTCGGGGTACTAAGCTGCGCAGTGGTTGAAAATACGAAATACGTCATTACGTTTGGACTACTAAAGGATATTTATGGTAACCCGTGCAGAGGCCTACTCTTTTCTAGGAGGTGTTGATCAAAGACGGGAGCTTCTTTCTCTCCGGATTCCTTTAATCTGGCCAACTCGAGCAAAAACCTGCCTTAAATTATGACCCAACTTTAAATAAACTCCGTAACCATAGTCGCCTCCATTACTCCAGACTAATGGTTAGGGAAGTTCTATACATAGACAAACTATGAGTGACATTATTTGAGTATTCATTGGATGGAAGAACCGGCTAAGTGACTTGGCGACAAATAGTTAATAAACAAAAGTAGAAAACCTCTTGCTTGGCATCGAACGATAAGGCTGGAGAGAAAAAAAATTGATGAAAATAAAAAAACTTGCAGCAACAGCTTCCATACATTAAGGAGGATTTATATTTTTGTACGAATCAATAATTAAAAAAGACAAGAAAAATAATCCTTAAACAGCCTGAACATACAATTATTTTTTCGTTTCTGGTTCGCCTTAGTTTGTGTTTCAGACACACTGCCCTAGTAAAAAAATTTTAAGCTGTCACGTCAATAAATATTATTTTGTGCTTCAAAATTTTTTCAGTTTATTATAATTGTAACTAACTCCCAGTGACTGAGCGGTAGAGCTTCTCGCTGTCGTGCCACAAGTCCATGGTTCGATTCTCGGGCCGGGCAAGGTTGATTCAGCCTTTCATCCCTTCAGTGGGTCGACAAAATGATAATATTTCGTGATAAAACGTGATATTTCGTGATAAGTCAGCGTGAGTAAACCAATCAACACCTTCATTTCTCCCCCTTAGAAATGTGCTCTCGCTTGTTACCATAGCAACAGACAGCCCAGACTTTTATTCATAAGGAGCTCTCCTCAAAGCCGCACTGTAAATAGAATTTCATAATAAAATACTATTGTAAATGCAATGATATTCCATCTGAATGAATACCATCAATTACAGATGATATTGTCATGATATTCCTGTCGGATTTTTATTCTGTTAATCTGGCTATTAATCATCCATTTAGATTAATAATAATGTTAATTATTAAGGAAAACTTTAATTATTAAGGAAAACTTAATAAAACATGAATCTAGTTGTGGTAGGATTTAGGAACAAATTATTTTTAAATCATGACCATTCTAATTAAATAAAATCATTATATTTAATACTTTGCCGATTTGCTATTTGACACTATGTAAAATGCTAAGGTCATGTATTAATTGCTTAGTCATTACATGCTTTTTCCGTTGATTTTTGCAAAAAGCAAATGTTTCAACTATAATACAAAAATACACACAAAATCGTCTTTTGCACAAAGCTATACCCATTGCCATCAAGTTTTTATGAGATTTTGTAATAATTTTTTTTCTGCAGTTCAAACATTGTTTCGTTTTATTTAAAAAAATATTTAATAAGAATTCCATAAATGCTAATTTTATATCAAATAGGACAGGAATCCATTACATGTTTAGGTAAATTTCGTCCAAATTCCTTTTTGAATAATTCTGTTCCATCTTTTCCGCATTTTTGGATACTTACTTCTCTGAAACAAGGCATAATCGATTTCACAAAACTGGAAGAAAAAAATTAATATAAATATTAAGACTTAAGTAAATGAAAGTAAAAAGGAATAGTACTTCTGCCAGTTCCTGAGCGTCTTACAATTTTAAAAAGTAGTGATGAAATTGAAACTAATATCGCTATATTTGTATTACCGGAGAAATTTCCATATTGTGATCTGTGGCAGAAAAATCGACAAGTCTTCGCAACTTCTGGGCAGCGGCCCGCGAGAAGCTAAAAAAAAGGGACCAACTCGAATCCACCTCGGGCAAACATCTACATATTATTTATTTTTTTTTTAATTTGCAAGTTTAAAATATATTTAGCACTTTCTTGGCGATTGTAGACGGCACGGCGAATCACGATACAGAAATATCTTCGCATTACCTCCAGCTGCTGCGGAATTTCAGTAATTTTTTTCCCTAGTGTTAGCAAAGATGAGGTATTAATAAATTAAAATGAAAAGAAATAGTTTCACCACAATTTGTAAATAATTTAAACAGCGATATAAAAGACTAGACATGTAGTCATGTTAAGTTCTGACAAAAGCTGCATGATAGTTCTATTTGTTTTTAAAGTTTCGTCTTCACTACCACTGGGAAAAAGATTTTGCAAAAACCTCAAATTTTGGAGGAAATGTATTTAATACATTTGTTACCATCACTATTTAATAATCAGTTTAAAATTTAGTATAACTTTGCAAATCTCAGAATTCAAAATTGTTTTTTTTATCATTAATAAATAATGAAAAAATAATTATTAAAAAAAAGTCATTTATATTTTTAAACGAATTTTATAATGGTGTGTAAAAAAATTTATCGTTCGTTCAAACAAACATTTCACGAGTTGTTCAAAAAAATAAAAAACTTAAGTGACGTAATAGTAAAATTGGAAATAGTAACCCCCCATTCCTCTCCTGTCGAAGGGTGGAGGGAAAATTCTAAATATGCTTTTATTCCTCTTTATTTAATTTCCACAAATAAACTGATGGAGGATATTTACTCCATCTGGCAGCATCTATCGTTACATGGCCGATGCTTTCCATATAAGGCCGCCATTCAATCACAATTGGAGATATAACCCTAACAGTATTTTAGAGTCTCTGTTAATTTTTTTCTAACATAATTATGTAGAGGCCGGGATAGCTTGGTTGGTAGGGCACTGAGTCTGTCCAAGAGTTCGTGAGTTCGATCCCCAAAGGCCGAAGACTCTCCGTGTAGTTAATAGTGACTGATGCAAGTTAAATCTGTCGAGTTGCAAAGTCCTCCATGTTCCTATAACAAATCCACACCTCTGGGGTTATTGATTCAGGAGTTTCCTTGTCTTCTGGATTGGGTTCAAAATTACAAGACTACGCAGTTGAACATTAGTAGTCGTAAACCCAAAAATTGGGTCGGCTGTTCAACGACAGATATAATTATGCGAATACAACTCTGCTATCAACAATTTTTGATCGATAGGTAAATAGTAAACAGTTTTATTAAGAATATCTGTTTTTATGCAATTAACGTTAAATAAATTTTTAGGGTTATTCAAATCGGTTTTCATCAATTTAAACTGGAACAAATATAAATTTTTTTAAAAATTCTAAAAACTGAGGTACGTGCAGATTTAAATTACTTACTTTTGAGAAAAATTCATTGAATCTGTAAACATTATCAAGCGCGGAAAAGAAAATTTCCTCACAAATTCTCTTTCTTCATTATTATTTCCTTCGCTATTAATCCATTATCCATTAATTCTTCCTTCATTATTAATTTAAAATTTAAAGTGTAGAAAAAGTGAGTTCAAACAAACCTAGCGTAAGCCATGAAGTTTCAAATACTGAAAGGAAAATTTTCAAATATACAAATGAAAATAAATTACGAGAAAATAACTTCGGATTACGCAACGATGAAGTTCTCTTTTAATAATTTGTTTGCATTTTGAAATTTTTAATTTTTCTTTTCAGTAATTGAAACTTCAAGGCTTACGCTAGGTTTGCCTGAAATCACTTTTTCTTTCGATTAAATCTTAAAGTAGTAAAGAAAGGATAAAGAGAATTTGCGAAGAAAATTTTATTCCGCGATACAGTGTTCTGTTAATATGATAAAATCTTAATTTTTTACTTTTTTTTTTGCCATCAAATAACAAAAATCATCAAAAATTAAATAGAAAAAATTAAGAAAACACGAATAAAATATTTAACCTAAATACTAAGATGGCGACAGCGGAGACCTTTTAACATTAATCTACCTTAACTTTCGTCCGCTCTCCCAACTGAACTATTTAAATCATATTTTCCAGACAGCGGCAGCTACTCTACATATTTTAAGAGTCACAGAATCAATTAAAATCAACAGAGAGAAAAAAGAAATTACTTCAGAAAAGGTTAATTCAACTTATACTGCACATTCAATTATTTTTTGCTAGCTCAAAAATCACGAAGCTATCTGAAACCACCCCGTGTATGCTTTGTTTATGTTTGAACTTTTTAACGCGTTTCTATAAAGTAAAACAATTTTACATCAATGGTAATTTAAATAAATAAAAATAATAAACTAAAAATTAAAATCAATAGATAAAATTTCTTTTTCGGGCAAATACATAAAAAGTTTGATATTAAAATTATATTTGATTTTAAAATTATATTATACGATTATATTATAAAATTATATTATAATATTCTTCCGAATTTAAAAATAAATTAATGTCCATAACTTTCAAAATTAAAAATAATTAAATAAATAACAACAATTTTGCAAAAACATTAAAGAACATAAGAATATTATTCAATAAAATTTTAGGTTACTTTGAATTTTCGATTTCCTAGAAATGTACTTTTAAATCGTTACTTTTTTTGTTTAGTACTTGTACTTTTACTTGTACTTTTTACTCGTTACTTTTTAAAATAAGAACTTTTTACTCGTTACTTTTTTTAAAAATTCTTGTATTCTTACTCGTTACTTTTTAAAAGTAACGTTGCTATATATGACTAAGAGAACCTCCCACGGTTAGCCTGACGACAAGGGGACTCTAACCCATGATCCGTCTACCACTAAGGATATTTCACGTCAGCAGTGTGGTCGGTTCAAGCCGGATGCGGAATTCGTATCGACCAGCCCTCTCTGGGATCGAATCTCGGTTCACCTCATGGGAAGGCGAATGCTCTATTCCCTGAGCCATCGCCGCTCCGTCTGCGATAATTAACATAAAAAGGTAAGGCCAAAACCATTAAGATTGAACATTACTGCGTGAAAATCCGTCTTCATTTTTTATTTTATGCACTGTGCATTGAGTGAAGTGCATGTTATGTGTTTAAGGCAATAAAAAAAAACCTGCACATATAGACATCCTCAGGCTCTTGAATCTTTTCTCCTTTTACTACAGCTTCCATAAATTCGAGTATATAGTTGGCGTAGCATACGACTAAATCAGGCCTGTGCTCATCCAGGCAATGCAGGAAACTGTATTTATTTCCTGTCTCATCTTCTGAAATAACAGATGAAACAGATATAAATACTGAACATCCATATAAATAATCCATGAGTTTCAAATTAAATGATTTGGAAATGATTCGCCAAGAAAAATTGTTTCCAAAAAATATTTTTCTATAATGTGTATATTGTTTAAAACATTTTTTTAAGATTTCGCTTCTAGCGCTGGCAGCGAAGAGTTGAAAGAAGCTGGGCAGAAATGGTAAAAGTTAAACTGTTCATATAAAATTTAAGCGAACTAAGACTTAATATTTTTATTTCAACTATGCTTATTTCGTAAAAAAAGTTCTATAATTTATAGATTAATTTTGTTTAAATGGTGATTAATTTGCTCATTAATTAGCGTGAAAGAAGAACGGAACCAGAGAAAATTGTACATACAGTGGCGCTCACGTACTAAAGGACATGTCTTTATGAAAAGTAAAATCCAAAATTTAATGTTCACGCATAAGTTTATTGAATTTATAATTATGTATTGGAACAAACAACTTATTTTTAATATATTTCCACAATGAAAATCACTTATCTAACTGTTATACTTAAATTATGTAACATATTAGGAAAAATATGCATTCCGCATACTTAAGGACAACAAAATAAATATTTCTTAATCGTTAATAAAATTAATAACAATGTAAAAAATGAAGCAGAAAATAAAGATTTGGAGCTAGTATTTAGCCGGTAAGCCTTTTGCGGCAATTACTGCTTCACATCTACGAGGCATCGAAACTACTAATTTTTGAAATCGCTCAGGAGGTATAGCTGCCCAGCCTTCTTGGATACATTTCCATAAATCACCTAAATTTTTTGGTTTTTGCTGTTTCACATATTTATCCACAGCATCTCGATCGGGTTGAGGTCTGGTGATCGGTGAAGGCCACTGCAAAACCTCAATTTTCTTGCTTGACAAGAAGGCCATCGCAGTTTTGCTCGTGTGCTCTGGATCATTATCGGCTTGCTTGATTGGTTTTCTTGAGAGAAGTTTCCTGTAATAAGGCAGAAAGAGTCTTGATAATGTCCACATACACATGCTGATCCATGATGCTTTCGATTTTGTGAGTTGGACCACATCCTGAACGTGTCATGGCACCCCACACCATCACCGAGCCGCCTCCACCCTTTATAGTTGATTTTGTACACCGTACATTAAATTCTTCACCGACTCGATGCGTCACATAACTTTTGCCATCTGAGCCCATTCTGTTGAACTTCGATTCGTCTGTAAATATAACTCGATTCCAGTCAGCCGATGTCGAGTTTTGGCCTCTTTTTGCAAAAGCTAATCGAGCTGCTCTATTCTTCTTTGACATCTACGGTTTTTTCCTACATACGCGACCCATAAGCCGAAACTCATTTAAACGCCGTTTGATGGTATTATTGCTTACGTGCTTGCCTGTTAATTCAGCGAATTCTTTTCTGATGTCCTGGGCGGTTTTGCTACGATCAGCTTCAGAAATTCGATGAATAATCCGATCTTCTCGTTCGGTAGTTTTGCGAGGACGTGGTTTTCGGGATATTTTTTCAATACTTTTGGTCACTTGAATAGATTTCAATGCTTGGAAAACTGCTGTTTTTGATAATTTTAACCGCCTACCAATTTCTCTAATGCTTAAACCTTCTTTTCTCAGAGTATCTATTCAACATCTCTGTTCATTGCTAAAAATTTTTCCTTTACTCATAATAATGTTGAAATTTGTACTAAAAAAAGCAAGAAAAAAATTTTAATATAATGTTTTAAAGCATCAAACAAAGATAATGTAGTAAATTACACTTGCATTGATCGATAAATTGATTGTAATCATTCAATAACTCCTGTCCTTAAGTGTAAGAAACTTAACATATTTTTTAAATAAACTTTTATGAAACACTTGTGAACACGAATGAATTATTTGAGGATTGAAGTTCAACAGAGGTAGAATTTGTCATTATAGATATCTTGATCAAAACATAATATTCATCTAATATAATGACGCATTTATTTTGAAAACACAGTCCTTAACTACGTGAGTGCCACTATATTACTTAGGTTGAATAATATAGCTAATTGATTTAACTGAAATACTTGTTTTAATCTCGTCCTCTGATTCAGGTCAAATTTGCGATCTGTGGATAAAGGAATGCGTCTGACCTATAAAACGGGTGTGACGTATGGTGTGGCAGAAATCGAATTCTTGGACATAGAGGGCGCCACAGGAAACAAGAACAATTGCACCCTCTGCCTAAACAGGCATACGAAAGCAAGCACTAAGCAAGAAAGCACCATGTCCAAGAGGTCGTGGGTTCGATCCCCGATGGCCGAAGACTCTCCGTGTAGTAAATAGTGACTGATGCACGTTAAATCTGTCGAGTTGCAAAGTCCACCATGTTCCCATAACAAATCAATACCTCTGGGGTACTGATTCTTTGCCTTCTGGATTGGTTCAAAATTTTCAAGGTTACGGAGTTGAACATCAGTAGTCGTAAACCCAAACAGCCCTAAACAGTTCAAGATGTGCTCAGGTGATGCCGGGTTTTGTTGGCATTTAGGGCAAAGAGGAAAGATTTTTTGATTAGCAAAAAAAGTGAGACTTTTCAGGTGTCCACTGGGTGCCAGTCGGGATAAGCAAGTGTTGGTCTGCCTGTCACCAGGAAGAGATAGAGAGAGTCCTGGTCGTTTTGCTTTATACCAGTAGTGAGTAGGTGGAAGCAGCCACTTTTGTTTGTTCTGGGCCTTTTGCCTTGCAAAAACTTCAAGGTATGTAAGCTCTAAGGTGGAGGGGACTGGATGGTCTAGTCCCTTCTTTGCGAGAGTGTCAGCTAACTCGTTGCCGTGGATATCGCGAGGGACGGGATCCATTTAGGCTTTCTGATTTATAAGACTAAAGAGCTTTTGAAAAACGTCCGTTAATAACTAATCTAATTTATCGATATATAAACAAAAAATACTGTAAAATATCATAAAATACTGAGAATAATGCTTTACCTCCTTCAGTACATCCAGCAACGGAATCACAAACGCTTTGTGTCTCCTTTGAAGAGCCGAAATCCCACCAACCGCAGCGTTTCATTTCTCTCTCTGCGCAAGCGTAGAAGTCTTCTTTCCTTCATTAAGACAGAAGAATTTATAATCATAAAACAAAATAATTAAATAAAGAAAGTTTCATGTGTGTTCAACGATTGAAAAAATTATCACAACAAGATAAACATGCACAGCTTCCAGTGTTCCTCTAAAACCAGTGATTTTTTTTTTAAACCTAAGAGCAGAAATAAGCTACGAAGAAACATGTTAGGGGATGCATGATTCCAAAACTAGTTATGCTGAAAATTAATTAGAATCCTTAATTATTCTTACTGAATTTCAAAATTACGCTACTTACAGGAAAACTATTGACAGTGTTAGGTTATATGACATAAATATGACTTGGCAATAAAAGCTTTCCATGAAGAAAAAAAAATTTTTTTTTCTATGAATAACGCTCTTAACAACATTGAAATATCAACTAAAATAAAAATCTAAATATAATAGAACTTATTTTTTTGTTGCTAAGGAATCTAGAACGCGTTTTTAGTATGTACATTTTTAATATGTAATGAATATGATTAGCTTGTTTATTATGTTAGTAGCGCCCCCTGTAGATGAGATATTCAGAAAGATTAAATTTAGGTAATGAGCAAATTTGTTTAAAGGCAGTAACAAGTATATTCAGTTTTAGCATCGTAAGTTCAAGCATCAACGTAGTTAGCATGCAAGGGCTACGTTACTGTATTAGTATTTCTAAAGTTATATGAAACTACAAGTTTAGTTTGTTTATAGTTACGCTTCGATACTTATAATATGGTCTAGCAAACAATGTTTATAGATACCCACGCATCATTGATGGTCTAGCACTGATTTGTCAATAGTTACGTGTACTCTACGCTTCTGTTTCAATTTTAAAACTAAAATTAATGACAAAAATTCTGTAATTCTAGCAAATTTTGACTACCACAGGTTGACTTCGGACAATGGCATCATACCAAATTATACTAATTAGAGTTAATCTTTATTTTGATGAGTTGAACTTCTAAAAACATGCTTTTCTTAATCTAATAACGTAAAATTACGTGAAGTGTTACTAAAATTAATAAATATAAAATTAATCTTCATTAGTTATGTCTTTTATATTTTAGCAAGATTTTGTAGTGTTGACTAATACAGATTTATGGATGGATATTTTTTTAAGGTCTGGTAATCAGTTGTAATAATATAAACAGACTACTTGGAATTTTTGTTACAGAAGTAGAAAATTGTTGTTAGTCGATTAATACTACACTAGTTACTTACATTTCTTTGGTAAATGTCTTTTCATTTCGAGCTAGAAGTTTCGGTAACTGTTTAGTTAAGATATTAGCATAGCATTCTTCAAAACAATCAGTGTTTTCTCCAAAAGAGCTTGCCTCAGATATTCCTACATTATTGTNATTCAAATCTGGTAAATAACAGGTTTTGGTACCACTAAATGCTTGTTTCAATGAGCCGTACATAAAAGCAAAATCTAAGGTACAATGTACCTTCCAAGTTAAGAGGTACATCTGATTTTGCCTCTGAAATCAGAGGTACATTGTGCCTTTCATTTTTAAAGGTACGTTGTGCCCTTAAAATTCATAGGCACAAACGATCCAAATGTGCCTCTGAAATCAGAGGTACATTGTGCCTTTCATTTTTAAAGGTACGTTGTGCCCTTAAAATTCAGAGGCACAAATGATTCAAATGTGCCTCTGAAATCAGAGGTACAGTTTTTAGAGTGTACTAAAATTAATAAATATAAAATTAATCTTCATTAGTTATGTCTTTTATATTTTAACAAGATTTTGTAGTGTTGACTAATACAGATTTATGGATGGATATTTTTTTAAGGTCCGGTAATCTGTTGTAATAATATAAACAGACTACTTGGTATTTTTGTAACAGAAGTAGAAAATTGTTGTTAGTCGATTAATACTACACTAGTTACTTACATTTCGTTGGTAAACGTCTTTTCATTTCATCATTAAATAAATAAAAAAATCAATCATTAAATAAATAAATAAAAAAACTTGATTACATTCAAGGATATTACAATTTTACATAAACTTGGTATTAGGTTAATATTTGTTTCCTCTCTTTACATTCAACGATTTAAAAAAAATTCTGTTAACTGCTTCAATGGCCTGGCATTCATAATCTAGGAAAATGACAGCCAGAATAATGCCAATTTGCCATTATATAGCATTTAACTTTACTTTAACATTTCGGCCTAAGATGTTTACATTCCGCAGAAAACAACAGGATTTCTTGAAGTAACTCAAGTAAATCTATGTAGTTTATGTTATTAATGATTTCAAGCAGACAGGAAAATGACAACATAAAAACCTACTCACCTCGAAAAAATTTTGAAATAGGTTTTAAACCAGAAAGTTGATTCTTTATTCATGCAATGAGACATGTTCAGATAGGATGGTATTCTAATCAATCTATTAATATAAGATATCGATTGCTGCATGCTTAGCTCAATCTAATAACGTAAAATTACGTGAAGTGTTACTAAAATTAATAAATATGAAATTAATCCTCATTAATTATGTCTTTTATATTTTAGCAAGATTTTGTAGTGTTGACTAATACAGATTTATGGATGGATATTTTTTTAAGGTCCGGTAATCAGTTGTAATAATATAAACAGACTACTTGGTATTTTTGCAACAGAAGTAGAAAATTGTTGTTAGTCGATTAATACAAATACTACACTAGTTACTTACATTTCTTTGGTAAACGTCTTTTCATTTCGAGCTAGAAGTTTCGGTAACTGTTTAGTTAAGATATTAGCATAGCATTCTTCAAAACAATCAGTGTTTTCTCCAAAAGAGCTTGCCTCAGATATTCCTACATTATTGTAAAAACAAGTTCTTAACAATTTTGAAGTTCAAAGTTGAATTTAGTGCAAAGAAAACAATTTTATACAGCATAATTCAGTACAGCGGTAACAAACGTGATCAGAAGGTAACGCACATCATTTGGGGATAGAAAATTGCTTAGCAATCTGTGGCCTGAAGTGTCATTGTGCGCCGCTTGAGGCGCTCTGATATTAGGGACTGGCTGCTTGACAGCATTTAAACCGGTACTATTATTTATCTAAAGCATGAGAATTTCATGATTGCTAATAAAAACTAATTTCAAACTATTTAAAAATCCTGTAAACTATTTTATTATTATTATTATTGTAATTTACTAATTTGGCAACGAATTTGGAGAGCTCTGCAAGTCTATCGCCAAATCAATGATCTACGATGAAACATTTAAACCTATGTCTCTTTTGAATGTAATTTTCGAAACTAAAAATTGATTTTTTTTAAAAAAATTGTAATATAGCACATAATCGATCAATTCATTATGGAGATGCGCCCCTAGCGGTGATATTTCTGGATAAAAGTTGCTATGCGATTCTCAATCCTTCACTTTCCATTAGCTGTGCTGAATCACCTCGTGTTATTAGAGATTTTACATGTGAGCTGAAACAATTGGGAATTAAAACTGATAAAGAATTTCATTTTCTCTGTGAATGTGATCGAAAAAAAAAGGGTCTCCGACACTAATCTTCAAAGATCTTCTGCGTTTTTAATATGACAATATATTTTCCCAGCATCATTAATCGCTTTCTGTAAACGCCCCAGTGTTAATCACTCCAGGAAAAAATTACAGGGTGAGCACTGAATAGACAACCCAAATGAGTCTCTTATAGTTTGTCTAAGCAAAGAACTCCTCCCGCTACAAAGTCTGAGAACGTCTGATGCTATGGAAACAAGAATGGCGCATTTGGGGGAGGGTAGCTTCACTCTAGGACTAACACAATAAACCGAAGAAAGAGATTCCCTTTCTCTCGCCGAGCCGAGCCGAAACCCCATCAAAACAGTGCCCCGCACCCCTGCTTGAAATAGTCATACCTCGTTACCATAGTCACCACCACAAGTCCAGACGAATTTTTGGGGGAGTTCTTATTTTAGACAAACTATAACTGTTTGGGGGTTTTATTACGTATCAAGCTTAGGTTTGTGTATGTCTGAGAAAAGGAAAACCTCTTCGCAAGCTTCGTTGTCTGTTTTTGTTAGCAATGACGAAACAGGATTTTAAAAAAATATTTACATTTCCTCTCGGTTAACAGTTAACTAACTATGCCACAAAGATGAAATTTTGACTAGTAGATCATTGCAGGTATAATTAAGAAAACTGCAGTGACTCTCAGGTCATCCTAAGGATTTGACCTTTGAAAAAGCTATAGTTATTATAAAGGTTAACACAGACATTTCAGAGATGAGTCTCAGACCTGCGAAAAACCTCTTCTCAGTTTTTATGCAGTCATGACTTCCTAATTTAAAATACTTTAGAAAAACTGCTGATTTTGTAAAGAATTTTCAAGCTCAAAATTCTTCATTCAGCAATGCTTATTTTTTATTATGACGCTTTACAATTGCGGAAATCCGTAATAACTAATTATTAAAATTTCTCATACATGTAAAGATTATTAAGATTTATTACATTTTATTCATTAAAACTTATATTCTAAAAAAATCACTGTTTGTGAGAATTAGTTGTGTATATTTTTATTTACCTCATTTACCACTATTATTTGTTATTGGTTCTTCAGCTACGATTTATAATTAAACAAAAATTATCTAATAAAATTGTTGTTTTTTTAAAACAAATTTTAATGTATATAATATAGCTATAGCTTTATAAATGTAAATAGTATAAAAAATTTAAATGTAGGATAGCTATAAATTTAAACTTGAATTTTAGCATTGATTTAAAAAAAAATATATAAGTTCTGTAGATAAGAAAAAAACTTAATAAATCCTACGAGTTGTCAATCACAGATTTTTGTAACATCCTTATGATTTTTAAATGTCAAAGGAAATTTTTTTTTCGTAAACACTTAAGTTCATTTTCACTTCCCAAAAAAGTACAACATAAGTTATTGCCGGTTTGTTAAATCTGAAAGATAAGCAATTTTCACTTAAAATAAATATTTTGTGGAACACTAATCAGTTAACATAAGTTTAATATAAATGTGATTTTATCATGGGCTTAATTTTATAATTCTGATTATAAAATTTAAAAATATTTGATTGAATAATTTTTAGATTATATAATTTAAATTTAAAACACTTTTATTCATGACAAAGTGAAATCAAGCAAAACATTTTGTTCCTCAACTTCTGAGTTGTCATATAGTTTTAGTTAGTTTACGTCGCACTAGAGCTGCACAATGGGCTATTGGCGACGGTCTGGGAAATATCCCTGAGGATGATCCGAAGACAAGCCATCACAATTTTGATCCTCTGCAGAGGGGATTGCACCCCCGCTTCGGAAGCCTAACGAGCTGCGCGCGAAGTCGAGCACTTTACGGTAGCACAGTTTAACGAGGACCAATACCGCACACCCTCGGTCCCTTCGCAGACTGATCCAAGTGNTGCACCCCCGCTTCGGAAGCCTAACGACCTGGGCGCGAAGTTGAGCACTTTACGGTAGCACAGTTTAACGAGGACCAATACCGCACAACGCAGACTGATCCAAGTGGTCACCCACCCGCACACTGACCGCAGCCAGTGAGGCTCGACTTCGGTGATCTTCTGGGAACCGTGTCTTAACGATCAGTCCACTGCGGGACTTTGAGTTGTCATAAACTATACTTTATGAATTGTAATTGTGAAATTGGATTTAATAGGTCTTAGTTAAAATTAGTTTTTTTTTTAATTGAACTAATGGCATAAAAGTTTTATTAATATAACTCAAAACACTGTATCGTTAAAATTTATGAGATCATAATAAAAATTTTAAAAGTGATAATATAAAAACAATAAGTTCCATTGTAGCCTTAGGGGAGATTTCGTGATCTGTGGCAGAATAATCACCAAATCTTGGGCAGTAGCCCACAAAAAACTTCAAGAAGAAAAAAAAGATCACAGAAAGGGACTAACTTGAAATGTATAACTCATAGCCATCCCCGAGTAAACATCGAATGTTTTTTTCTTCTTAATTGCAAGTTTAAAATTTATTTGGCACAAATTTTCGAAGTAACAATATTAAGTTTGAAAACTATTCAATATTCAGTTTATAATTGCTAATATGACTGATTTATGTGATTGATAAATGGGTGATTCTTTGGAAACCTGACAATTCCGAACAAAAAATTTCTTCAAATTTAAAGTCCTTAAAATAATCTAAATTTTTTTTATATATTTATTTAGTTACATTTATTAATATCTTACAGACAGAAGTGTAGTTTATTGACATTTGCTCAAGAAAAAAATAATAAAATAGAAATTCACCATAATCAATCGTTAAATAAATTAAAAAATACATTCAAGCATATTACAATCTTACATAAACTTGGTATTAGGTTAATATTTGTTTTCTCTCCTTACATTCAACTGTTTAAAAAATTTTCTGGTAACTGTTTCACTGTCCTGGTATTCATAATCCAGGAAAATGACAGCCAGGATAATGACAATTTGCCATTATATAGCATTTAACTTTACTTTAAACATTTCGGCCTAAGATGTTTACATTCCGCAGAAAACAACAGAATTTCTTGAAATAACTGAAGTAAATCTATGTGTTTTATGTTACTAATGATTTCAAGCAGACAGGAAAATGACAACATAAAAATCTACTCACCTTGAAAAAATTTTTGAAATAGGTTTTGAACCAGAAAGTTGATTCTTTATTCATGCAATGAAACATGTTCAGATAGGATGGTATTCTAATCAATCTATTAATATAAGATATTGATTGCTGGCGCTATCTATTCTGGTTATAAATCACTAAATAAAAGTAGACAGGAAAATGACAGATTTTCTTGTGACAAACAAATTGTTGGCAGAAAAAATTTTTTTCAACAAAGTTTTTGTAAATAATGCCCTATGCATTTCTTCTAGAAATGCTTACAGCGGTTGAGATAAAAAAAAAATTAGATATTAAAAAATTTATGGTTATTATAGTATTAAGTTTTGAAGGAAATATTGTTTGCGACATACCAGGAAAATGAAATTTTAAAATTAAATTAAATTTTTTAAATACACAAAACAATAAATGCTAGTACAAGGTCATTTTAAAATACTAACAGAAATGCTATTTATGAAAATTTTAAAAAAAAAAGTTCTTTTAGTAGTATAGTATTAAATCTTGGAGCAAGAGATTGTAAATTGTTTTCGTGAGAATCGCCCAAATAACATTACATCATTGCTAATTATAACATTAAAAAATATTCATAAAAATTGCGTTACTTACCAAGAAAAAGTAACATAAATATCCAGAGAGCCATATTAGTTGATTCAATTTCTGTGTCTTTTATACAAGACACATTACTTTATAATTAGATTGACTTAATCTAAAATATTTAAACACGTTATTATTCCCGATTTAGAAGGGGCGGGAACAAATGACGAAACAAATTTTTAGCCCTTCATTTTTGGTAAAATGTAAAGCTTTCGACTTTTGAAACTACAATCAAGCATCGATACAATGACGTAATGTGGTAAACGCAAATTTTCATCAAGTAGACAGTCCAGAGACATGTGAAAGTGAAACTCAAAAAACTTCTTCGCATCTTGGATGCTTTCCAAAATTATCGCATCTTGGATGCTTTCCAAAATTAATCACGTGGCTTTGGCAACTGTTTGGCGATCGTTGAGGCGCACTTGGCCTATTTGCTGGAAGCTCTGAGAAAATAATGCCTTGTTTCTTTTGTTTTGAATAAATTTAAGTTTATTGTTATTGAAATCTGGTGTGGTTATTTGAATCAGAGAAAGGCATTACATATGCGTTATGGGTTTATTAATTAAACGTAGCTTGAAGCTTACGTTGACAGGAGGGTTGACTGACTGTAAACAATAACAAGTTTTCTAAAACAGGAGTCCCGCAATGGACTGATCGTTAGGACACGGTTCCCAGTAGATCACCGAAGTCAAGCATCACTGGCTAATGTCAGTGTGCGGGTTGGTGACCACTTGGATCAGTCTGCGTAGGGACCGAGGGTGTGCGGTATTGGTCCTCGTTAAACTGTGCTACCGTAAAGTGCTCGACTTCGCGCGCAGGTCGTCGGGCTACCGAAGCGGGGGTGCCATCCCCTCCGCAGAGGATCAAAATTGTGAAGGCATGTCTTCGGATCATCCTCCGGGATGTTTCCCAGACCGTCGCCAATAGCCCATTATGCAGCTCTAGTGCGACGTAAAATTAGCAACAAAATTAGCTAAAACAGGAAACAATTTCAGAAAACTTCCGGTGCATACCTCTGCTTATGTTATGCTTACGAGGCGATGTGTAAATAGGCGTAATATTCTAGGATGTTTTATTAAAATGATATATGTTTAAATTTACGCATAAAATTAACATTCATAAAAGCTTATTTGAAAAATATTTTCTCATGTCTTAGAGCATTGCTTCCCAAAGTGTGGTACGAGTACCCCGGGGATACGGTAACAGTTTAGTGGGGGTGCGCATTCTTATGCGAAATATCTTGCAACAAACGAAAATTTCAAAAAATTTTACTTCAAAATAAAACTAGCCATGAAAATTTACGATAACGCATTTTTCTATTGGATATTTTTTGCTGAGTTAACAGTTAATAATTAGTGGTGTCAACAGCCAGTTGTGATTTTTAAGTTTTGTGCAGTTTTTTTTACAATAAAAATACATTCATTTTTTTATTTGTGGTACCCAGCGTTACGAAAAATTTAGAAAGGGTACACAAAAGTCATAAGTTTGGGAAACACTGTCTTAGAGGAAAATATTCTAAAATGCATAATTATAATTCAGCAAGAAATTATAGAACATTTATAATTAATGCAATTTATTTCATAGCTAGTAGCATATAAAAAGTTTACAAGTTACAAAAATGTTACTAGAAAATAAAAGTATATACTAAAGTAGGAGAATATTATTATTTTATAAATATTCCATTTCCACTCCTTAACGCATTTCTATCTTCAGTGAAGAAATCAAAATCAGATATTTGAATATTATGGAAGTTAAGCGTTTAATAAATAAATAAGTATATAAAATGGAAGGATATAACTAGATGTTAAGAAATAAAGCTTAATTTAATTTCTATTGTTTCATAAAATTAGTTTCTGAAATGAATGAATATTTAACTGACACGAGGAAACATTTAAAATAAATTATAAGTTCTAAGATTTGAATACTTTATTTATGCAGACTTTTTCATTTAATTCTAAAATAAAAAAGGACGCCACGTGCTGAATAAATCTGCTCAAAATCTAAACAAAACAAATGAAAAAAGTTATCATTCACACTCATTCTTTAGAAAGAGAGCTTATTTTTCTGACATATTTTTTTCCCCTATATATTTACAAGCATTTTATGCAATATTTGTCCTGAATAATATTCTAAATGGTGATTCGAGCACGATTTTAAGCCCAATCAAATACTACATACCTTCATAAATGTTTTTTACAAACAATTTTCCCACATTTTGATAAGACTTGTCTCTCAACGTTTCACACACTTTTGAATTGTTTTTTAAATAAAATTTTAATGGTATATCGTCATAGAAGACAGTTTTGTTTTCTTCCAATAAATTATTGTGCTTTTTTTTTCTACTTTTTTTTCATTAAAACTGTTTTGCAGAGAGCTGTCGAAATTTAAAATAGAAACAGTCATAAAAATCTCAATTGACGATTAATATTTTGAAATCTTTTCGTTTTTAACGTACGCTATTCAGTGTCTTGGACATGGCGTAAAATACAAAGAAGAGAAGATGTATTTTCCTTCAACCAAGTGTGGACGTTTCATCTGAATTGAAACTTTAATTTCGAATCTCAGCGCCGGCACGTCATTTTTAGTAAATTAATTTAGCTACCACTCTCACACAAATTTCTGCACTGCGCAGTTAGTTCAGAACAAACTCGGTTCCTTACAGAGCATGCGTGTGAGCTTTCTGCCGAAACTTATGTAGCTTTTTATTAGTGAGATTTTGCGTTTCCACGTAGCATCGCACTCATTATCACCGTACATAAGTTTAGTGAAGAATCGTGATTGTTCTGTAGTAACTAAGAAAAACTTATGCACGTGAACGTGCGGGAAGTTACATGTAAATTACATGGCCAAATTAATAGACGTACTATAAGATTCTATGTATAATCTTAATTATCAGGTGTTTTTACGCGGCTGAAACCGGTTTACAATTGCTTATGTTCGCGTATCAATCACTTAACATTGCAATGCAATACGTTAAAAATAAATGCAATTGGGATGTAGTATATAAAAAATTTCTTGAATAAAAACCCATTACATGTATGTTTAAATATAAAAGTATTGCATATAAACACGCGCAAAACATGTAATTATTAACAAACTATAGTAGGTCTAATAGTTTGATCTAATTATTACAATATACTAATATAATACATGATATAATAAATATTTTATATTTATATGATATATCGTCTAATTTATCCAATCGTCGAATCTATATTATATATCGTCTAATTTAACAAATTGATACACGAACGTAAACAAGTGCAAACCGGTTTCAGTCACGTAAAAGCAATAAAGCTGTATAAGTATCACCTGATAATTAAGATTTTACAGAATCTTATAGTGCGTCTAATAATTTGGCCAGAAACTGTAAGTGCAAAATGCAGAGTGCCCTTATGAAAATTTAAGGTATATTTAAGGTTGATTTGAGGTATTTTTGAGGTATTAAGGTTGTTTTGAGGCATATTTGAGGTATATTTAAGGTTGCAGAGAAAACAGCAATAAAAATTATACCTCGTAAAGGTTGTAATTAAGGTGTACGAGATTGATTTATACATACTTCAGCTTGTTTTGAGGTTGTTTAAAATTCACTTCAAATCAACCAGACTGATAAGAAGATTTTTAAGGTAAACCAGGTTTATTTTCTAACACTTGTAACTAAAGAGGTATTTTTGAGGTATAAAAATTTTTATCTTATTTCAACTAACGATAAAAAGGTATTTATTGAGGTATATGAAGTCATTTTATTTATACCTAAGCTTATTTTGAGGTTGTTTTAAATTCACTTCAAATCATCCAGACTGATAAGATGATTTTTAAGGTATACGAGGTTGTTTCTCTTACACTTGTAACAAAAGAGGTATTTATGAGGTATAAAAAAATCAACCTTATTTCAACTAACGAGAGTGAGGTAATTACGAGGTATAAAAAATATACCTTTTTTCTACTAACGATATTGAGGTATTTATGAGGTATAAAAAAATATACCTTAT
Source organism: Parasteatoda tepidariorum (assembly GCF_043381705.1). Classification (NCBI taxonomy): domain Eukaryota; kingdom Metazoa; phylum Arthropoda; class Arachnida; order Araneae; family Theridiidae; genus Parasteatoda; species Parasteatoda tepidariorum. The sequence goes on from NC_092211.1 coordinate 19,404,114, forward strand.
TTCAACTAAAGAGAGTGAGGTATTTATTGAGGTGTTGAAGTCATTTTATTTATACCTAAGCTTGTTTTAAGGTTGCTTAAAGTACACTTCATATTAACTAACTCACTTCCCAGAGTTCCATGCGAGCCGGCAAATGGCGTGTGTGTTGACAATCGAAAGTCTATTCGAAATTCGGTAAGTGTGCTTGACATTTATTAATTTAGTTTTATCACTTTTAATCAAATATGCTTCAATTTTGAAACTTAAATTTTATTATTTTTGTTTTAACGACGCGTCCTGATCTTAAATAATTTAAGTTGGAGGATATTCTTAGAGGCTATCGTTGTAGGCTTAGCAATAAGAGAGAATAACCGAAATATTTCTCGTCACTGTTTTGGGTAACATTACTGGTGAATCGTTACAGCAGGTTATGCACAGTATATTTTATTGTTTGTAGTTCAGTCAAATAGAACTATTCTTTTTATTTTGCTTAAATGTATATGTTTTAACGTAGCAGTATGCACGCTGATTAATTGAGAAAAATGTTCACAATTTCTCTTATAAATAAATCATTGAAAATTGAAAGATTTTTAAAATAGCAATTTTGCTTTGAAATTCTACTATAGCTGTATGCTTATCGTTTGGATATTTGTTGCAAAGTTTATATTATTGTGTATATATATATATATATATTTACAGAGCTTATCCACAGTTCCCTGATATTACTGAGATGGCCTAGGCTGTAAATAGCACATGCGCGGCGGCGCAGAAGAAGAGACAAGCAAGCTACTGCTCAGCCTTCCCCTAGGATATAGTTCTGAATTTATACCTAAAAGAAAAAGTAATCTCTCCTAATAAACTACAGAATTTATGTAATTGTTGATAACAATAGTTTGCTAGATATTTGATAATTGAAAACTAGTAACTGTACTAGCTCACTTCTTCATGTTTGATCACAAAACTGCTATTTTCACTACATGTTATTTTCTCGCATTTTACCCACGTTAATTATTTACTAAGCAGATTGTTATTACTTATTAGAATATTGGGCAGAATGAAATTAAATCCGATTTCAAGTTTATATGACAATTTGTTTCAAGGTTATGAGCTTTTTCATGCAGCTGTTTATGGTTCACTACTTCAAAAATGTGCGAATTTCGGAAATCTTAAATATTTTAGAAATAAGTCAGTATAGTATGCAATTTTAATCCTGAATTGAATAAAATCAATTGCAAATAAAAACATTTATTGTTGAAAGTAATATGCATTATTTTGAGTTTCATCCTATGGGATGTGTATTTATATTTAAACAAGTGTTTGTAACAACTAACTATTAGTTTTATTCTGCTCGGTATTATAAGTTATATAGGAGATATTATACTCAACTTATTTTAAAAGTATTATTTCAAATCATTCTCTCTTAGACATTTTCCTCACATAAAATTACTCACAACTTTAAAATAAATGCTCCTTATCAGCTTGTAATTTGTTCTATTCGATTGAGTGTAAAAAAAGAATAAAAATTGGTACATAACTTTAAAATTTTAATTTATTAAACGATTGTAGATTCTTGATTACATTGATTAAAAATTATTAAAATAACTATTTTTTAAGAAACTCTGATGTGATTGACAATAACATAAGTCCTTTTCAGAATCAGCGTCAAAAATTTAAAAAAAAGCTGCTAGTTTCATGAAGTCTGACAAAAAGTTGAAAAATATAGACTAGGTTTATTGAGTTTAAAGATTTTTAAAAAAGAAAGGGAAGGAAATCTAATTATTAAACTTACAAGTACCATAATGTTACAGATGTATAGAAAAATAAAAAGTGTTAAAATTGCATAATAAGATTGGAATTATACAGGGTGTTTATAAAGTCCCGGACCCATTTTGATGTTTAATAACTCATAAAATAATAAAGATAGATTAAAATTAATAACATTAATGGTTAGATAGACTCAAAAAGTTTCATGACCCTTGTCAATGAACTTCCACGTGTGCCCCCTTCGTCGCACGGAGAATATCAAGTCGATAGTCAATTTCACGAGAGGTAGCTTTCTTTTTTACAGAAAAGACAATCTCATCAGTCGTATACTTAGACATGTTGGAAAACTTCGTATTTCCACAACTAGAAGAGCTTCAGCCACATGTCTTTTTGCAACAAGATGGTGCACCACCTCATTGGGGTATCATCGTTCGTAGTTCTTTGAATGACCATTTTACAGGAAGATGGATTGGGCGAGGAGGTCCAATTCCTTGGCCACCCAGATCACCTGATATAACGCCGCTGGACTTTTTTCTTTGGGGATTTATAAAGGACAATGTTTACAGGAGGATCGTGTCGAACATTGATGGCCTAAAAGCCAGAATTACAACCGCAATAGCCTCTGTGGATGCCGACATGCTTGCCGCTACCTGGCGTGAAATTGACTATCGACTTGATATTCTCCGTGCGACGAAGGGGGCACACGTGGAAGTTCATTGACAAGGTTCATGAAAGTTTTTGAGTCTATCTAACCATTTATGTTATTAATTTTAATCTATCTTTATTATTTTATGAGTTATTAAACATCAAAATGGGTCCGAGACTTTATAAACACCCTGTATATTTGAATTTCTGTAAATGTTGTTAATGGTAATACTGTCTTCAGTGTATTTTATTTTGTGGCTGTGATACATGTCATGCTTTTTAGCTACGAGGATTGAATAGAAATGGCAGAAGATATTTATCTGAAAAGGAAAATTAATTTCATCCAGTTAATTTAAATGATAAAAAAAATACTTTCTAATATTTTAAGACCTGCCACTATTATTGTAAATATGACTTTCTTACTAATTTATATTTTTTTTCCTTTTAGGTTCCAATAATTACAAGTTTCAACATGTAGACGGAAACAGTATTTAAAATAATTTTGTTGGTTTGTAAAAAAAGTGAAATTTTAGTTTTAAATAAAAGTACTTTGAATTTCAGCTGACTAATTATTTAAATTTGTAGTTTTATAGCTTTAAAAATTCAAGCACCTTAGACAACTATCTTCTAAAAATACGAGTATGAGTTCCCATAAATAATTTTTACTAACTGTAGAATTTGGATAAGTGTTATTTTAAGATGATTTAAATCAATCTATTAAAATTATAGAAGAATTATGCATTTGAAACTTTCTTTTATAGCTTAACAAAAGAAGCAATTACTGCCGAAGGTTTAATATTAAAAATTTCAGGTTGATAAATGATCTCTACTAGTGAAAAAAATGTAATGTACATTATTCTTCATATAATATATATAATATCTTTATATATATATTATATTTTTTATATAGTGAGTCTAAAAATTAATAAACTAGGTGGTCCGTATAACACCTCACCTTCGTAAGTGCTAAAAAAAACATCTTTGGTTGATAAATTAATACTTCTAAAAATACAAAAATATATACTTGAGGTTACGAAATAATAACTTAAGGTAGAACATGGAACACATGGCGCTAATTAAAAATAACCTTTCCAATTGTTGAAAATACACTTCAGGTTGATTTATAACAACCAGAAGTGTAAAATGGCCCACCTTAGGTTGAAAAATATATACCTCTACAAGCATAAAATTATATACCTGAGGTTGAAGAATAATTACCTGAGGTAGAACAAAATACATTTGAGGTTGATTTATAACAACCAGAAGTGTAAAACGACACACCACAGGTTGATAAATATATACCTCTACAAGCATAAAATTATATACCTGAGGTTGAAGAATAATTACCTGAGGTAGAACAAAATACATTTGAGGTTGATTTATAACAACCAGAAGTGTAAAACGACACACCACAGGTTGATAAATATATACCTCTACAAGCATAAAATTATATACCTGAGGTTGAAAAACAATTACCTGATGTCGAACAAAATACACCTGAGGTAGATTTATAATAAGCTGAAGTGTAAAATGACACACCATAGGTTGAAAAATATCTACCTCTACAAGCATAAAATTAGATACCTGAGGTTGAAAAATAATTACCTGAAGTCGAACAAAATACACCTGAGGTTGATTTATAATAACCTGAAGTGTAAAATGACACACCTTAGGTTGTTGAATAAATACTTCCACAAGTGTAAAAAAATATACTTCAGGCTGAAACATATATACCTCTGGAGGTATATTTAAGGTATATTTGAGGTTGATTTTGAGTATTCATTTGCACCCTTTTCAACCTTTACGACGTATTTAAACAACAACCTCCTTTATACCTTTAAAATATACCTCGTTTATACCTCATTTATACCTCGATTTTTTCATAAGGGTGGGTAGGAATCTGCTCAGTAAATCAAAAGCTGTTCAGGGTGATATGTCATTTTTATTTAATAGAATTGTTTATTATACATTTACGTACAGAAATGTTTTAGCATTCCAGAAGAATATATCTCTTTACTACTTTTGGGACATGAAGCATTTCGACGCCTGCTGGAAGCTGAAGAGACTTAGCCATCTGTTCACGAACTGAGAACCTTGAGAGATGGAGAAGGGATCTTGGCGATTTCGTTAAAGTTCTATTTTCCAGCACATGCTCTTCGTACCAAGTCCATGCAAGTTGCAATAAAGTTTGCTCCGAAGTTTTTGTTGGCGCAAAGCTGCTGCAGAATTCTTCCTTAGTTAGAAAAGGGTCTGTTATGCTATTCCACAGTAATTTTAATGCGCGCGAGGACATAAATGGAGACTGACTATTGAAAAAGTGCAAATACAGTATTTGCAGTGATCTAACTGTCTTGGAGTTGAGTTCTGTTACATTCACCATACTTTCGGATACCCTGTCAATATAAATAAAAAATATCATCTAAATATCAGCACAATAAATGTTATAAAAAAAATAAAGAAAACAGGTTTGTTATGTGTAGCGTTTGAAACGACTAGGAATTGAAAACAAATACTAAAACTAATAAAATTCTCATAATACAGTAGTGTTCCGATTATCCGAGTTTCCGCTTTAACCGAGTTATCAAATATTTTATAATGTCTGCGAAGTTTTCCCTCATCGGGAACGAGTGTTGACTCCTAGGTCAAAAAAGTGACCTAAGATAATGTGCATTTTGAGTTTTTTTTCTTCTTTTTTTTATACAAATATCTTACAAACAATGCTTTGTATGGGGCCTCCCTGGCCGAGTGATATCACCCGCCAAAGGCTCGGGTACGAATCTCTGCGAATGCATAGTCGATACGAATCCGCATCCGTCTTGCACTGACCACAGTGCTGTCGTAAAATATCTTCAGTGATTATGGGTTAGAGTCCCTTTGCCGTCGGGATAACCGTGGGAAGTTCTCGTGGTCTTCCTCTCTATGTAACGCAAAAATTCGTTAGTTCCATCAGAAAATTTATCTCAATACTTGATCCAGGAGTACCCTTATCTTCTGGATTGGGTTCAAAATTACAAAGCTACGGAGATCCATCTACCACTGAGGATATTCCACGGCAGCATTCTGGTCGGTGCAAGCTAGATGCGGATTCGCATCGATCAATCATTGCCGGGATTTGAACCCGATTTACTTCATTGGAAGGCGAATGCTCTACCTCCTGAACTATCGCAGATCAAGAGAAAACTTTTGCCAAAATTTTTTTCCGAATTGAAGCACCTAACCACTGACCTACTTTACTTGATACGGCACATAAAATTGACATGTTTGTCTTCAGCAAACAGCAATAACTTTAAACTCAGTTATTTTAAATTATATTTTATTTTTGAATGTATATTATTATTATTTTTTTCGTATTTACTTGTATTCTTTCGTTAACTACACATGGTTATATAAATTGACTTCGCCTATTTTGTCAGATGAATAGCGAACTTAATATTCATATTAGAATTAATACGCACTTTAGCTATAATTGAATAGGCTCATTCTTAAAATATTTTTCAATATAGAGAGTATATAAATACTCACAAACAAGAGTCCATGAATCGCGTTAAGTGCCACAATTTTGCATGTGTGAAAATTATGCAATAACATAAATTACTAATTATACCAGTCAGTGATTAAAAAAAAACTAAAATAATTAATCGGTCCTTCTATTAAATCGGTTTAAAAAATATTTTTCAATATAGAGAGTATATAAATACTCAGAAACAAGCAAGTTTCCATGAATCATGTTAGGTGCCACAATTTTGCATGCGTGAAAATTATGCCAATAGTATAAATTACTAATTTTACCAGTGAGTGATAAAAAAAAACTAAAATAATTAATCGGTCCTTCAATTAAATCGGTTTAAAAAACGCTGCATTTGCGATTTAAAAAAAAAAAAGCCTTTCATTATATCGAAATGTTTTTTTTTCTTCCTGATTTTAATTTATTTATTATTTTTTATTTATTTTAAATTTCAAGAAAATTAATTAAACATATCGATATTGATGAATTTTACATTTCTCAGCACTTTTCCGCTGAGCTGGAATCACTGGATAGCAATAATCTCCAGGAAATGATTCAAACCACTACCACTATCTCTATTAGAGCTCAATAGACGTGAAACATAAATTATCAATGAATGAAGAAAGAGTGACAGGACCACCAAGGTGGGGTCCTAGATAAGAATTGGTCTATGGTCAATGATTACTTTTCATTATTGAGAATTAGAAGAATGTGTTGCATCCTCCTGTGGAAATAGGAGTTGCCTGCATGCTTCTTTCAAAAGGGTTCAATTAATTCATCAATGCTTAGTATTCACTCATTTTGTGAAGAGTTGTAATAGATGGTTTATTTTGAAGATAAAAGGCCATATGATTAGAACAGGAACTAAAAACCTTGAAAGAGGAGAACAGAAGAACAATGTGTTTGCAAAGTCCTGTAGTCATGAATAAATATTTACAATAGTTTGCATACTCACAACTCCATGTCATAGCATTTAAATTTATTTATTATTATTAGATTTTTGAACCTGATGGCTTAGACTGCACGAGTCCTTATATCGAGCGCCGATTGCATTTTTTCCCTACCAGAAACAGTCGTTGAGCAGCCAAATCAATTTCATGGGTTTACAATTACTAATGTTCAATTTTGCAGCCTTCTAATTTTGAGCTCAATCCAGAAGACAAGGGAACTCCTGGATCAAGTATTGGGAGAAATTTGCCTTCGAGGAGGACTTTTTTATGGAACAAATCCGCATTTACGTTACATAGAGAAGAAAACCACAAAACCTCCTACGATTAGCCTAGCGGCAAGGTGACTCTAACCCATGATCTGTCTACCACTAAGGATATTTTACGTCAGAACAGTGGTCGGTGCCAACTGGATGCGGAATTGGCATCGACCAACCATCGTTGGGATTCGAACCCGGCTCACCTCGTTAGAAGGGGAACGTTCTTTCCCCTGAGCCATCACGGCTCATGCAGAGTCGTATAAAGTGTTCCCGACAACAACACCAATTAATCGATAAAAAATTAATTTCCATAAAAATATTTATTTTTAAATAATAAAAACTGTTCAATTTTTTTCAAACTTATACTCTTAATAAACACCTTTGAATTAATCCCCCCCCCAAAAAAAAAATTATAAATCAAAAATCAAACAAGAGTTAAAGATGACACGTGTTTTATTTTTCAAACACGGGATATCTTTATATTGCTAATGCTTAATAATTGCTTTCCCAGAGCTTAACAATGACCCAATTTTTAATAAGGGAGTTATTTAAGAGCATGCTTATGATTGCCACAAAATAAAGTTCTTTAAATGTTTAAAAAAAATAATAAAATTAGAATGTTTTATGGAATAGGAAACTTGAACAACTAATAAAGAAAATTTGGCAAGAAAGTACAAATTAAAATTGAATTGATCATGTTGGCAAGATGATCGCGTCTGCGAAATTATCATGTCAGCGAAATGAGCTGTCAATGATCGTTATAGAGAAACAGTATCGGTGATGTGATCTTTCAATGATTCACAGAGCTGAGACATGAAGACAGCTCAATCAGAGCTCATTCGATGTTTTTCATTTCGTCTGTTTTATTAATAATTTGCTAAGTTCTATTATGATAGTGTTGTTTCTTGAATATATTTATTGCCGACCTCAAACATTTATATTTTTTACTGGATTTCTAAAAACACATATTAAAAGCGGTTATTACGGAACACCTTGTAAATAGAAATAAACAAGCGATTATCTGTAATGGAGTTCGAAGTAACTGTCTGTTTATTTTGGGCGAAGTGACTGTCTGAGCGTCCTTATTTGTAATTGCAACGTCAATTTTCAGTTCAGAAAGAGTTTGAAAACTTGTTTTTGCTGTCCAAGTAGCCACGTGGAAGCAGAGTGGGCAATCCAATGGATTATATAAAGTTAAGAAAATGCTAAAAATTCGGTCTTATAAATAAAGAGCAGAGACGAAAAAATAAAACATATGACGAGAGAAAAAATAAACAGTCTTATTAATCAAATAGGTTATAATGGAAAATAATTTACATACCTACTAACAGCTGACATCCAATATCTGTGGTATACATAATTCTCCGCAGATAGACCCTCTGTTTTTCCGTATTTAATCAAAGAGACTAAGTTCTCTATCTTCGCAAATAAGGAATAATAGAAAAATCTAAATGATGATTTTTCAACCTCGCTTTCCCAAATCTTCAATACATCGATTTTAGCTTCGTGTGCGATTCTGAGTACATCGTCTAAGATTCCATAAGGGGAATATCCATTTGACATACAAAACACTCGAAGGCATTCCACAAAGACACTCTGGTGAACTTTATTTTCGCTTGATAGTCTGAAATATCGAAGAGCCCTCTTGTTAAGTACACAATTGTCATGGAAGTATGCTTTTTTCACCATTTCATGAGCTTTCAAATAAAATTTTAAGGCAGACGACATATACTGAGAACACTGATGTTCTTCATGAAAGTAAATTAGTTGGCGACCACACCACGCCAAGGCTTTAGGGGAGGACATTTCGTTGAATTTTATCACCAACATCTCAGCTGCTGAGTTCTCGCTGGCACTTCTAAATTCCCCAGTGATGGTCACTTCGAAACACATTAAATTTAGACAGTTGATGTGAGTTTCATATAATCCTATTGCGACGTCTTCTTCATCAAAGAATGCACTATCTTCTTCATGTTGGTGCCAGCATTTCATTTCGAAGTTCTGTCTTTGCTCTAATGCTTTGACCACTAACAACAAATCATCAGAATCAACACTTGTTACACTCGTCATAATAATTATAAGTTAATATTCTTAAAAATTAGTATTTTCTTAAAATTGTTATCAACTTGATTTAAAAGATCAAACCTTAGATCGTTATAATTATATTTTTTTCTCCGGGCTATAAAATCAGATATATTTTTTTTTTAAAAAATCAAATTTACTTATTTTACTACTCAGTACAAACTGAATAAACTCAGGTGATTACAGAATAAGAGAGCTCAAATATTTCCCGAAAACCTTCATTTCCACGTGTACTGCAGTATTAGATCAAAGATATGATATTTTTCTTTTGAGCCTGATGATTTAATGCGTCTAAGGGCACAGAAAGCCACGCCCATACTTCCTCAGCGGCGAACTACAGTCTACCTCCTTTAATGACGCTCTCTGATTGGTTGAATGTGCTGCATCCATTCAACGAATTGGGAGCAACTCTTCCAAGACGAAAATAATGAGTTTGGTTATGTTACTTAAAAAAAATTTAATTAAGCTAAAATAATAAACAATTATTGAAGAGTGTTATGTATGAAATTAATTGATATCACAATATCAATTATAGACATATATTCATGCCTGAAAATTGCTTACGCAAAAAACTAATTTTATTCGTAAGAATATCGATATGAGTTTTTTTGGGGGGGAGGGGGGAGGGGGAGGATAATAAGATAATACAACAATACAACTTGAATACAAAAGTGTAATAAATAATAAAGTATAATATAAATAAAAATAAACGACTTATATTTCTGTTTACTATTTCGAAAGCAAGATCTCATACTCAGTCAAAAGTTGAAATGGGTTTAACTTCATAATCAGAAAATGTTTTGAATAATGTGTAAAAAGGTTTTCAAGTGCATTTTTGATTTAAAATAAATGATAAATAAATTTGCGAACGATACCTCAGATTACAATTTTAAAAATTCTTCGATTATTGAATTTAAAGTGGTTAGTGGGATAAAATCATTTTAAATAAAATAAGCAAATAAAAAAAGCAACGAAAATTATTACAAATTTTAAAACAAATCTCCATTATTCTAAATATGATTTATTCCATTTTTTTTTCTTCAAATAATACTTAGGTAAATAGACTTTCAAAACACTTTGATCAAATTTCATAAATATTTTTCATAAAATAAATTTAATTTCATGAATATTCAAAAAATTCTTTTACCAAGAATCCTAAATATTCTAAAACAAAAAAAAAGGGAAATCGATAGGATACTTAAAAATCAATGTAAAATTTATGTATGGACCCTCTGTTCAATATATGTTAAACTTTTTCAATATCAACATTTCTAATAGCACTGCAGATATGCGCGAAACAATCTCGTCTTTAATGATAAAAGCATAAAAAGTGGTACAAAAATACTATACATATGAAGCTTTAATTTTAAGACCATCTCAGATTCAATCCGCAACAATAATGACGGTCTCTGATCATTTCAACACTTGAATATCGTAAAGCATTTAACACTAATTTCGTACTATAAGTATGAGTGTCAAATTTTTGGAAATTACCCAATTTGGTCGGAAAATAAATATAAACGATTCTTAAAAACATCTTTCCTAGTCTGAATTATACAGATCACAATATGCTTAATCAAATAAGAAGGGACATTTCGTAAATTTTTTGAATATCGGGACACATTTGAAACTAATTTTGTACTATAATATGTGAGTTAAATTTTCCGAAAATTCTCAATTTGGTCGGAAAATAAATATAAACGATCCTTAAAAACATCTTTCCTAGTCTGAATTATTCTGATCAGAATAAGCTTAATCAAATAAGAAGGGACACTTTGGGAATTTTTTTTTAGTTTTTTGAATATCGTAACGCATTTGAAACTAATTTCGTACTATAGCATGTGTGTCAAATTTTTCGAAATTACCTCATTTGGTCGGAAAATAAATATAAACGATCCTTAAAAACATGTTTCCTAGTCTTAATTATACAGATCACAATATGCTTAATCAAATAAGAAGGGACATTTCGTAAATTGTTTGAGTATCGGGACACATATGAAACTAATTTTGTACTATAATATGTGAGTTAAATTTTCCGAAAATTCTCAATTTGGTCGGAAAATAAATATAAACGATCCTTAAAAACATCTTTCCTAGTCTGAATTATTCTGATCAGAATAAGCTTAATCAAATAAGAAGGGACACTTTGGGAATTTTTTTTTAGTTTTTTGAATATCGTAACGCATTTGAAACTAATTTCGTACTATAGCATGTGTGTCAAATTTTTCGAAATTACCTCATTTGGTCGGAAAATAAATATAAACGATCCTTAAAAGCATCTTTCCTAGTCTGAATTATTCAAATCAGGATATGCTTAATCAAATAAGAAGGGACACTTTGTGAATTTTTTTTAATTTTTTGAATATCGTAACGCATTTGACACTAATTTCGTACTATAGTATGTGTGTCAAATTTTTCGAAATTACTCAATTTGGTCGGACAATAAATATAAACGCACCTTAAAAACATCTTTCCTAGTCTGAATTATCTAGATCAGAATATGCTTTAATCAAATAAGAAGGGACATTTCGTAAATGTTTTGAATATCGGGACACATTTGAAAGTAATTTTGTACTATAATATATGTGTCAAATTTTTTGAAAATTCTCAATTTGGTCGGAAAATTAAATATTGACGACATTTAAAAATATCTTTCCTGGACCCAAAGACTGAAAATAGTATATACATTAATCTAATAAGGAGGGACACTTCGTGAATTTTTTTTATTTTTTGAATCACGTGTCAAATTTGAAACTAATTTCGTACTATAATATGTGCGTCAAATTTTCCGAAAATTCTCAAGTTGTTCGGAAAAAAAATATAAAGAGTACTTAAAAACATCTTTCCTTGACCCAAAGATTGAGAATACCGTATACCTTAATCTAATAAGTAGGGACATTTCGTGAGTTTTGTTTAATATTTTGAATATCGTAACGCATATGAAAGTAATTACGTATTACAGTATAGGTGTCAAATTTTCCGAAAATACCCAATTTGGTCAGAAAATAAATATGAACAATCCTTAAAAACATCTTTCCTAGTCCGAAAAACTCAAAACAGCAATGTATACACACACAGTCGTCCCCACTTAATTAATTAATTTGGTTCAAATAATATCCAGTAATCTAATAGATTTTTTACTAACTATTAGACTGGTTTTTATAATTAAAAGTTATCAAAATATAATTTTATTTGCAATTAGAGTGTCAGAAAATAGATAAAAGGGCCATATATGATGGAAAAATTAACTAAAATCCTGCAAAGTTTGGTCTTTTATTCCTTATACCCTTTCTATAGAATATTTTGCTGAAAACGGAGTTGCTGGTATACCTATTGTTTTACTGAAAAATAAATGTTGATTTTAAAAATAGACATACATTTCAAATGTTAATTATTTTAACTACTATTGCGCACTGTTTTAAATCGAGAATGCATTTCAATACGTGTTACGAACTCCATAACAATATAACAGGTATTCTTTTGTCTAAAACTGATAATGAAAAGTATTTTTCTAAAGCCTGTTTTTCAAAAAAATTTTTACATATACATGTGCTGATTGTGTAACTACTGTCAACGCTTGATATAACAACCTCTTTCGTCCGTTAAAAACGGACGTTATAGCTTACGTGCCTCAAAAATTCCACGTGTATTTATTAAAAAAAAAGAGAGAGAGATTTCTTTTTTAGCGTAATAGATTCTTTTTCATATTTAAATGACGCATCTTTATTTCTTTTAAAAGTTTATATATACATACATGCATTCATTAAAATAATAATTCATCGATGAAAATACGCAACTGCAAAGACAGAATGTTTTAACGTGAAAATAAACCACAGAAGGGGACTGATATTTCATAAAACGAGTTAATACAGTTCTCAAACTAGAAAAGTATGATTGATAACTTTACGGAAGTTAACAATCATCCTGAATGCCTATTTCTAAACTAATGAATGTGTACAAGACTTCATGCCGATATCCACGTCATGCTGAAACGTTCAGTTTTTGTTATCAGTAAGAAGTAATACATATTTGATTAACTTTCTGACTCAGAATCACGACCACCTTGAACTAGAATCTTGGGGATCGTGCACCCCCCCCCCCCCAAANCCCCCCCCCCCCCCAAATAGATTCTCCCACTTCTTTCAAAATGATTTCTAAATGTTTTACTTTTATTGTGTAGCAACATTAAAAAAATAATAATAATATTTAAAATAATTTTTTCGCTGAACCAAATTCAAATCGTAATTTCTAAACGGTGTTAAATCAACATCGCGTTTATATGAATAACGAACGGAATTTTATGAATCGGTTTTAATAATGTAATATTTAATAGCTGTAATTGGGAGTCGAACAAAAGAGATCACATTGAAGTTCGGTAATAAACGGAGAAGTAGAAAAATAGCCAAAACCATGCTTACATAATGTTAGCACATGTCATAGAGGATTGCGCTAATGGTTTTCTTAAATCCTAGTGCACTGCTGCCCCTGCGCTCAAAGCAACCCTTGAGACCATCCCTATACACCTTTAATCATGTAGGAAAACATTTTCTGATAAGATCGCGGTCTCGCCATCAGTGTCCGCCTGAAGCAAGAGTGTGATGGTGAGGATTCGGATTAATGTTCCCCCATTTTTTCGCTAATATTTCTGCAAATATCAATTGAAAGTAAGAAAATAAAGAATTGTTCCTTCTTAGTTGACAAGAGGCTTTTAAATTCATGTTTAATTTGAAAGCCCCATGGTAAAATCTTATGCCTTAACCAAGTTCTGTTGCTCGGCGTACATTTGCTCGGTATACCGTACATTGTTTTTCTTAATATTAAGCTCCACTGCCAGGTATATATTTGCTTGTCATACCCTACCCTGGTGCTTTTTTTCCTCGGATGTTTTTTTTTCCCTGATGTTTTTTTCTATCCTGATGTTTTTTTTCCCTGGATATTTGCTTGTCATACCCTATCCTGATGTTTTTTTGATTAAAGATTGAGTGCTATACATTATACTTAGCTGTAATACTTCCAGTAAATATATGAAATTTTAGTTGTAAATCAAATCCTGATTTCAGCGTCTCAAATTTTGTAAAATTGTTCAGCCTATCTTGATATATTGTCTTTGTCCAGGTAGAAGATAGTACTTGATTTTTATACATTGTATCCTCACATGTTGATAAGAAGAGCTAGAAACACAATTGGCATGAAGTTAGGATTAGGGATTATAATTGAAGCAATTACTGATGGCAGTCCACCATTGCCCACTCGTACTGAGTTTATTTACATATATCCCATAAATTTAAAGTTTATCATTTAAAATATGAAGTAAAAGAATCCTTGCTATATCTATTATTAAATTATCAAAGCATTGGATGCGGTGTTAACGCATTTATAGTTCGTTCATCAGGAGTTGACACTTGGCTCCGCCTTCATCACGTGATGTCCGACGATACTATTTCGCTATTTTTGGGAGAAGGGTGCGAACAATCCTGAAAATCCAAAAATATATCTTTTAACATTTCATACATTTGATGATATTTATCTCCTTTGAGTGAATTTTTTGTCCTTTTTGAGACATTTTGCTGCAATATAATTAATTAGCTAAAACCTTGGCCTGTACTTGGCTGTAGTGCTGACGAAGAAGAAGAAGGGAAACGAAAGGTATAATAGCAGATGATAAAGCGAAGTAAGTGACTGAAATAAACTCTTCATCCGAGAAGGTGAAGTCAAGTGCCATTTCCTGGTGAACGAACTATAACTGATTCTGAATTAGGAGTTTATTTTTTATTATTAAACTAGGAAGCTTCACCCGTCTTTCGCTCCACTCATCAACCCCCAATCTGGCCTGTAAATCACATTTGTTTTATGCTTCCTTAAAAGTCAACACTTTTTTTAAAAAAAAGAAGGATAAATTTATTTTTAAAATATATAATAAATTAAATTTTAAATAATTATTTTAAATAATTTTTTGTAAGAACATTTTGTTAATATGTTAATAATCGAACAGAACTATTTTAGGCGATAGCAAAAGAGCAGCGTACTGCGATTAAGTTTCATCTGAGTACTGGCTTTCTCATTTTTTTTTCCTTCTAGGAATTCATATACATCTGCTAACAATTGAATCTTACCAATTCCGCTTTACATTTATCTATAATTGCGAAAATGTACGCAAAACATCTTTGGCATAATTATTAAAAAATTCAAATAATGACTATTACTAAATAATGAAGTAAGTCTTAAATAAGTTTAAATAAAAAATAAAAAAACCTGTGTATTTTTTATTAATAACCTCTGTTAAGCTTCAAGTAGATATTAGAAACAACACCACAATAATTATATCAAATTTTCTTTTTTCAAATACTACATACACAATATTATGTTAGGATATTTATTTTATATCGATTCAACGCATTCCGCATAAAGTTTTTAAATTCTTATAGTTTTTAATCCTTCAAATCGACGTTATCAACAATCCTTTTCAAATTAAGTTATTTCTGATTCATGATGAGCAATTAGGTTTATGGATGATAAGATTATGACTTAATTAATAGTTCAAGTTTTTTTTAATTCTTTTTCGAATACCTTGTTTTTTCTGGTTTAGTCTTTTTACCTTTAAATTCCATTTTTCTTTACTTTACATTCTTCTTAAACTGCACATTTTCAGCTTCAAATCACTTTTTTTTCCTCATTCATGTCTGGAATGGGTATCGATTTAAAAGGGCTCAAAATATGTCGAATTTTATAAGATTTTTGATAATTTTTGAAGTAATTTATAAATTTTTACATCATCGTATATTATTGAATGGTTTGGGTATTATTTATTCGTTATGTTATATGTATAGTAAAAGTGGTTTATACTGTCATTTATCATAAAAAGGACTAAATTTAAGAAAATTCTTCTTACAAGGGAAACTAGGGAAGTGTGACTCGCCAATTTTGAAATAAACTAGTGGGATGTATGCCTTATGAGGAATAATTTTAGGGGGCAACATTCGTTTCGGTCCATAGAGGGTCCGGTCCTATGAGAGATAAAAAAATAATTAAGTATGTAGAAAAATCGGTATTTCATTACCTCAATGCAGACTATTAGTTATTGTAATTATCTCATACTTCAATTAATCCAATTCTACGTACTTAATTATTTTTTATCTCTCATAGGACCCTCTATGGGCCGAAATGAATGTTGCCCCCTAAAATTATTCTTCATAAGGCATACATCCTACTAGTTTATTTCAAAATTGACGAGTCACACTTCCCTAGTTTCCCTTGTTAGCTTTATTCTGCTTAATAAGTTAGGCAAACCTTTTTTCAGTCTTAAATAATGCAGTCTTTAAAATGCTTTGATCATCAAATTTCACAATACCTCACCTATGGGCTGTTAATAGGGTACCATGTCCAAGAGTTCGGGCGTTTGATCCCCACCGGCAGCAGACTCCCCGTGGTGTAAATGGTGATTGATGCACGTTAAATCTGTCGAGTCACAAAGTCCTCCATAGTTCCCATAACAAATCATACCCTTGGGGTTACTGATCCAGGAGTTTCCTTGTCTTCTGGATTGGTTCAAAATTTTCAAGCCTACCGAATTGAACATTAGTAGTCGTAAACCCAAAATTGGGTCGGATGTTCAGAGACGGTTATAAAATGAAATAAAATATCTCTGATATAGTGATATAGAAAATTTAGTAGCGCAATTGCATTGAAAATCCTATTCTCGCTTAAAATTTATTCTCGCAGTGATACACGCAGTAGTGGATAAAAAAACGCTTTTATCTCCCAGAAGTGTAGAAAATTACATAGAAACGATATAACTAGGACGGCAACAACGAAGGAAATATTAAGAAAGTGCAGAAATAAAAAAATTAAAAAAAATTAAAAGGCTACCGTTATAACAATTAAGTACTAGCCATTAATACCGTGAGGGAGAATGACATTTTATTCATATTTCACTGTTTAAAAAAATAATAAATTAGGTTTATTATTTCCACATCGACATACATCTATGTTATAAAAATAAAAATTATATTTTCACTACTTTGTATTTTTTATTATTATTTTCTTTATTTCCACCACAATTATTTTGTTACGTCAAAAGGTTAATGGTAATCTCATTTAATATAGTATTTTGCCTTTTTATATCAAATTCGTCTTCTTCTAATTGTTCACTGTAAAAAACTTCAGATCAAATTATGGTAAAAAGTAAGGGCACCCTGAGTGCAGCCCCTAATAAATAAATTTTCCGAAATAAATTTTTACCGTACAATTTTATACCGCATTTTTAACAGTAATATTTATTTATTTATAGTTGATTTTGAGATTTTATAGTGAATATTACTTTAAAAATGAAGGTCTATCATATTTTTGTTTTGCAAAATTTTGATGTAAAAATGGATTTTACTGTAAAAAGTGATGGCACCCTGAGGGCCGGTACTTCTTACCGTAATTTGATCCGAAGTGTTTTACAGTGTACAGTTTTTTCGTAAACTGCTCATTACAGCACTGCGTTTACTGCATACCAATAGCTTTTTACTACAGTTACGTCATACCAATAGCAAATTATTTGTCATACCAATAACTTCTTACTACAGCTATTGGTTACAAACATTTTAATTTAAAATAACCTTATTAACCCGCATGGCGTTAGCAGTTTATGGGTGACGTAGTTTTCATTTCACTTTTTGATAAATAAAGCATTTTTAATTACAATATTCTAAGCAATCTCATTGAATTCAAGACTTTTAATTCAATCATATTAAATGTCACTAGTCTAATTCAACCATTTTAAATTGTAATATTACAAAATTTTCCTATTCTCTAGAAAAACATGAGTTGAATATCACGTTCGGTTCTATTAATTTACCATCAATAATTTGAGCACACTCAATGAAAGAGAAAAGCTTGAAAAAATAAACAATGTTATACGTAATGATCGAAAAATTATATGGTATGCAAACAACTGAAGTATCAAAGGTTAAAAAACAAAAAATGTATAAAAAATTGCCTAAATCTTATGATTATAATAATATGATTAAATTTAAATAATGTACTGTCTAATTTCTGAAATTTCATTCCTTCGAAGTAAAGCCTTCAACGAAATACATGACTGACTCTGTTATTCGGAGTACAACACATCGAATTGGTATATTAATTCGCGCTGTAGTGGCGAAAAACAAAAAAAAAGGTAAAGGTTCGAAATGAAACTTACTACTGCGCAGACTCCTACAAAAATTGGTCCCGCAGTGGACTGATCGTTAAGACACGGTTCCCAGCAGATCACCGAAGTCAAGCATCAATGGCTGTTGTAAGAGTGCGGGTGGGTGGCCACTTGGATCAGTCTGCGTAGGGACCGAGGGTGTGCGGTATTGGTCCTCGTTAAACTGTGCTACCGTAAAGTGCTCGACTTCGCGCTCAGGTCGTCGGGCTACCGAAGCGGGGGTGCCATCCCCTCTGCGGAGGATCAAAATTGTGATGGCATGTCTTCGGATCATCCTCCGGGATGTTTCCCAGACCGTCGCCAATAGCCCATTGTGCAGCTCTAGGGCGACGTAAATTAACAACAACAACCTACAAAAATTGTGCTGACATTTCTGAATTAGAATTAAAGCAAAATAAATGATATTTAATGAATTAATGTTGCCATCTTTTAAAAGTTACAATTAAGTTTAAAACACTAAATTCAAATTGAAAATTAAATATTAATAAATGATAAATTTTTAAAACTAAACATGTAGAATTGTGTGCTCAATTACATAAGTGTGACTTCAGGAGCGGATCCAGAAATTTTTCTGGGGGGGGGGGGGGAATAGAATCAGATCCGCTCCCCACAATAAATTTCTTTTATAAAAATACAATTTTTTAATATTTTTTTAAGAAAAAAAATTGGGGTTTTTAATGCTAGTCTTCTCATTTATTTTTTTCATAATGAACAATATAAATAATTCAAGCATGGTGCCAGATTTTAGTTACGAGTTTCGCAAGTTTTCCACCTTCACCTTTTTACAATCTTTGGTTGAAGCGCGCTTCAGCATTATTAATGTTTACAATAAAACTATGACGAATTTCGTTTTAATATTTTGGATTATGATTCTTGAAACAGTGAAGAACATAGCTAGATGGAGAAAAAAAAATCGATTTTTCCGTCCTACCTAGGTGTATTTGCCCCCCTAAATAAATTTTAAAATATTTTATTTCTTTTGTAAACTATTAAAAAAATTATTATTTTCACTTTTTTTTTCAAAATTTNGGGGGGGGGGGAGTCATGAACCCTATGCCCGCCACTGTGCGCCTTTGTCAAGTAAAGGCAGATTGTGTAATTCAGAGAGCAACAGCACGAAGATACATCGAGGGTTAAGGCTGGATTCGAACCTGATATCTCCCTCCTACAGGCCGAATGAATATGTACAGTGAACAAAAAACGGACCATTCTGAATAACTTTTGATTGAATGATCGGATCTTCACGCTTTTGGACTTAATGACTCCAGGGTTATAACCTAAAATAGAATAATAATTAACAATAATTGACGATATTTTAAGTTACGAAATCAGGCATAAAATCATGCTTTGTCTGAATAATCATTCCTTTTTTTCGACAGATTTGGATATCTGCCTCCCAAACTATTAGGGGGCTACCGCAATATAGAAAATATGGTCCTAACAGTTAGATTAGGAGAAAGCTCCTAAGTTTGCTCCCTTTTATGTTAATTTTACTTTTTGCGCATTTCGCTGTATCTCACGAACTTTTTAGACAAATTTAAAGATTTTTGCGCACAATTATAAATTTTTTTTATCCAAAGATAATTACATGCAAAAAATTAACTTTTACTAAAAATGTATTATTTTTTGTTATTCTATTTAATAATGGTCGATGACATTTTGAATTGTAAGGAACATAATTTTTTGTATAATTTTTAAAGAATATAATTTTACATGGCAAATTACAAAATTTGAGCAACATCGATAGAATAGTTCCCGAGAAATCGAATTTTAAATATCTGACTGTTTTTAAATTTAAATACTCAGGAACTTTTCAACGATTTTGCTCAAATTTTGTATTTTGCCATGTAAAATTATGTTCTTTAAAATGATGGGAGGGAAAATTTGATCTTTACAATTTTAAATTTTTAGACCATTATCGAATAATAAATATTCAATAATAAATATTAACTAAAATTTATTTTTTGCATGAAATTATCTTTGAATAAACGAATTTTATATTCAATATTATATTCAATTTTATATTCAATAATAAATATTAACTAAAATTTATTTTTTGCATGAAATTATCTTTGAATAAACGAATTTTATATTCAATATTATATTCAATTTTATATTCAATAATAAATATTAACTAAAATTTATTTTTTGCATGAAATTATCTTTGAATAAACGAATTTTATATTCAATATTATATTCAATTTTATATTCAATAATAAATATTAACTAAAATTTATTTTTTGCATGAAATTATCTTTGAATAAACGAATTTTATAATTGTGTGCAAAAAAAATTTCAATTCGTTTAAAAAAGCTCTCGAGATATGACGATATACGCGAAAATAAAATTAGCATTAAGGGGTTCAAACTTTGAAGCTCTCTCCTGTCCAAACTATTGGAACTATATTTCCCAGATTTCAGTAACTTAATTTCGTAATTCTGTATTATTAATTAGCATATTTGAAGTTACCCCCTCTAGTCATTAAGATTGAGTCCTAGAACGCAAAGATCCGATTATCAAAAGATATTTAGAGCGGTTCATGTTTTTTTGCTGCGCACTGTACAACTCTATACAATAGAACAGGGCTCGAAAAAACTCAGAAATTTTACCCGTCCCCGAGGACGGCTTGTCCAACAATGTACCCGTCCTCCTTTGAAACTAACCCGTCGCTTCTAAATAAATACAAATATAATTTTCTCTTATTTATTACAAACATTTATATATATTGCACAATGAATTAGTAGTTACTAGGATTACAAGTACTAGGATTACATTATACAGTAATAAAAGAAATACTAGGTTACTAATAGTAAAACCTAGTATTTCNAATAGCTGTAGTAAAAAGCTATTGGTATGACAAATCATTGGTTACAAACATTTTAATTTAAAATAACCTTATTAACCCGCATGGCGTTAGCAGTTTATGGGTGACGTAGTTTTCATTTCTCTTTTTGATAAATAAATCATTTTTAATTACAATATTCTAAGCAATCTCATTGAATTCAAGATTTTAATTCAATCATTTTAAATGGCACTATTCTAATTCAACCATTTTAAATTGTAATATTACAAAATTTTGCTAATCTCTAGAAAAGCATGTGTTGAATATCACGTTCGGTTTTATTAATCAATACCGTCAATAATTTTACCGTCGGTTACCGTCAATAGTTTGAGCACACTCAATGAAAGAGAAAAGCTTGAAAAAATAAACAATGTGACTCGTAATGATCGAAAAATTATATGGTATGCAAACAGCTGAAGTATCAAAAGTTAAAAAAAAAAAAAAAAATTATAAAAAATTGCTTAAATCTTATGATTGTAATGATATGATTAAATTTAAATAATGTACTACTATCTAATTTCTGAAATTTCATTCCATTGATTTCATTCCACCAAAGTAAAGCATTCAAGGAAATACATGACTGACTCTGTTATTCGTAGTACTACATGTAATACAAAAATTATAAATACTTTCGCATTAATAAAAGAATTAAAACTCTTTTGGTTTCATAAAATGTCTTTGTCAAAGAGTAAGCGTAGAGATATTTCATTTTGGGAATTAAAGGCTGAAAACATACCATTGAATTGTAATTAGATTTATATTTCAAAGGAGGAGTTATTTTTAGAATCGTTCCCTCTTTCGCTTCCATATTAGGAAGCAGTAAATGATTTTCGGTGATGCGTAAGGTTACAAGACTGTGCCTTTTTACCTCAATCTGTGTCGGTATATAACGCAGGAACACTAGTTTTTGCGTGTCCTTTTCATCATGTTGTGGTCCTGATAAGCAGTTCCGGAATCGTCAGAAATCTTGTCCACCCCCCTCCCTTGTGGAGTGTGGATGTGAACTGTTGTAACCTCCAACCTACCTTTAAATAAACCGTTTGAGAAAGTATGATGGCTTACAATTGCATTATTCAAGCTAAATCGAACACTGATAACAGGGATGTAGCCCTGTTATTATGTACACACAGAAAATTTCTTATTATCTTTATCCTTGGAAATATAATTAATTTTGAATTTAAAATTTCGTGTAAAAATTATCATTTATATTATATATTTTATTAAAAAAATTCTCATACAATGAAACAGTTCCTTCAATTATTATGCTATTAAGTATTGTAAAAGAGACCTATCTTCTACTGGTCCATTTTAAACCAATCATAATCTAGCGCTAGTGCAAACATCATACTTTACCACAGTGCATTGAAGCATTTCTATTTGAAATATTTTGTGTGCATACACTCTGATTAATATACAATTCTATATCAAAGATATTCAAGACAATAAAGAAAATGTAAGTAATTTTAAAATTAAATTTAGTTTTAAGATCAAATGAATTCTAAATTAAAATGCTTTCAAAGATTAAACTTATTTAATTATGAGTGAAAAGTTTAGCCCTTTACATTTAAAGGGCAACTTAAAAGAATATTACCACTCTAAATTAAAAGGTAAGTCTCCATTCATTTTAAAAACATTACATGTAAGAAATTATTTATTTAAAATGTTAAAATTTAAACTTTGAAGCTCTCTCCTGTTGGGACCATATTTCCCAGATTTCAGCTTGTTGGTTAGAACTCCGAAACCATCGAAAAACAGGGTATGTTTGTTCCGAGAAAGTGCATTTTTCTGTCTGATTTCGTAACTTAAAATATTGTCTGCTGTTATTAATTAGCATATATTCGAGGTTACCCCCTCTAGTCATTAAGATTGAACCCCCCCCCCCCACTAAATTGAATCATAGAACGTAAAGATCCAATTATCAAACGATATTTAGAGCGGTTCATGTTTTGTTTTTTCCCTTCTGCGCACTGTACAACTCTAAACAATAGAAACAACAGTTTAATTATAGCAACCATTCAGTTAAGTTGCTTTATTGGTACAAAATGCATTTGCAAACTTTTGTGCTCAGTTAAGACTTATAAAGCTTTGTCAATTTGGTTGGGGATAAGACTGCGTTGGGACCGAGGGTGTGCGATATTGGTCCTCGTTAAATTGTGCTACCGTACAGTGCTCGATTTCGCGCGCAGGTCGTCGGGCTACCGAAGTGGGGGTGCCATCCCCTCCACAGAGGATCAAAATTGTGATGGCATGTCTTCAGATCATCCACCGAGATGTTTCCCAGACCGTCGCCAATAGCCCATTGTGCAGCTCTAGTGCGACGTAAATTAACAACAACAATTTGGTTGGTTGGTTTCGTATGCCTGTTCAGGCAGAGGGGTGCGATCGTTCTTGTTTTCCAGTGACGCCATCTATGGCCAAAAATTCGACTGCTGCCACGCTCATTCGTCGCACCCCTTCATAGGGCAGACCCTTTCATACATCCATTTATTCATCCACAGATCGTAATTTTGACCTGAATCAGAGAACAATCGATCTCCAATCCAGTACCCCCAGAGGTATTGATTTGTTACGGGAACATGGAGGACTTTGCCACTCTACAGATTTTACGTGCATCAATCACCATTTTACTACACCGGGAGTGTTCGGCCGGCGGGGTTCGAACCCAAGAACTCTCGGACATGGATCATGGACCAGTGCCCTGCCGACCAGACTATGCCGGCTTAGCTTTGTCAAGTATAATTATAGATAGCTCGAAAACAGCACGAAACAGCACGAAAATTCATCCAAGAGCAAACAACAGGATTCAAACTCACTACCTCCACGCTACACACAGCGTTTGGTGGACGATACCTCATAGCCAGAGAGCCCCATTGAATTTATTCATTTGTGAATAGTAGTACACCATTTGCTGACTTATCGCCTTTGTGATGCAGAAGAACAGGCAGCACAATTCAAATGCACAGAAAGATAGCTCGAAATTTCGTCCTCGATTGCGGTGAGATTTGAATCTGCCACCTCAATATGTCCAAGCAATAGAGCGTCTCACGGTCATTACCACTCCTGCCAGAGAGGTCCCTTATTGACCAGAGAGGTTAAATATGCTATAAATAATAGTTGTTGTTCTAGTTCAATTACGTCGCACTAGAGCTGCTATTGGTGACGTTCTGGGAAACATCCCTAAGGATGATCCGAAGACATGCCATCACAATTTTTATCCTCTGCAGAGAGGATAGCACTCTCACTTCGGTAGCCCGACGGCGTGCACGCGAAGTTGAGCACTTTACGGTAGAACAGTTTAACGAGGACCAATACCGCGCATAGTGATGCTCGACTTCGGTGATCTGCTGGGAACAGTGTCTTAACGATCAGTTATTGCGGGACTCGCTATAAATAGAGATTCTGTAACTATTTCTGCTCCCGAAAATTCGGTAGGTGGTAGATAAGAAGATCTATGCCTCGCACTTTAAGCCTCTGTGTCTTGGAGAGCATTTCCGACACTCAAGATGTATATTTCTTTATTTCTTTGCAGTAGTCCCTTACTTCTCAGTTTTTGTTGCTTTTCAATTAGACAAGATCCTTATGAGTCTTCTTGACAGTATTAAATTATCCTTACTCCAAACACTCATGCAAGGTTTGATTCTTCCTGTTGTTGTTGACGTATGCCTGTTTAAGCAGAAGGGGTGCGATTGTTCTTGTTTTCCAGTGGCGCCATCTATGGCCAAGAATTCGACTTCTGCCACACCATACGTCACACCCGTTTATAGGACGGGCCCATTCATTCATCCACAGATCGTAATTTTGACCTGAATCGGAGAAAGATCGATCTCCAATCCAGTACCCTCAGAGGTATTGATTTGTTATGGGAACATGGAGGACTTTTGGGACTCGACAGATTTAACGTGCATCAGTCACCTTACTACACGGAGACTCTTCGGCCGACCGGATTCGAACCCACGAACTCAAGGACATGGGAACAGCGCCCTACCGACCAGGCTATCCCGGCCTATGATTCTCCCCTTGTCTCTGGCTTGTAATACAACTCTATATTTTGTGGTCCTGCAGTGAACTGCTGGTAACACACGGTTCCCAGTAGAACACCGAAATCAAGCATCACCGACTGCGGTCAGTTTGCGGCCAGTCAGTTTGCAAAAGTGGATGACCACTTTTATCAATCTGCGTAGGGACCGAGGGTGCGCTGTATCGGTCCTCGTGAAACTGGTCTACAATAAAGAGCTAGACTTCGCGCTCTGATCATCGGGCTACCAAAGCAGGGGAGCCATCCTCTCCTCAGAGGATCAAAATTGCGATGGCATACCTTCAGATTATACTCAGGGATGCTTCCCAGACCATTGCCAATAACCCATTGTGCAGCTCTAGTGCGACGTAAATAAAAACAACTACAGCAACAACTATAATTTGTGCTGTTTTTGTATTATTATTTGGTTGCTAACGCCTCACTAGAGCTTCACTATTCGCTTAATGACCTGAAAATAATACTGTCACAAACACACACTATACTAATACTGTTTAGATCGGAAGATAGAGGGTTATAATCACCCGGTATCTGACCTACGCTGAATACCATCTTTTCAAAAGTTAATATTTATGTATCGTTTGTTATTGAATTGCAATATTAAACACAGTAGAATATTTTATTTGCAATCAGTGTTTAGACTTCAATGTCTTAATGTTGCAAGAAAAAGCATTATCTTTCTTCGATTTTTTAAATGCATGATTTAAGGTAGTACGTTTAAACAGAATTTTATTATGATCATAAAAGTAAGGCAAAAAATTAATTTTTTTATCAGTTCAAGTTAAAACAAAAATATTTTGAGCAAATCATTTCCGTAGTAATAAATATTAATATTAATTGAGTTCTGAATAAATCTGAATGAATGTATCACATTTAAAAAAAAATTATTAGAAAACAAGGAATAAAAAAGGTAGTATTTCATTGAAACTTGAAACTCAATTTGATATGAAGCATTTCTCCAATTGCTTACATAAATTCAGAACATGATTACAATTTTTCAAAGCTAAGATGCTTTTATTATAAACACACTTTAAAAAAAAATAATAAAGGAGTAATTTATTAAGATAATCGTGCCACAAAAAAGTAAAAAAATTGTTTTACAATTAAAGAAAATTGCTTTTATTAGAAAAGTACTTCAAAAAATTTAATGAAAATAAAGGTTCAGTGAAAATAATAATTAAAAATAAAATTAAAAATAATTCCTTTATTATAACAAACTTATGAAGTAAAAAAATAAATTCAGAAATATTCTACTATAATTACAACGCTAGAAAATAAAACGAAATCCCCTTTAGTTCTAAAATGAAAATAATTATTTTCTATTAATTGACAGGCGGAAACACTTGAATAAATTATAAGTTCTAAGATTTGAATACTTTATTTATGCAGACTCTTTCTTTTAATTCTAAAATAAAAGAGGGCGCCACGTGCTCTGAATAACTCTGGCTAAAAATAAAAGTTATACAGACTCATGCTTTGCATAAAGATAGGAAACTTTTTTTTTATTAGCATATAAATAGAATTAAGAGCTTATAACAATTTCAAAACTAACTAAACAAAAATTTATAATTTTTAAAATATAACAAAATATACAAAAAAACTTAATTTTAAAGGAATACATCAATTTCAATATAATTTTCATTAACAGAGTGAATAAATTAAAATAAGTGATATTAAGTCCAACAACTAAAAAATAATATATTCTAAATTAAGAAGAAAGGCTTTTTTAAAAAAAGCATTTATTTAAAAATAAATATAAAAAAGACGACAATTATTTTTTTAGACAATTATGACAATTATGATTTTTTTTATGACAAGGTATTAAATGTGTACGTTAAAATTTTGTAACTATAAACTTTTTTTAAAAAAAACTATATAAACAAGCATTACCAGAGAAATAAAAAACTATGAAACTTTGTTTTTATGAATTCTTATTAAGATAATTAAATTCAATAATATTTTGGTCAGGTCAAATATAATCGATTTTATTTATTATCTTTCCCTTCTGTGTCCTTGATTCGGAATTTCCAAGGATTTCTTTAAATTTTCAGAAGAGATTAATCAGTCTCATAGAAGATTTACCTTAAAAAAGTTTAATTGAAATAAATTATTTTTAAGGTGATATTTGCAATATTGAAAAGACATGATTTTATTTCTTCCCTGCGATCTGCAAGATTATTCCTTCTGCAATTATGATTGCTATATAGTTATTGCATATAGCTATTATTCGATTTTATAAAAAAGAAAAATAATAATTTAAGTGAAAGGAATATTTTATTTACGTTAAAATATTGAAAAATAATAAAAAAATATAATTTCAGAAATAATGACAACTAACCGGGTTCAAACCCCGGACCCTTGGGCCAACTAATTTAAAGATCCCTATCACGTCACACTAATGGCCACGACACAAACGGCTTTGCCACGTATGCTAAAAGAAGGGGGGGGGGAAGAAGAAAATCATTCAGTTTAATTTTTAGTAATAATTTCACTTCAAAGGGGAAAAAATCACATCGTCCATTTTCTTTTTTTTTTCCTAATAATATTAGTGTTTACCTTGTCATTCAACAAAAAAAAAAAAAATTTCGCTTGATCGATTTTTCCAAAAAAAAATTTTTTTTTCTAAGATTTATTTTTGTTTTACCTCGTTTTTAAGGAAAAAAATCATTAAACTTAATTTTTCCTTAATGATTTCACATTACTATTTTAGCTTCGATTTTGAAACGATTTCGGATTTCTTTTAAAACAGTTCTAATAAAAACATTGATTTGGTTAGAGAGTTAAAAAGTTATTTTTTTGCAATAAGATAACTTTTGATTTAATGAGAAATTTAGTTGGTTAACGATACAACTTATCATATGGCGATACAACTAGTTGCATGATATAGTTATTGATTCTATTAACTAGATTAGTAAATTCCATTTACTCACTTAATAGGTTGATTAGTATTTTCTTATTTATTGATTAAATTAGTAAACAAATTAGAATTGGATATTTGCACTTCAAGAAGATCACTGATACCCACACATGTGACCTATGACGTCAGCACCAGCTGATCGTTTATAAGCAAAATGGCGTGTTAAAGTGTTGAGCCGAATCGCACATTAAATTTGTTGAAGCAGAATTCTTTCTCGTCTGCATCATTTACTTATTTATTATTTGTTTATGTATTTTATTGTAACCGTGATATATTTTTGCTTTGTGTATTTGGCAACTACGATGCATAATTAGTTTGTTTATGTTTCACGTGGCTTCGTGCCTGTCTTTATTTTATGTAAGAAACTGATAGTGAAAGAATTGAAATATTAGCGAAAGAATATATAGAATGTGTCATTTAAGGGCATTGATACTTGATGAGCTTGGCTTACTCAAAATCGAATGGAAAGAACAGTTGCTATCGTAAACAAATGCCACATTTCCACAAATAATCAGTATCGATATACCCATAATACGTCACTTGCAGGCATCCCATTAAGAAAGAAATATTTAATTTGCAAAAACAATTCGAAGTTTTGAAATTTAAATAGTTTTTACATTTTTTTTCACAGTAGATTACATTTAAAATAGTAATTAAGTTTTATTTTTATACTTTTAAGTAAATTTCTGACATTAACTATAATGTTGCATGGTGAATGTAGATTTTCATAAAAGTATTGTAGCCAAAACTTTATGTGCTTTTTAATGAACCGAACTTTTTCAAACAATTTTTCCCCACATAACGCGAGATCTTTTGGAATAAGGATACCCAATTAATGAAACAATAAGAAAAACCGTTATGATCTTTGAAGAATAGGCTTGGCAAACAATGTTTCGATCGCAAAAAAAAAAAAAAAAAAAAGAAAANAAAAATAAAAAAAAAAAAAAAAAACAAGTTTGTATAAAAAGAACAGAAAGAAAGGTTAATCGGTAAAATCCTTTTCTTCCTTATATTATAACGAACACTTAATAATCACCATGCTCCAAATCATGAATCACCTCAGTCATCACATCACAGCATGAAGAGAGAGAGAAAAAAAAAGGAACCTGTTCCTTGTCCTCGAACTTTGTCACGTGAACAGAGATTTCTACCTGCTTCCGAGCCAATCACAGAGCTACAGACGATACGGAGGAAAATTCAAATGTCTGACATTTCTTGTAAGCAAATTTAAGATTGTTCTCTCTTTATTTACTGTTGTGCTGTGATTATTACCGTGATTATTTACAATATCTTGTCAAGATTTTAATCACTGTAGCTTAGTTGATGTTGATATTTGTTTCTTCTTTTAAAATATTCTTTGGAAATAAACCGGAACACGTGATCAGGTGAGTTGTATTTTTCTTCTAGGGTGGGAGATGCAACCGGTAGCATTTCTGATGCTGAACGTGCTTTTGTTTACATGCAAACTGAAAATAACAAAAGCACGCTGATTTGATATTTTTTTAAGTACAGATAAAAATCTAATATTATAAGACAATATTACTTACATTTTAATAAATATCAATTTATGGTTTAATTTTTATATGATTTTATTTTATTTCGAATTTATTAAAATTATTTGCTTTCTAAACTTTTGAATTTTTTTGATCTGCAATTCTTAAGGAAAATTATTTATTTGGTTATTACATTTGTTATTTATAATTTATTGCTGTTTTATTTTAATTTTTTATTTATTAATTTATTGCTATTTTATTTTAATTATTTATTTTTATGGCCAATTGTTATTTCTGTTTCATTTTAAATTTTGGTTGATTTTTAATTGAATAAGATTTGATTTTATACGCCGAATTTTATGAAATTGTTGACTTTTTTTTAATCTCCAATTTTAGCAAAAATTATTTATTTGACTGTTACATTTGTTATTAATCTATTTATTGCCATCATTTATTTATTTATTTTATGTGGCGAAGTGTTGATAAAATTTCTTGGAAAAATAATACTAATGTATGAAAATTTATTTAACTTCTTAATGAGATGAAAATTTTTAAACTGACATCAAATTTGTTAGTTGGAGAATTATTTTTTCTTATAGTCCCTATAATATTTAATACAGTGTCAAGACCCCATTTTTTCTTAATTGTGCTTTTTTTTTTAATTGTGCTAAAATTTGCTGTTTTGTACACAAGTATATTTCTGATGTGCTGTTGATTATTGCCACTTCAGAGCGAGAAATAACCTCAGTTAAGCTACAATGAATTGCATATTAAAATAAGAAATAATTTTCTCTCTCTTTAAAATTAGGTGCTTTTAATTTGCTTATATAAAACATAATGGCATTTGAATATTCGTATTTTTATTTCTTTGATTATATGAAAGAAATAAAATGGGCCAGATCAGTCCCGTTTTGAACTTCTTATTTTATCTCCCAAAATTTTTTAATAAGTTAATGAAATATGAAAAGTTAATTTAATTTAAAGTTTAACTCGGATATTTAAATTGACTCATTCAAAAGTAAATGTTATAATATTTTTCAATAAATAATGCAAAAAGAAAAAAGAAATTCAAACCTAAATATAGAATTTGCCCTATTGCAACAATTATTGAATATATTTTAATGAAATCAGCCTATGCACCGTTAAATTTTTTACGTTAAAAGGATAAACTAAAATTTTAAAACATTTATATCATTTTATTCAGTTCATAAATTTTCAATTTTTTTTCAATAAAAAATTGTTTTAGACATACAGAAAGTAATCCCCAAGGTATGGGACACTAGGCTATATTTAATGTAAACTGCTTTTTTAAACTAAATTTAAGATTTTTTTTATACTTTTTAAATTATTAACATTCAAAAGCATTTGTGTTGAAGATATGCAGTGAACTTGATTTAAAAAAAAAATTGGCTTCAAAAATATTGAGATGGAAATAAAAGTCGCTCGAGTGCTCAAAAATAGGCTCCCATTCTCAAGACTAAACAAATGGTTTGCTTTGTGTGTGAGATTCATTCAGTTGAAGATATGTAATGTTTGCTGTGATTCTTCTTTAACTTTCTTCTTTATTCTTTGATTCTTTAAAAACTTTGACTTTGATTCTTTAAAAATATGCCGGTCCCAAAAGTTAAGGAGGAAGTGTTGAACCTAAAACATAACAAAACCTAACAAATGCCTGACAAATATTAAACCTAATTAATTATGGTTGATGAAATTAATTTGTGACTGATGAAAGTGATTTGTGACTGATAAAAATTAACATGTAAAAAGTGGTCCGAGTTAGGCAATTCTAATCTACCAGGAAAATAACCAGTCTTAGAATTGTCCGTAACAGTACATCTATTATAATTATTTGCTATAAAAATTTCAATTTTGGTGAAACTTTTACATGTTTCCATCCTCAATCAATGGTATTTTCTTGCTCACAAAATCTAATATTTGACAATATAAATAAAAAAGAAATCAAAAGTTTCGGATTAAAAATTGCATGGTATGCATAAAATGTAGTCTGAATTTACATCGATTTTTTTTTCTTCTAAATACCCGGAAAAGTCAGCGAATTTTTTTTTACTGAAATTTGGTGGAGACCCTGATTTCTGTCAGCATTTAAAAACATCACCTAATATTTATTGGATAAAACAAGGTATTTTTGTCCATTAATGTATAGTTTAAGAAATACTTATATGAACATCATGGAGAGAAAAAACAAAACTGTTATTAAAATTTTATAACCGTCGTTGAGCAGCCGACCCAATTTTTAGAGTTTAGGACTACTATTGTAGCCTTGTAATTTTGAACTCAACCCAGAAGAAAAAGGATCAAATATTGGGAGAAATTTTGCTTTCGTGAAAGACTCGGTTAGTCTGGCTGCACGGAGACTCTAACCCATGATCCGTTTACAATCGGGGATCTTCTACGTCAGCACTGTGGTCGGTGCGAGCCGGGTGCAAAACTCGTATCGACCAGCTATCGCTGGTATTTAAACCCGGTTTACTTCATTGGGAGGCGAATGCTCCCAATGAGGGATATGCGAGGGCTTGCCATCAAAATTTGACAAATCATTACTCATACTCACGTAAACTCAATGCGAAATATTAAAACTAGTTTGATTGCCTAGTGAATTTTGGAGGAGATTAAGATACTGCTTTTCAATTCTAAATCTGTTTAATCCTTAAATAAAACAGGTTTTGATGTTTAGTTTTAGTCACTGCTTTCTTAGTAGTGTACACAGATAATGTAATTTTACACGAATAATATAATTTTTCTTATTGAAACTGCGAATTAAAAATGTATTGAGGTTGCATTTCGTTCTTTAGTGTCGAAGTCTACTTTGTTCATTAAAATGTGCGTGTTTTTGTTCAAAATGTTGATATGGAATTTATTTGTTCATTTATTTTCAGAGATCACACAAGACCGTAGCTATTTTCATTGACGACATTTACTCATAAAAAAATAATAATAATTATAATTGTTATAGAAAATTGATCTGCACATCTTTTCGACCGATTACGCAATTTGAGGAGAAGGTAAAACTTGGTGCAATTTACAAAAAGTTGGTGCACAATTGCGCAATTTTTTAATAAGAAGTATTTTTAAAAAAACGACGATGCAATTATACTTCTAACCTGAATATGTAATTTCGATTATACTGTTTAAAAGAAACTTGAAATAATAAAAAAAAATAAGTAAAATTTATACTTTAGAAGTTTTAATGATTTAAAAAATTAAAGTTCATTGAACTTTTTAGAGCCTGGAACTTCATTTTCACGTTCGTTTTTTTTGTTGTTTTCATTATTGTTATTATTTCATGAATTATTATTATTATTTTACGAATTATTATTATTATTTTATGAATTATTTCATGGTTAGCTGCAAAGACAGCTTCTAATAATTTTGTAGATCTCCTTTTCTTCTCCTGTTACTTCCAATTTTTTCTTATCCTTTAAAACCATCTTCATGATTAATTAATATTTTAAGTCATTTGCGTCATGTCATTTAAGCCATGATTCATTTATTTTTTTATGTCGGAAGTGGTGATGGGTCAGTGGTTATGAAGAACCGGAGTTCGAACCCCAGTGGCGGTTTGAAGCCAACCCAGCTTTAGATTGATGGGTACCAGCTTGTCTGAAAAGTAAAAGCAGCTTGTGCGCAACTATAATCACATTGATACCGTTCGGGTTAAACGGGTTCGAATCCCAGGTACGAATCCGCTTCCAGTTTGTACCGATCACATTGCTGACGTGTAATATCCTCAGTGGTAAACGGATCATGGGTTAGAGTCCCTTTGCCGTCAAGCTAACCGTGGGAGGTTCTCGTGGTCTTCCTCTCCATGTAACGCAAATGCGGATTAGTTCCATTATAAAAGTCCCCCACGAAGGCTAAATTTCTCCCAATACTTGATCCAGGAGTTCCCTTATCTTCTAGATTGGGTTCAAAATTATAAGGCTAAGGAGTTAAATATTAGTAGTCGTAAACCCAAAAAATTGGGTCGGCTGTTCAAAGACTGTTATGAAATATAAAATAAGATACATTCCGTGAAGCCTTAACCTCCGTGACTCCTCTGGCCCACAAAGGGTTGTTTCGGGAACTAGCAAACAAATTTTATTTAAATTTCGTACTTTTCTACACAAAAAGAAGAAAAAAATGCCTTAGCCACTAAGAGGCTGCAAAGTCAGTACTAGTGGCAACTTGTGTTGTTAATTTGAAATCAACAAATCCTAGATAAGTAAAGACGATTCATAGAAGAAAAAAAATTATATCTCAAGTTCAAAGTTCAAAGAACCACATTAAGTTACATAAAAGTAGGGGGGTGGGAGGAATTGAAAATTCTGAAGTGCAAAAAAATGTATACGTGAAGATCATAATAAATTTGTGATTAAAAAATTTATGCACATGAGAAAATTTGATGCAAGAAATACTAAAACTAGTAAACAACTTAAAAAATATACTGTAAATATGAAAATCAAAATATTATAATATAAAATCCAAAACTGAAATTAGCATTTCGCTGCTAAATATGGAAACAAGAATCAATATCGTCAAATTCTAATAAAACTTTCTTAAAATGATGGCAGTTGCTTATCGACGGCAATTCTAATGGCAAATTATCATGTAAAGCTAAGTAAACTAAATGTTTTCGGTAAATTTCTTTGAGCGCCAGCCGGAAGGGTCAAGTAGTTGGCCTCACTTCGGAAAGGTCCTAAGTTCGAATCCCGGACAAGGCATGGATGTTCTTTCATTCTCTGTACTATTTGTCCTTACTGTGGGGGCAACATTGGCCCTGAAAAAGTGGCCAACAAATCTGCCCTACTATTATCTGAAAGACGAAAGTCAATCGGGTGCGCAATGGAATTTTTTTTTTTCTTATTGCGTATAGTTGGAAGTGCAAAAATTGTAGCAGAACGTTTGTCTGAAATATTTCCTTTCTTTAAAATTACATAGTTTAGCTTCTTTTTTTTTTTTTTTTACCACAGGTGAAGCTTTTCTGCCTCTGACTTAGTATTTTTTTTTCGCGAATTACAAAACTGTGAAAAACTATATGCCTAAAAATCTTTCTTTTTTTTCAGAATTTAAATGATTTGGTACAATTGTAACTTTCTTTTTTTCCTATAAAACCATTTTTTGTTTCATCAAATAACAATTATTTTTAAATTACGAAGCGATGATCATCACAATCACTTGTCGGATCATGACGAATAAATTTTTAGCAATTTAAAAAAATTTTTTAAGAAAAAAAAACTGTCCACTTGTTTTGTTTTGTTAAGAAATTTTTTCTAGTGGCAGCAATTTTTATTTTAAAGTTATTTTGTCGTGGCTTTAAATAATTCAAGCAAATATATAAAATGTCACTTTGTTCCAGTTTTCCCATTTTAAGGCTTATAAGCTATATATATATATAAAGCAGGGTTCGCATCTTGAGTTTTAAAAAAAATTGCAAAGTGTATTATTTAGAGAAAAAAAAATTACTACATAACTATATTTATAATTATTGCTTCAAATACTGCTAATTATTATTGATTGGTTAACATTTTGTCTGGAAGAAACTGGTCGAAAAGGAAAACAAAAAATAAAAATGATTGAATAGCAATATAAGACCCCTTAAAATTTCTACATTGTATTAGAACAAAAAATAAATAGTTTATAACATTTGACAGGGTAGGTATTTACCTCCTTATTTCATTTAAAAAAATAATTATTGAAATTTCAGACAAAATATATCATTAACAAATTAAAAATATTAACATTGACTTGAGAATTTTTCTGAACAAGCGATTACAGGTGAGTTAAGATGAGAAAGATTTTCCATTAATAAGAGGGTATTGTCATAAATGGCAAAAAATAATTGAAACTTTATAAATATCTTCTAAGATACATTGATTACCACAATTTGTAAATTTATTAACATCTGCATGCAAATTTGTGCAGTTGGATCAGTTTAACAATAAATTTGCATGGTTCATTACAGATAGGCTTAGGAGCAATCACTTAATGAGCGAGATTCTCCATTTATGAGAGTGTGGTGTAATCATCGTAATTGATTCGAGAAATTCATGTTCTGGCTAACCTAAAAATTTCAACCTACGCTCAAAGTATTTTTTGTAATCTCTTTGAACTGAACTGAAGTTCAAGAAATAAAATGTGATCATCGTAAAACTTCGTTACCATCGAAACCATCGTGATACTTTGTTCTTTACTTTACTTTTCTTTTCTTTTTTCGCAATCTGCTTTACATTTTTCTTCAGTTATTACTTGCTCGATTATTCTTGTATGTTTTTAATTTTGTTGTTAAGTTTCCATTAAAGTTATGTTTAAATTTGGCATTTTTCCTTTTTGTTATCTTTGGCGACAGACTTAACTAAACATGCAGACTTATGAACACAACCGATTTCTCGCCAAAGATAAGTGGTGACCCAGGCGTGATTATCCACCTCCTCACGCTGTTGCTACTCAGTCTCGTCTCGATTAAACACAACGTCTGCCTGCATCCACTCGAC
This sequence comes from Parasteatoda tepidariorum, assembly GCF_043381705.1. Lineage (NCBI taxonomy): Eukaryota > Metazoa > Arthropoda > Arachnida > Araneae > Theridiidae > Parasteatoda > Parasteatoda tepidariorum. The sequence goes on from NC_092211.1 coordinate 19,440,268, forward strand.
TGTTAATGGCAACACAGGAGCGACTACGACTGTGAAGTTAATACACTTCTCATATCCAGCACTTAAAAACCCTGTAACCTTAAAACCAGCTCTCCCGATCCTTCATAAGTACAGCAACTAGTGGTATCCGTTCATCGAATTCTTTCACTGACAAAATTCTGGTGAAGTATTGTGGCGTAACTACCACTACGAAAATTAAACATCAATTCACTGGTATATATGACATGCTAACTTGATTAAATCACGAGGTACCTTTTGATAGATGAAGGTTGGCATTGTGGATAACTCCGCCTCCACAAGAGTATTGTCATTATGGTAAGAAAATAATCGAAAATTTATGAATATCTAACATATGTTTGATTACCATTATCTGTACATTTATTAAAATCAACATGTTAATCTATGCAGTTGGATCAGTTTAACAATGATTTTGCATGGTTCATTACCGATAGGCTTAGGGCAATCACTTAATTAGAGAGATTCTCCATTAATAAGATTATTGCCATAATGGTAAAAAAAGTAATCGAAAATTTATGAATATCTAACATATGTTTGATTACCACTATCTGTACATTTGTTAATGCGTGTTAATCTGTACTGTTAAACTAGCTTAGCAATGAATTTGCTTGGTTCGTTCGTTGGTGATCGATTTAATTTACGACAATCACTTTTAATTTGGACCTGAGACAATATACAACTTCTTTTGTCCTAATTATGAAAATAAATTAAATTTTTTCGTATTGTATTATTAATAAGAAATTTCTGTCATCATGACAAAAGACACTAAATATCAAAATCATGAATATTTAATAATTGTTTAATTTCCTAGGGTTACTGCCAGCGGATTGAGAATTAATTATGAGCTCGTTCGTTTCACAAGATGACAAAAAAACTAAAACATCGTTTTGGGGTAAATTGTTCAAGACATCGAAAAAATCTGAGAAAAAAAGTGATGAATCCTTCTTAAGACAAAGTTTTTTGCACAGTAGTTTCCATTGTTCGAAACCCACCCCTTTGGAACAAGATGACGGGGTTAATTTTACGACCCTAGACAACAGTGATTTGATGGAAATGCATAAAGATGCTGGCATAATATTTGTAAATAAGAATCATGTTTCGCAAATGCTGGCTAAAGAGGATGGGAAACATGTTCAGTTTGTTCCAACGCCAATGAATAAATACTATAAAGTTAACACTAAAGCTGCTCCGTCTAAAAAGAATAAAAAAGATGAAGACAAGGAAAACATTGATAGGACTAAAAATATTAAGCCTGCTAGGCCTATTTTGCGTGTGGGTAAAAGCCAAGAAAATTTGGCTCAAAAACTTGTATTTTCAGATAGCCAAGCTATTAGTGAAACAAACGCTAAAAGATTGGTAAATGTGAGTTACTACGATGGTCCAGAAATAAAAAGAACGCCAACCATGCAACGAACATCTACGAAATTGGCTTTATTTGATAGAAAGAATGGATCAATGCCTCATTTAAACGTGTCAGGCATTACAAAGTATGGAACTTTACCTAAAAACGCTAAATTTAATAGAGAAGTATACAATGGAGAACTAATTCACACAGGTGTAAGTTCTCAGATGTTTGGTGATGGAGGAAGTCAAACATATGTGGCAAAACCTAGATCATGTGAGCAATTAAACATTCCGGGTGAATATAGTTCTCGGAACTTACCTCATTTTTCTGATCAGATATTGAATATACATCAAATGAGAGATCGATCTAGGCAGATTGTTTCACATAGGCTAAGTTTGGGTGAACCTATTATATCTTCAAACTCACAGCAATTCCCAAAAAGTTCGGTACCTAGTTCCGGGTTATCATGGCAAAATCAACTTAACACTAGAAACATTAGCAATTCTAGTAAGACTAATGAAATCAGATCAAATCTGAATTTCACCTCAATTCAAAATCAATCACAAGGGTATTTTCCTAACAACAAAAAAACTAAATTTTCAAACAGGGTTCTTGCAGAAAATGTCAACCGGAAAATAGATTTATATCCTAACAAGGCTATCAATGAAATCGGTTTACCCTTAGCTCAGAAAAAGAGAAACAGTTGGAATTTCTCCAAGAAACAAAGGTCGAGATCTGAGAGTCCTCATTACATTCCCTTGGCAGAAACTTACACTTCTAGCGTACCATTTCGACTAGACACTCAAATGAAATTTCCGCAACAAAGTTATGTTTCCAATGCCACCAACTCCCACATCCAGATACCAGCCTCTAACTATCAACAACAGCCGTTCTCCAAAAAGAATGTTATTAGAAGTAGATCAAGTGAAGCTGTCCAGAGATGTCCTTTTGTTCCACCCGAAAGATTAAAACAGAATTACTTTCAGAATGATGTGGGACATACCTCTGAACAATATCGGTATATAAGCCGAACTAAGAAGCAAGCTATTGTCACCAGAATGTATAGCCAGAAAAGAATGCTTGTCAATAAACTTTGTAAATACAAGAGCAAAGACTGTGATGAAGGCTTTTCATCGATGGCAGATGACGAATGCAGTTTTAACTGTAGTTGTTCCAGCTGTTCCACGAGGTTATCCAGAAAGTACGGGAAATATCAAGCCAATGCAGACGATAGATTCTTTTTCATAAGGACGGATGATTTCGAATCGAAAGAAGAAAGACATTTGGAAACAGTTTTAGAGAGTCCAATTCGTATTAATAAGTCTAGCGATGTCGTTCAGAGTGAAAAAGATACCGAAACGAATCATGGTGCTTCATGGTATGAATGTAATGACTCCTTGTGTAAAACGCCCGTTAAAAACAACACAGCGCAACCACAAGCTTTGAACAAAAAAATAGAAAACATTTATGAAAATATTACTCAAATTATTAACAGCGCTACTAAACAAAATTACAGCTCTCAAGAAATAAAACAAATGATTTCTACGCCAATTTCTAAAAGCGAAAAATTGAAAGCAAAGTCAAATGTTCCAAGAGCTTTATTCCATGCAGATGAAATCAAACACAAAGAGTCAATTACGCCAATAGATCGGGAAAAGAAGGCAATTACATCGCCTTTGAAGTCGCCACCATTTTTTAGCGACTCGGTTATATTGTTGCAAGAAATTTTTCAGAAGCTTTCACTAGAATGCAGAGAATTACTGAAACCGAGTGTTCTATCCAATCTGTCTGCCGATTCTGGCAAGCATGATGTTTCAGAAAGCTCGACAAGTTCTGGAGACAAATATGTTAACGACTTAGTCAAAAGTCTAAAATCAGAAGAAATCAGTGAAGGGGAGTTTGCGAACATCATCGGGAATATTGCCCAGAACATATTCTTAGAGGCGAAAGCGAAACAAGTTAAGCCTCTTCTAGAAAAATCTCTATCGCTTCCAGACATCGCCAAAATGGAACATTCCTCGCCTAAACCTATTCAACAAGTTTCATCTTTGACTGAAAACAGCTTTTTGGAAAAATGTACTAATGACCAGAAGCCCGTTTCAAAGTCAAATAGTTATCGTCTAACCATTAAATCGTCAAATGTCTCCCAAAATGGTGCATCTGAATCTGAAAACATGGCATTACAAGAAAGGAACTTGCCCGATGGTTGGAGTAGATCACCAACGACAATCTCTGGGCCTTTCAGTGCATCAGATGCTTCAAATGATTCGTCCCATGACGATTCGACTACATCTGAATCTGGGCTACAGTTGCTAGAAAATGCAATTAGGCTTGGTATGGGTCTGTCACCTATCAAAACAGAAGAAACTAGCTTTGTAAAAGCAGTTCAAGAGCAGCCAATTTATATACCTTCCCCAGTTAAAGTTGTCAAGCATAAGTCTAAAGATGTTCTCAGCTGCAAAGGTAATTATGACTAATGTCTTACGTAATGTTAAAAAGAAAAGAATTTGAGTTTGAATTTAGTATTTCTATGTTAATCACAGCTTAAGTGAACAATATACCGCTGAAGTGATATTTAATGACAAATTTTGTTTAGCATCTATGGGTAGTTTAAGATTTTAAAGTTTAGAAAAGTGTTTTAAGATAAACTTAGAATAAATCATTATATATTAATAACTGAAAAAATTTTTCGAAACGTCAAAATGCAAACAGGTTATTACAGGATTATTTTCCCACTCCGTTATCCCGAGTAAATATTGCCATAATTTGTTTGCATTTTTAATTTTTTTAAACTTTTTCTAAAGAGGACAGCACCAATGGAAAATACCTGATGTTTAGTAACCAATTTTAGTACTTTAATTTATTCTTTTAAGTTCGGAAAAATCTTATACAATACGACATAATTTAAAAAATTTTTAAATGGTGTCATTAAACAACAAAATGAAACTTTAACAGAGTAATTATCTCCATTTTTCAGTTTCTGTATCTCCAATTGCATGTAGATCCAATTTTTTACATGAGACCATAAGCAAAAATTCTGTAAGACATTTTTTTTTAAAATTGTTTTTAAAAGTAAATACGAACTGGCATAATATTGTGTGACATTTTTATGAAAAATAGCGTAACTTAAGAATTACAAAGTTTTGTCTTACGGAATCGTTCTTCTAAATTTTCTGAATAACATGAAAAATTAAAATAAGTTTCCTATTGTTGAAATAAAATGCTAATGAATAATTTTTTTAGAGATTTATCAACCTGTCTTAGAGTTGGGAAAGAGGGCAACAAGTAAGCTCTAATCGTTCGAGATAAAAACTTTAAACTACATATTAACTTAAAAATTATGAAATTTAAACCAAGTCTTAGACTACATATTCATGGATATCTGTGTAGATGCAGAAATCTTTTGGATTACGACTATCCGCGCTGGGCAACTTACAAATTTCTTCATAGGAAGATAAAATCTCATTTGGTTTATATAGAAAATATTAATTTGCATAAACCACCAACGAAAACAGATACTTCAACTTCACCAGGTTAAGAGCTTTTATGAGTAAAATTGGTATAATGTGATTCCTTAAACTGTTATTTCACCTTTCTTGCATTTTGATATCACATTTTTCTTATGCTCTGTCTACTAACTTTTGCATCAAATATCATATTATTTGTCGTCACCTCCTTTACGGTTCAAAGTTACTTTTTATTATTTTCTTGCATAGCATATACCATCTAAAGAATTACCCTTGGAATCACTCATTGTGTGATAAAAAATATCAACAAAATAACAAGCATAAACTAAATAATTGTTATGTTATGCAAACAATTTCATAAGCAATAGCAGCTGCCATTTAGCGGTATATTTCCAAGATGTTTCCGAGAACAGGTCCTCTCTAGGATATGGCATGTTTTCGAACTTAATTGAGACTTCACTGCACAAAATATACAATATCAAGTAAGAAGGCATGAATTTCTTACATCCTAACTGTGTCAGCTAAACTTAAAAATGCAAAACTCTCATTTTTAAAAATAAAAAAAAGTGGAGATGACTGGTTTTTGGACTCATCGATTCAACCAGCTGCGAGGCAGTTGAAGACTATAATTTCTTTTTAGAAAATTATTCTTTAATACCTGCGAAGAATAAGATTTTTAAAAAAAAAGTTGTTCAAAAATTGCACATTTTTCAATTTTCAAGCACTAGACATCTGAAGAGTTAAATTTATGGAAGAAAAAGAAAACAATAATTAGAATAAAATGTCAAAGTTTAGCAAAAAACAAAACTGTGTATTAATTCGTCTAAGAAAAATTATCTCCAGTTTCTTTTCAAAAATATTGAGAACATATTTTTAATATTACAGGAAAACTGAAACTAAAAATCTATCACAATGCTGGGATGGTGACAATACACAGTAAGTATTTTTAATAAATTTCTAAGTACTTAATAACTGAAGCGCATTTCTTCCTAATCATATTCACAAACAAAACTCAGGTCATTTTAAAAACCTTTTATAAAATACTTGAAAACTTCAATTTTTATGTGCCAAAGTATGTTGGTAAAATTTTGCTGAACTGTAATCGTTTTAAGGAATTTAACAAGGAATTACCTTTTTTACTGGAGGGGGGGGGGGGTTATTCAATTATAAAATAAAGAAAATGCTTTGTTTATCCGATCGAAATATTTAATTGTAATCGGTTAAGACTAATTTAGACAGGTGCTAATATCTAGTGATGATTTAAAAAATATAAGTTCAACGCTGATAAATATATGGTATCTAAAATTAGCTTTCCTTACAACAAACATACCGTTAAATTAATCTTTAACTTTTTTTGGGGGACGGGGAATAATCTATGCATATTCATTTAAAAAGATTTTTTTTAAAAATAATTTTAGAATTTAAATTAAAATTGTAAAGTAAATCCTTAATGATGATCAAACAGAAGATTTTTTTTTTCCTTTAATTCTCCAAAATATAAAGCTACTAACTTTAATCTTCATTGTAATATTTGTTTCAATATCTTTTTCCAAATTATAGTTTTTTCTTTTCTTTTTAATGTGACTTTGTTCTAATTTAAAATAAGTTTTTTTTTTCTTGTGAAGGTGAAGCCTTCCAAAAACAATCTTAATGCGCTAATGAATAATTCATATAATGTTTTTATTTACTTATTTTTTAGTTGCGAGAGCAGCAAAACTCAGTAAACAAAATAGCAGGAGTCTTCTAAATCCATATGTAAAGGTAAACTAACTTATAAATCATTTTATTTTCAATTATATAGATTTTCATGACAGTTATTTTAATTTTATTTACTAAAGCTAAATTAAAGCATAATAATTTTTTTAATTAAGATATCCATGGTCCCTGATGAATCAAAACGAGTCAATTGGCGAACTTCTGTGCAAAAAGAACAGAAGAATCCAGTGTTCAACCAATTATTTTCGTTGTAAGTATAACAAGAACAAAAAACTAAATAATTTATTCGAACTCAAACGAAACTTTGAATATTTTGAAGTAATTAACTTCTTTCCCTTTATTTTTTAGCGAAATATTAGAAAGTGATATAGCAAAAAGATTGGTCTTTTCCGTGTGGCATCGAGACTTTGAAAAAAAGTAAGCTGAATACCAATAATTCTCCTCTTTGGTTCTTCAATATTAAATTAAACATCAACTATGAAGTGATCAGATCACCTAAGTACGCAAGCAAGATTTGCACTGAATGTTCCACAGATAAATAAAAATGTTCCGCATTTAGAAGAATAAAAGTGTTCCTCAGATCAGATTAATTCGAATAGTAATGTGATATTTTTTAAAAAAAATATTAGAGCGAAGTCGTAATTCGTAAATCACGTGAAGAATCGTGGTTAATAAATCACGCAAATATGAGTTGCGATTCCTAATTTTCAAAACGCTAAATTAAGAACAGCGATGTATGCATAAAACATGTTACTATAAATTGCGATATGCGATTCATAATTCTCATTTTATAACACTTGCTGTAGCATCAGACACAATTTTGAGTTTATGACTACCAATGCTCAACTCCATAGCCCTGTAATGTTGAAGCCAATCCAGAATTCAAAGGAAATCCTTTAACGAGTATTGGGAGAAATTTTACCTTCGGGAAAGACTTTTTGATGGAACTAACTATTACAGAGGGTATTTTACGTCAGCACTGTGGTTGGTACGAGGCAAGTAAGAAATTCATGTCTACCAGGATTCGAACCCGGGTCATCTTATTGGGAGGCGAGCGCTCAATCCCCTGAGCCACCACGGCTATCATAATTCTCACGAACATATTTCACTACTTATGATTCGTAAATACTTATTTTATAACCGTCGTTCAGCCGACCCAATTTTGAGTTTACTACTATTAATGTTCAACTTCGTAGCCTTGAAATTTGAACAAGGAAACTCCTGGATCAAGCATTGGGAGAAATTGCCTTCGCAGAGGACTTTGTGATTGAACTAAACAGCATTTGCGTTACATGGAGAGGAAAACCTCCCGCGGTTAGACAGACGGCAAGAGGACTCTAACCCATGATCTGTCTACCACTGAGGATATTTTGCATTAGCAGTGTGATCGGCGCTAGCCTGGTGCGGAATTCGTATCGACCAGCAATCTCTGGAATTCGAACCCGGCTCACCTTATTGGAAGGCAGACGCTCTATTCCCTGAGCCACCAGGGCTCAAATACTTATTAAGATCAATCACTATGGGTAGGGCTGGGATAGCCTGGTTAGCTGGGCGTTGGATTCGTGAGAACAGGAGTTTGAATCCGGCTGGTCGAAGAATCCTAAGTTATTGGAATAATACAGCGCAATAATTAATATCTTGCGAGTCAAAATTTCATATCTATTGAAAAATATGTCATTTCCTGTCTAATTTAGTGTGCTTCTTTATCTACATTAGTTAATAACCATATTCACCAAGAGCCTAACCATAAAGATTGCACCGTAGTCTGTAAAAATCTGTAAATTAGCTCAAAAGTAATTAACGGTTTAACATATATTTTTTCCTCCTAGGAGAAGTGAATTGGTTGGTTGCATGTCTTTCAGTGTACAGCATTTTTTGGACAACTCTCATGTAAGTATAATACCAGTTTTTTTATTTTTCTAAACAAACTGTAAGTCTCTTTAGAAAAATCTGCAATCTGGAAAATATTCCGTTAGTTTAGTCAGGAGAGCGTCGAAATTTTAGGCTCCTCTAAAACTAAATATTTAATTCAAAAAATGAATAATAGTTACTAATTGAAGTAAAGAAAAAAACAAGCTATGTACTAAAAAGCACAATTAATGGAGAAACGGTACTAATTCGTTTAACAGAGAGAAATCGGTAATAAATTATTAAAGTCAACGATGCTTAATTAATTTTGGTAATAACTGCTAACTGAAATTTTAAAAAAATAAGCTTTGTACAACAAAGCAAAATTAATGGAAAAAAATGTACTTATTCGTTATGGAGAACCGTAAAAAATCTCCATACTATTTTTGACACCAATGATTCTTAATTTTGGTAATAATCACTACTGGCATTATTTTAATTAGTGCAGTTTTAAGAGGTAGCAAATATACACTAATGTACTAGGTGCAAAGTATTTTATGAGTAAATTTAGTGTCTAATAAAGCTGCTGCAATGCTGGACATTTTCATGATAGATACTGCGAAAATCAATTTTTGACGGGCCCCTCGTAGATATGAGTACAGGAGGCATCTGTCGTGAAGTTTCTTCCTCAAGACGACACCCTGACAAAGAGGAACGGGTGCAATACCCATAATGTAGAGGTGTCTCTTGAGGGTGCAATGATCAGTAAGATCAATGATCTTCCTCAAGCCATTCCTGTTTAACTTGAGAAGCTCTTTTTGACGTGCACCGCGGCAGTCACGATTTCACTCCTTGGCTTGTCTCTAACCGTCCTAGTTGCGCCATTGCTCATGTTCAATCTTGCCGTAAAGCTTGAAAATAGAGGCCTTGAAGAATACGGGAAAGATTCCCAAAGCTGGTTCGACGCACTTGAGTCGGCCTTTGCTAATTCATCATCCAGCTCATTTCCAGGAATACCCATGATATGTAACATTAAAATGGGGTGTTTGTTGTGGCTCGTCCTTTTATTTACCGACCATACCTCATAGCTATTAAAAATTCAATTTTTTTTATATCTGTGCTGATTAAAACTCATGCATTTCCTTTTGTAGAAAATTCATGGATGGTACAGACTACTCAGGGAAGGATTTGGAACTGAGAAGCATTTTGCTGCACATACAAACAAAAATGCCTGTCCAATTAAACATAAGGAAAAGAAACGAAACAAAGAATGTCAAGATGCCTGAAAATTCAAATCACTAACAGTTTTTTAGTTATTTAAAAATCTATGTATAGTGTTTAAGCAGTGCTGCTTAATAATGAATGTATAATCAAAAAGATATATTTATTCATCAATGTTCTGCAATAATTTAGTTAAAATACTAGCTGTTCTCTTTTGATATTGTTTTATTTCAAATGACGATATGATTGGTGTTTTCTACACTAGGGAGAGCTGCACGCTCTTGACTGCCGATACTACCGGGTTACTGTAGAGAACCCCACAGATAGAGGACAGTACCATTAATTCGTGAGGCCATTTCCTCAATTTAGACATAGATCTGAAAGGGAAAAATTTTTTCTTCAGATCCCTAAACCATGAGACTTTCAATGCCACAGATTTTACGAGTGCATATACTGCAACTGCATGAACTCGGTAGGTCTTAACGAAGTCAGGGTTCGTACCCGGCCCCTGCATACCAGAGTTCGATTCTCTAATCACAGCCCTAAAACTAATTTGTTATTTGATTGAATTGATGTAGCTTCCTTTGAACGTAGGATATTTTAAAAATATTTTAATAAAATGGTAGTGTATTAAATGAAAATTGTTTAAACTATAAGGGTTTAATTTTTTATTATCCAATAACTGTACATGCACCCATCCTTCGTAGAATCTCTTAAACTTTTCGATACTGGGTGAGAAATTTTGTCTTTTAACAAATGTTGGAAATTGTTTGCAATTCCTGTCATAATTTGGTATTGAAAAAAAGGGGGAATATATTTTCAGTATTTAAAACTTCATAATTTACACTTAATTTGTTTGTACTCATTTTTTTCTTCTATACTTTGATAAATTACGAATATAGTTGAAAGAAGGGGCCATGAAGGGTTTAAACCATTCAAATAATTTGTTTTTCTTCAATATTTTAAAGAAAAAAATCTCACAATATTATAAAGTAAACAAATTACTATTGGATAACTTAGGATAACACAATAGGAAAGTTATCCTACGACAATTTGTTTGTATTTTGATACTAAAAAAAAATTTAATTTAGCATTTTAAACTTCACGGCTTATTCTAGGTTTATCTGAACTCCTTTTTCTCTAAGCTTTAAAATACTAATGGAAATGGAAAAGAATTTGAAATGGAATGTTTCTCCTGCAGTATAGCGCCCTCTCTCCTTGGTTACTCCATAGTTGAGTGAAATCAATGTGAATGAAATCACGTTGATAAGCAGTTTTTACTAGCTATTTAATTAAAAAACGCATGGACAAATAAGTGTCATACTTTATTTTATATTTCAGCAAAATCGATTAAACTAAAATTAAATGAAAATTATGAACAAATCAAATCTAGTAATAAAATGCTTTATATTAGTATTGGTTAAAACCTTGTGAAACAAAGTAACTTGCTTCAAGATACACTGTTTGTTCAAATGAAAGAAAATGTATAAATTAGCACTTACAAATATTACATCATTCCTTACAAATATCCATTATGGTATCATTCCTTAGAAATATTGAATCTATATAAAACATGTTAAACTTCAGTACATAAAAATAGCAAACAATCACAACCAAATTAGCACAACAGAAAATTATAAATAAGCATAACAGAAAATAAATATTTTAACTAAATAAACAAATTTGTTTCATCACTCATAGCGATTTACTTATAAGGCATTATAATAAAACAAAATCCTTACAAAAAAATGTTTACAATTAAATAAATAACATTTTTATTCCGAATGATAATAATTTAATAAAGAAAAAAAATATTTCGTAGCTAAATACGTTTGTTTCACCTTTTTTTTAAAAAATAAAACGAGATACGAAATAAATACATATGTTTGACAACTACAATTGTAACAAATCTTTTATTACAAAGCATGACTAGAAATCAATTGCACTTATATCACTATTTAAATAAAACAACAAATTATACAACCCATTACCAAATAGCGTTAACAGTTTTAAAAATAATATTTTTCCCCATATAATCTAATTCAAAGCTAGATTGTTGTAAACACAGGAGGAAATTATTTAATATACAGTAAAATCTCAATTAAAGAAGCTTTTTAATACCTTTAATTAAAAAGAAATTCCAAAGTGTTTTTTTTCTTCTTTTAAACTTTTTTTACGCATTCACTTAGTTTTGCATTTTTCCCATCATCAATAATATCCTGTCATAATTGAGCTGTAAGTTTAGCCCCCCCCCCCCCAAAAAAAAATGAATAAAACACTATCTTCATACTGCATGACTACTTAGAATTTATCATTTTATGGCAATAATAGATAAACGCTTTGTTGGAAGTTGGTTGCTTTAGTTAATCTAAATCAGTTTCAATAATCTTAGTTTTAATCTTTTTAAAAAAAGTATTTTTATTTTGAAAAAAATTCTCAAGAGTGAAAAAAGTCTTTCATTTTAGAATAGTATATATATTTTAATCATTTGTAACTTTTACATGAGTTATTAATTTTAAAAATATGTTCCAATAAAGTTTCCCATATATTTCACAAGTTTTGCAAAAAACTTTTAATTTTTTTTTTAAAAAGGGAATTTTTTTAAAAATTAAAAACATTAAAAGGGGAAGAAAATTAAACGCTAAACTGATTAACTTACATAAGATGCTTAATTATTGCATGTGACTAATGTTTAGCATTAAAATATCTTCTGAATTTATATATTTTCTTTTATTTAAAAGGTTTCATTTGTAATTTTTGATGCATTAAATCAGTGATGCATTTTTACAAAAATCTATACTTTAGTAAATGTTGGCAATGATAGATACTGATCTAATTCTCATATACTGCATAGCCAAATTCAGTAAACTAAAAATCAACATTAATTAGTAGTATATTGCTTATATTATAAAAAGTGCATTAATTGTATGTGCAAGCAATGTCAATAAACACTTATGCATCATGTATGTGTCAATACACACTTTCTTTAAATGCATTGTATTGCAAATAACACAGATGCAAAGAAAAATTGACATCTAATTCACCAAATTTAAAAACCTGCAATTTTTACACTTGGGGAGCCTGGTAGAAAAAAATTTATGCAAATAATTCTTACAAGTAGCAACATGTTATCCGTGGTAAAAGAGCCCAAACTCTCTGATAAGGAGGAATAAGTGGACCTAAATACACATTTTGTTTGATTCTTTTATTGCAATTGTGTAATAAGGGAAGGAGGCACAGTCCTTGCTTCTCACATTTTGATTATATATCTTGTTTTATTATTGACATATTTTTTGTACTGTTTCAAATGGGCCACTCTATACTTTGCATTGAAAAATTGAATATAATACAAATATACGACTGAATATAATTTTTTTTTAAAAAAAAGAAAGTTTAATTTCAATAATCTAAACTGATGAACTAATTTGAATATTGAGGAAGACATTAAGTGATTTGACCAAAGTTAAGATGTATCATTCAAGCAAGCAAAGAAAAAAAAACCTCATAAAATGAAAATACTCTTCTTGATAAAGTAAGGCTACTAACACAGTAATAGTTAGACATAAAGGTCATTTAAATAAAAAACTGAAATAAAGTAAAAAAGCAAATTTAAATTAACTCTCTAAATTTGCATAGTTGTTTTCTTGTTTGTACCATTGAACAATATAAGAATGCAGGTGAGCAATTTTTACAAAAAATTACTAATACTCAAAGCATTAAATGGTAGCATTATTACTTTGTTGTTTCTAATGAAACTTGGACAAGCCAAGCTAACAAGACATTGTTATCACATCACTTTAGCTAATTTACATGCAAAAATTTGAAAATGCTGAAAAAAATGTCCTTTTTTGTTAAACTTACACTTACTTAATTTAATAATTATGTTAAAATTATTACTCTGGCTACTCAAAATGAAATATTCAAAATTACAAATTAATCTTGAATATCATTTCCAGCCACAGAATTGTAAATTTTTAAAAAAATTTTAGTTTTTGAACTAAAAAGGTAATGTTCAAATTAGATAACTCTAAATCTTAAAACACTCATTCAAATTTCAGAAACTATATACATATTAACTTTTTTAAGAAGGAAAAATTCTAAATTTTAGATGGAAATAATACATCAAAATATTACTAAAATAATCGTCAGTTTCTTTCAAACAAATTACATAAAAATTTCATTATAATGATATGTAAGTTAATAATAATAATTATAAATGTTTATTAACAATACAAACTGTAATAAGCATTAATGCTTAATAATAATACTTTTTACCTAAGTACATCAATAAGCAATAAATACATATTTGTAACTGAAAAAACTTAGTATTTTTTCAAGTTAAAAATGCAAATTTTAATATTTTGTTTTTATATAAGTAACTCAAACTGAAATATAAGTTTGACAAAACTGTAAATACCAATAGATAGTTAGTGAAAGGAAGAAAATATAATGATTTAAAGAAAATTGGGTTCTATTACCAAAAGTTTAACAATTATTTCTAGCAAAATTATATTTTCAATAAAGAAACTTTGTATATTTTAAAACCAAAAGTAGAAGCACATAAGGAAATTCCCTGATAGTGTTAAATTATAATAATACTTTAAAAAAAATTCTATTAGTTAATAGCAAATGTAATACATAGCATACACAAAATATTTTATCTCAAATATTAGCTGCAAATATGTTGATCTTATCTATTTGATAAGTGCAAACATAATGAAATAGAACATAAATTGTTTTTAATAATATCTGTTTATCATTTAATTATACTATTACAAACAATAGAAATAATCAGCATAAAAATGCGACACTAAACAATTTTGATTAAGTTAATATGCAGTTATAAACACAATAATTTTTATGCATGGTAAGAAATGATTAAGAAAAAAACTTTAGAGTAAACTCCCTTTTAAAATTGAAAACAAGCATAAATGAGTTAATTAAAAAAAGGGGTGTTAGAACAAGAATATAATCATAATTTATGAGAAAAGTGTTGATTTTTCATTGCTGAGATGCAGTTCTAAAAAACGTTCCATCTAATATAACAATGTAAGGTATACCATGAAATAAATGTATAGAAGTAAATCAAATCTAGAGCAATTCACTTTCAGAATAACGTCGAAAATAAATCAACACTGACAATAGAAAAGCTAATCTCAATAAAAATTAACCAAACTGCTTTAGTTATAAGTCTGCTGACTTATGTATAACAATGAAGTTTAAAAACATTTAGCCGATTGTGATTTTTCAGCTACAAAGAACTCTATCCTACATGAAATTAATCCAATTTATTAATATTGCTTGAAACACCGCATGAAGTATTTTATAATGCACCTTTTCTGCCCACCTAACTTGCATAGGAAACATGGTAAATATGTACCTTCTGGTATCTACAAGCTTCATTTATGTAAAATGTAATAAGACAAATACAAGAAAATACTGAAATTAGAAAAAAGAAGAATAACAATTATTATTCATTTTGTACTTTAATAGGGATGCCAACCTATAGCAATCATTTTTTCTAGAATATTAAATTGTAAAATGAACTATTTTATAAATGTTGCACTAATTATAGTTTTTTTTCCCCAAACAATAAAATAATTTTAATTTTTTCTTAAAAAAAGTTCAATAAAAATTTAGAAAAAAAATTTTTTGAGTAATTATAGCAAACTAAAAATAATTTTTTACATAGAACTGAGGAAGAATTTCCAAATTTCAAAAAATTTAATCAAAATAATAACATTTTTACAATTTAAAAAATTAGCTAGAAAATAAGGAATCACTGGACTTCTTTGTAGTTCTTAAAGTCTGTCTCAATAGATATTATGGTGAGTTAATACAGTTGGCATCCCTCAATTTACTGTGGAAATATATTATGGCTTTTTTATTGCTTCACTTTTTCTCTGATTATTATATCAAGGAAAAACATTTTAACAACAATTGTATACTATAAAACAATTTTTACACTACATGAAATGTGTAGCTAAATATTCTTCAGCAAGCAGAGTACTTTTGCAACAATACTTGGAAACAATCTTTAAGGAGAGAGAAAAATATTATATGAGTTAACATTTTAAACTCAAAAACAATAACAAGAATCTATAATATAATAACATAGAAACAAACTATTTACCCACATTAACTTATTTTTAATAAAAAAAATAGAATCAATTATTAAACTAATTAATTTTTTATCTTTTAAATTTGATATGCAAAGCTTTATATGATAAATCTGTCTCAATTTGATTGATTTTCAGACTTAATGTCTGCAGTAGGCAATATATATGACAAATTAAAAAAAATTATTAGATTGGGCACATGTTTACCCATTTTTTAAATTTTGTTATTATGTTCCAATAAGGTTCAAGAAATACAGTTTTGTACACAAAAGATTATTTTAGAAACAATGCTTCACAGCAATCTTAGAGACTAAAGTGCAATATAAATACATATTTTGAATATCTGGAAACATAATTAAAATTTATAATATAAAAGCAAAGTATTCAATTAAAACTAAACAAACTATTTTCAACAAATATTTAAATATAACAAGTTTATATTTTAAACTTTTTTATAAAATTTTTATATTTTACAAATTTTAAGCTTAACATCGAAACTTTAGATAAAAACTTTGTCTAACTTTGATTTTATGAACAACTTTTATTATACTAAGCTAAATTTATGATGAACAATAAATAAAAATTGATGAGAAATACATAAAATCCCATAATGCTTGCATTAAATTAGCGTAATACAATTTCATTATAAAAAGATAATTTTGTACTTTAAAAAAAAAACGTCACTTTTATAACAAATTTTAAAAAGTAAAACTATCATACAAGAGAAATGAACATTTTAAATTCAATAAAATATAAGAATTCTATAAAAGTAAACATTTTAATCTCAATTACATTAATTATTTTCCAATAAAAAGTTAGCTAAGAAAAATTAAATCAATTTAATATCATTCATCTTAACAAGCAATGTTTTTGATAAGTATGCACAATTTGAATAATTTAATGCAGTTATTTCTGTTATCAACAATAAATTTTTAAAAATGTGTCAAAATGTTTCATTCCTAAATTTTTAAAATACTGTTATAATTTCTTTAATAAAATACAGTCTACTCCACAGTATTTTTCTCCTAAAAAAGTGATTTAATGTTTTAAAGAACATGATTTATTTAACATTCTTTATGGAAATAAGTATCAGATAAGTAAACATTTTAAACTAAAAAGCAGTGAGAAAATCTCAAACTATAATAAAAGTCATTAAACCGAAATTTTATTATTTCTTTCCAACATGAAAAAAAAATAATTGAATTAAAATTCAATTATTTCTTCTTTTTTTTAAAAAACCATTTAATCAATATTTAGAGATTTTCTTAACAAAAAAAAAGCTATAAACACAACTATTAATTAAAGTATTTATTTTTGAATCTAGCACATGGCCCTTTAATCGAAAAATCATCTGACATTTTAATTTAAGGAAATATATTTCAAAGTATTACAGCAAGCTGTATTATGATAAATAAATTTATTTAAATTGGGCAAAGACATATGCAATAACTTATGCTTGCCGAGCAAAAAAAAATTAACAAATAAAATAAAAAATTATTTTGTTACTTGAAAGTTTTTGATACAGACACATACAATAAATAACAATATATATGGTATCCAAATTTTTTTAACAAAGTTAGTGAATTTTTGTATGTAACAATCCAAACAATTAAAGGCACATTTATAACAGATGTAGCATATTATCAGTATTGAATGTTTTAAAGTAGGTACGTACCATTAAACTTTATTCCCCGATTATTTTCAAATATTTATGCCTTAAGAAAATGCACAGTAACATCATCCAAACAGAATTTCGAAATGGGAGACCTGAAATAAGGAGGAAAACTTACTAAATTTTTTAACGATAGCGGAAAATAAGTAAACTAAATCTATAGTGATGTTTAAAATTCATGAGAAATTCACTATGTTTATTTGAGACGATAGTTCTCTATTCTACTATTGTATCTGAATTGGTGATTTGCTAAGAGTGGTACTGAGACTTACATGTTTAATTATTCTGCATCATAAAATTCGAATTTGAAGCAGAATTCAGATAAAAAAGTTTATCCTCAGTTCTCATTTCTTCAGCGAAACAAATTTACCTTTATTAAGAACTTTTTGAATCTGAGTTTCTTCTATTGGTTAAAAGCACAATATTTAATAAACTAACAAAGAAAAATTTGTCAAGCCATAACTGAAGCTTTAAAAACCAGAATTTAAGCATCCATATAAAACTTGTTCAATGGGAGATCTAAGTCTCAGTAACCTTTTTGTACCACTAGTTTTAAAGTTTACTAGAGGCTAAAAATGAATTTTGAAAAGAAAAAAAATTATATTCAGCTTTTTTACTCTCTATTTTGCAGAAATTGAATATTTGCTTACATTAATGGCATTTAAAAATGGTTTAATGACAATTTCAAAACAGTTTTAAAGTTCATATTAGTCAAGAAATTTAAAAACAATTTCAACTAAAATTACTCCCGTCTTGATATGGCTTTTCAATATAACGGTTTTAAAAAATAAATATTTCTAAAAGTGTTTAATAGTTTTTAAATGAGACATAGTTAGGCATGATTTTACTGAACCAACAGTGAAAAGAACGTATTCACATCTCAACATAGTGAAATTCTTATAATTTTTTTACTGTACATAAAAATTATAAAACTAATTCTGTTTGATTCGTCTCAGGTGAATTAAAAGATAAAAAATGTTACTACAGAAACTAATTTGGATAAGTAGGTACAGTAGAGCCTTGATAATATAAACTTATTTCATCTGAATATCAGCCCTGATTTTTTTTCCAAACTTGTTTTCATATTATTGTTATTCCGCACAATTGCTTGAAGGTAACAGCTTCTTTTTTTCCAAATTCATTTCCAAAGTATTGCAGCTCAAATAGTAATGTAATAGCAATTTATTTCATGAAAATAAATAATGCCATTGATACCATTTGTAGGAACAAAACTGTAAAAATTAGTATAAAACTCCAAAGCTTCATAAATGGTTTTTGTAGAATTAAAGGGAGGTTAATGAAGTATTTTTTGTCGGTAACAAATAAAAACTTTACTAACTGGGAACGCTTAATTTAAAACACCATGAAAGTGTAGCAGTGTAATGTTAGTTTTAAAAACAATAACTGAGAAGGAGAATTTTAAATAATCATAATAATATTGCAATAAATGGCACTATCATCAAAAAATAAGTTCAATTTTCATATTTAATCCATGAAGAAAGTTAATAAAACAATGAACAAATTTTTCAATCATGCACGATAGGTTCAGTCGGGTGTATACAAAATGGCTTTGAATAATCAGAATCAAGACTCCACTGTACTAGATATATAAATTCAGTATTTTAAATTAAAATTACAAATTTTTTAATGCATTTCCATAACTTCAAAAACCAAAACTAAGTTTTGCATCAGATGTTTTTAATTATTTAACACTATGTAATATTGAACACATCAAACAGTACATAGTGTAAAAAAATTTAAAAAAACTTGAAGATCTAACTTATAACTGACAATAGCTGGGTGGTATTACACCAAAGTTACTAAATTAAAAACTCATAAATTTGCTTCAAGTACAGAAAAAAACTAATGATAAAATTTTAAAATAGCAATTGAATTATGAAACAGAAAAATAAGCAAAATATTTAAAAACTTAATTTTTTTTTTAAATTGTCCAATGACATCTTTTATCCCCTACAAAAAAAAACTAATTTATAAAAAAATTTGAAGAAAAAAAGAAATTTAATACACAAAATTCTACAAATTATTTCTTTTTTTTTTCTTTCAAATTATCCATTTTAATTTCTTTTGGCAAAACGATAAGTTTATTACATATAATTAAGATTTAACCCAATATTACTTTAATTTCTGACAATATTATACATCTGTAAAATATACTATGCATAAAGTGCCTTTAAAATTGTTATCACAGAAATATAATTGTTAATATTAAAATAAAAACTAATAAAACAAAATATACTATTAAACATTAAAAGACAATGTTTTTTATAAATTTCTTAATATAATTTGTTTTTTTCTAGATATCTAGAAATTTAAAACAGAGAATAAAGACGAAATTCTTTTTTCAGTCTTCTTCTAATGAGGTGGAAATAATGGATATGTTGACATTCTTCCGCTATTTTGATCACTTGAATTACGCCGAGAAACAGATGAAAGCCGATCTTGAATAGTTTGAACAATTATATTGATGGCAACTAGAAAATAAAATTAGTTTAAAACATTAAACATGAACAGTTAAATATATATTCAAATGAAAATTTAGCACATACTATAAATCAGTATGCTTTTAAGGCAAAATTTATAAAAAAAAAATTTTTTTTACTTTACTAATTTTAAAAAAGTATTAATAGTATTTTACGAAAGTACAACTTTTACAGTCGATATAAATATATGCCACAGTTACCTTTACAAATTTAAAGGTATAAGATACTAAATTAATTAAACAAGAATATTTCAGTAAAAATTGGTTATTATTAACTTCCCCATAAGTAAAAATCAAATTAATTTCAAAACACTTATAACATATTAACAGGAAGTTAAAACTGAAAATTAAATTGATAATTATTCTGAATGGAGTTAAATTACAGCACACTAAAAATTATAATATGCAGTAAGTACAAATATATTTTTTATGTAGCAGTTAAAATTCAAAATTGTATGGATTTTTACTCTGAACCCTTTTGAAATTGCAGAAAAAACTAAAAAAATTTAAATAACATTTAAAAGTCTAATTTGAATGAATAATTACACTTGCTTTGAAATTGCAGCAACCAAAAAATTTTAAAAAGTTATATTATTAAAATGAAATTTTTGATTTTGTGCAAAAGCTACAATTTACCGAGTCCTAGTTCTTAATAGTAATTTTAATTTGTTGAAACATGTGTTATTTATTCAACTCTAAGCAACAACAAATCGAAGTTCAAATGTCTGCTAAAATGTGGCACAGTTAAAACGTGTGTCTGAAAAAAAATTTAGTTTCTTTTTTTCACAAATTTCTAAGTATTAAGCTATTATTAAACTAAAATTAAATTAACTTTTATATATTGTTAATCAACAATTTAAAATTTATTCAATTGAGAAAACACCTTGAAATTAATTATTAAATTTGTAAAATAACTCTTCTTTCTGGGAGAACTTTAACCTCTAAACTATCCCTTTGACTGCACTAATATAATAAAGTATACTCTTAAGACTACTAAGTAAAAAAATGTTTTTAAAACATAGTTAAATACATTATTTAACTTTATATTTGTTAAATTTATCTATTACTTATTAATGAAAATCTATTAGTAAGATTAATTAAGAAAAATTTATCTATTCACCTATGTATAAAGTGTTTTGCAATCACCACTCTTAATATATATAAAATTGTTAAAAATTAATTTAAAAAAAATGCACATAAGAAAGATCACAAATTAAAATTTAAGCATGGAAGAATCAAAAAACGCTATCAATCATTGGTGAAATAAAATGGATTAAAAACATCAAAGGCTGATTGCCTGATTAAATTGATGGTACTTCTAATGTTTGCTCTCAAATCTTGTTTCCAATGGCAATCAAACAGGTTTTGATGTTTACAGTCTAACTTTCCTCAGTAGTGAGTCCTTATATTTTGAAAGTAATTTTTCTTTTCTTAAATATTAGCTTCAGATCCTAATATGTATACCCTCTTTACTTCATTTTTTAAGAGCATTGAGTCATTAATTATTTGGTCATTAAAAAATACCCCGCAATTCATAAATTTTCAAAAATTTATTTAGGGATGAAATGTTTTGCAAATTATATCTTATATGCATATATAGCTTAGAAAACATAAAATTTTATAAGACGTTCAAATTTAATTTTAATTTAATTCTTTTATTGAGAAATATTAGGATTTCAATGTAATTTTATTATAACAAAAACTCTAAAGTAATATGACTTGTATTCTACATTGTTTTAGACATCAGCAATCTCCATGGATCCAAATTTTAAATGAGAATCGCTTTACTTTACTGTGAACAAAATTATTTTTTGTGCAATATTGTTTTCTCGTTTAAGGTTTTAAATTAATCTTTTTCATGAATGATCAAGCATAGTTTAATAGATGTTATAATAAAATAATGCCAATGAAGATTTATTATTTATTTATTTTAAGAATTGAAAGAGAATAGTTATCAAAAATATTGAAATAATATAATTCAAGGAGAGCAGAAATATTTTACACATATACTATTTTTTCACCATAAACTCCCTTTTTTTAAATTTGAAAATAAAACTTAAAAATTAAATTTTTAATGTGAATAAAAAGAATAACACTATTTAAAGTTTTGAAATAATAATCATTAAAATATTATAGTTCACAACCTTGTAATATTGCCAACATGATTTTAATATTTCATACAAAAATAATGTCAAGCAAAGCTTTATTTATATCGAGAGTTAAAAGAAAATGGTTATAGAACATTTTAAAATAATATATTAACAGCAAAAATATTCTGCATCAGTATAATATTCTCACTATGAATTCCAATTTTTTCTCTTCACTCAGTGTTCTCAAACCAAATTTTTTAATAAGGATTAAAAGAATAGCTATTTAAGGTTTTGAAATAATTTATTCATGAATAACAAAAATATTCTACATCAATGTATTCTCATCAAGATCACATTCATCAATTCACAAAATTTAGGTACAAAATTGTTTGGTAGACAAACAGTATGAAATCACAAGTGTAAAAATTTAAAAGTACAAATGGAATCAGTAAAAGTACTGAATTTAGTACAAATTACTGATAAATTAATAGCATTATTGTGCATACAGGAATGTATGGTGTTGGTAATACTTTCCATTAAAATATTAAACATGTCAAAGCATTTTTCTATATACAGGATTAAGGAAATCTAATATGAAATTCATAATAGTATAAAAAATAATAATAAAAAAAAGGAAACACAATTTAATATAAATACAGTAGGAAAATCAAATTAATATAATTTGTTCATAGCATTATAGCTAGAAATCTTATTCAACTTGCTCCAAATATCATTCCTGATCATGTATAGAAAGTACATTTCAGTAACTTAATAGCAAGAAACAGCTTTGCTGTGCTAACTTAAAACGCAGTCAATATAACTAAAATCAACAGGAGCTATAAATTATTGAGATAAAATAAAATGCCCCACAACATGCAAATCAAGTCGAATTAATAGCATAGTTTATGCCTAACAAAGTAATAATATTTTTCTCTCAGAAAAACAATTTTTTTCTTTTTTAAGATATGCACCAAAACATATAATTTAAGTCAATTTATAGAATTTACAACTTTTGTGAGAAATGTGCTTCACTCACAGAAAAACATTAAAATTTTTAAAGAAATGCACTAAAACAAGAACATGTAGTGTAAATTGAAATAATAAACACCTTAAAATGTGAAAAATGCATGTCAGTAAACATTAAAGTTTTTGAAGAAATACACTTAAACATGTAATTTAAATTTTAGTAATAATGTTATTTACATCTTAAATGTGAGGAGGAAACTTTTTTTCCCTCTCTTCGAAAAAATAAAAATTTAAGTATTTGTAGAAATGCACCACAATATGTAATTATGGTTAAATTTATATTATAATCGGCACCTCAAACTTTTAGGTTCTTCTGTCTTGGATAAACATATTGGATTTAAACAATTTATTGGGTAAGGGGTCAAAATGCATAAAACTACAAAATTGCATCTTCTTCAAATAAATAAAATGTTCAACAATAATGATTTAATAATGAATCCACTGATTAAAAAACATTATTTAAATTGTATTACAAATAAGCTTTACAAGTAAGTTTTTGAAGAAAAAAAAATATTAAAAATGTTGTTATTAATTTTTGAATAATAAATAAGATCAAAATATAAATTAAAAAATGCTTTGATCTTATTTAAGCTGAAAATTTAGGTCGATATTACATAAGAAGTTATCTTCAAACCTGATAAAGGATGCAGGATGATAGGAAATATCAGATAGGCAGGATGATAAGTTATTTAAAACTTAACCTAACAGGTCAGATGTAAAAACAGAAAAAAAAAGGAACAAGCAAAAAAAAAAAGGGAAAAAAGATCACTAGGTCAATTTGAGGTTACAGAAAATTTATTTATCGAAAAATAAATTCTCAGAGGTGCATTTTATAAAAAAAATTATATATTTAAAACATATATTTTTTGCATAACATATTTTTTGAAAATACACCATTTCTAAATTATTAAAATTATGTTTGCTTTGCTGTTAATATAATTTTAAATAAAATTTACGGCACTTTCCATTGTTTTCTTCTAAATTTACATTATTAAAATCATATTTCCTATGATTTTTTTTATCATGCTTCATACATGGTTTATTCCTATTGGTTAGTGTTGCATTTGACCTATAGTAATATGCTTGGAGTGATAAACACTGTTACATTAAGATCATAGTGTGCATGCATATATGTATGCCATGTATGTTTGGTGGTACCCATATTGTGAAAATTAAATTAACAATTTATAAATTCTTGAAAAAAAAGTATTAATGCTGTTTTTTTAATGAATCTATTGCTAGTTGATGATTAGTGCTTTTTTAGCAACAGCATTTCAGTGTGAAAAAAAAATGTCACAACAAAAATATAAATTGAAAAAAAATGAAAAATATTTTATTAATATATTGTGGAATTGAATCTCTTAAAAACAGAATATTGTAGAAAAAGAACCAAATATTGAAGAACAGAAGCTTCAAAAAATATTGAAGATCCTTGCTCTAAAGTCAAAATATTGTGAAACAAAATCTTCCATAGCCAAAATACTATGGAACAGAATTGCCAAAGAGCAAAATATTGTAAAATGGAATCTTCTAAGAAGAAAGTATTGTTGCAGTTTCTTTATAATCTTGATTTAGAACAAACATATCAATTAAAAATTTATTTCGATTCAAGTATTAAATTTTTTGTTTATAATGTAACTTTTCTTAATTATTTCGATTCAAGTATTAAATTTTTTGTTTATAATGTAACTTTCCTAAATCTAACCTTTTTCCCTTTAAATAAGAGGGGAAAAAGCCTGTAATAATTTTATAAAGTGGGTTCCCTTTAAATAACATAATATTTTTAGGCCCATATACATGTTAACATAATCACCAATTTATAAGCAAATATATATTTTTTATTTTTTCGTAAATTTATTAGCACAGATTGCTTTGTTTATAATGGAATTTGTAACCATTGTTTATTTCTTTTTCTTTTTTTTAAAGTACATATTCAAAAAAATTGTTTTTTCCTTTCCCAATCAATCATTATTTACCTACAATTTGTTTCTCAAAGTCTGTAAACATTAAAATGAAATAGCTCAAAATAAATTTTAACTAAGAAATGTTAGATAAGAAAATTAACAACTTTAAGAAATATATATGGAAAAAAATTAATGGTTATGTATTACGGCTTCATTTATATTTTCAATTTAGGGAAAAAAATAAAAATATCCCTTGAGTTTTCTAAGTGCTCAGCTTAGCACATAATAGAATGAACTAAAAAATATCACCCGTTAACAAGTTAAATTTATATTATTTTCATAATTCACATTTTTTAATGAATTTTTACACCATTATCAATACATTACAATACATTTATAATGCATAAATAGTATTATACTTTTAAAATCCAGATAAATTATTCACACTTTATTAAAGATAAAACAAAATGCAAAAGAACAAAACAAAATTGAATTTTCTATGTATAAATTAAATTTATAACAAAAGAAATATATTTCAAAACATTTTAGAAGATTTACTTCAGTAAATATTTACTTAACTTTAGTAAGAAAAAGCTTAATGTTGGAAAGTTTAAACTATAAAATCCTCTAATTTGAAAATCATCTAATTTGAAAAAGATCTTATGAATTCATCCAAGAAACTAAATGTTTTAAAGTAAGTTTCAACTATATTATGGAAAACTGGGTAAGATACTGCAAATAAAAATATTTTAAACAATTAATTTAGAAAGTTAATCTGCAATTAGTTCATGAAGTGTCGAATGAAAAAAATGCAGTCAATAGCAATACGAAAGTGTTTAAAATTTAGCACATTAGCAATATTTTATAATATACTTAAAGCACTACCAGCAAAAAAGGTATTAATACCCAACACAAACTAGCGTGAAAAATATTTGTAGAGTGAATACTTTTACATATGGTATGTAAAAAGTCCCAGAACAGTTAAATATCTTAAGAATACACATTAGACATAAAAAAACTCACGTGATTATTATTGAACAAAAAGTTACATAAAAGATTCTAAAGTCAACCTTTCCAACCCTCATCCTAGGTGAAAAGTGGAGATCTACTTTATCTGAATTAAAAATCTCATTTCAGATTCATCAGCAAAAATTACACAAATCTGAACAATATTTTTTAATTTTTATGCTCATAGATGGCATTGAAATCACAAAAGAAAGAATGAAACATGAAAATTTGAATCAGAAATAAACATGAAATGGAAGATCAATTACTTTCATTATTTTAAAAACTCCAACTAGAGATATAAAACTGAGCAGTCCTTAACAGTCCCCAAAGCCTGGGGCTAAGAGAAAAGTTTGAAAATTATATGATAGTTTCATTTAAAACATTTAACACAAGTGTATCTTTTTTTTTTTAAATATATATATATATATCTGATGTGTATATACTAAGATATCTCCTTGATTCATCTTCCCACTTTGTGCTGGAAGTGTTATTTAGAAAGTTATGAACATATTTTAGCAGAAAAAATTTAGATCCTAAAAACCCTTGTGTCAAAATTATTGGCATCAGTTTTTTGATTTTAAAAAAGAAATTTTTTTTTGCTGATTTCACTTACTAATCATGTTAATTAACTCAACTTGTGATCTGCAAANCATATTATGGAAAATTGGGTAAGATACTGCAAATAAAAATATCTTAAACAATTAATTTAGAAAGTTAATCTGCAATTAGCTCATGAAGTGTCGAATGAAAAAAATGCATTTAATAGCAATATGAAAGTATTTAAAATTTAGCACATTCCAATATTTTATAATATACTTAAAGAACTACCAGCAAAAAAGGCATTAATACCCAACACAAACTAGCGTGAAAAATATTTGTAGAGTGAATACTTTTATACATGGTATACAAAAAGTCCCAGAACAGTTAAATATCTTAGGAATACACATTAGACAGAAAAAACTCATGTGGTTATTATTGAACAAAAAGCTACATAAAAGATTCTAAAGTCAACCTTTCCAAACCTCATCCTAGGTGAAAAGTGGAGATCTACTTAATCTGAATTAAAAATCTCATAGCAATCACAAAAGAAAGAATGAAACATGAAAATTTGAACCAGACATAAACATCAAATGGAAGATCAATTACTATCATTATTTTAAAAACTCCAACTAATGATATAAAACTGGGCAGTCCTTAACACATCTCAAAGCCTGGAGTTAAGAGAAAAGTTTGAAATTATATGATAGTTTCATTTAAAACATTTAACACAAGAGTTTTTTTTTTTAAATATATATATCTGATGTGTATATCCTAAGATATCTCCATGATTCATCTTCCCACTTTGTGTTAGAAGTGTTTAGAAGTAAACTTTTGCATAATTTATTTAGAAAGTTATGAACATATTTTAGCAGAAAAAAATTATATCCTAAAAACACTTGTGTCAAAATTATTGGCATCAGTTTTGAAAATATTTTGTCTTAAAAAAGAAATTATTTTTCACAGATTTCACTTACTAATCATGTTATTTAACTCAGCTTGTGATCTGTAAAAAAAAATGTGTCAAAAAAATGCTAATTGTAAACCAAATAGTGTATTTTTATAAACTGTGTGTCTTCTTACAATAACTTTTGGAAAGGAAAAATTAAAAAATTTAAACATAATAAATTTAAGTTTTAGTGATTAGTACATTAGTGATTAGATTAGTATCACAATGTTAGTTTATTATCACAATATTAAGTGTTAGTGATTAGTTACAATATTATTTTTATATATTTAGACTAGTCTAAAATTTTCAATTAAGTAAAACAAATTTAATGAAGTTATAAATATAGATATATATAAGTAAACACCTAAGGAACAGATATAAATAAAGTATGTTATGTTTTATTAAACTAAATCAATTTTCTCCTTTCTTTGTTGCTTATATTTGTATCATAATATAATAAAAACTATCTTAAGTCAAATAAGAAAATTCAATAAAAGATAAATATTAATTTTCACAGAAACTATACTGATTTTATAAAAGCTATATATATATATAAAAAAATTCAAAATAATTTCTCTTTGCATTTATTATAAACAAAAATATTTCACAAGAAAATATTAAAATAAAAAAACTGCATTATTTTATAAAAAGAATATATATATATAGCAAATCAATTATGTTAAATAATATTAAAATTAACTATAAAAACTATTTACAAGACAAAAGACTACAACAATTTTTCATTATACTTATTTTAAGCACTAGACATAAAATTAACTTTTGACTAATAAAGAAAAAAAACCAAGGAATGTCGATGATAAGTATTGCAAGCAAAACATAGATCACTGCACAAAAAGAAAACTAATAACACACTTATAAACACAAGTAGTTTCCTGAAAAATTAAACATCTTATAATGCACATGAAACAAGCGTTTTCGAGAGAGAAAATATAATGTGGATTTAAAACTAGAAAATCTGTCAATAAATATAAAGATTAATTCATTTTATTTAATAATTAGATTTTAAAATTGATTTCAGTCAATAGATTGCACACTTTACAACATAAAATAAGTCATACTACAATTTTTAAAACAATCTTTTTATAATTTCTGTCGATTTTGTTACTAATTTTTCTAAAAGAAAATAAACAAATAGGCATATATAATAATACTAATTATTATGTACATTTTTTTCAATTTAGATCTGTGGAATACACATATAAAATTCACACACTTCAGACCACAACCACATTTTACACACATCACATAGGCAAATTTACTGATTTTTGTCAATAAAAATAACAAACAATCAGTTTTTTGTTAAGGACGACAGTTAGATAAGTAATTTTGCTGATGGCTGAACTACATCCCTGTCTTTATTGGACGACTGTCGAAGAAATTCTTGAATGTGCTTGACAATCAGATCTATAGCAACTAGAAAACAGGGGAGGGGAGAAGGGGTAACTTATGCTTGGTTACTGCTAACAATAATTAATTTTGAATTAAACTTTCAAAGAACTGTGGATAATAGTATAGGTAAAAAAAAATGTGGTTCATGCAACTGCAAGCAAGACTGTAAAGTATTTATAAAATTTAAGCAATGATAAGTTTATAAGATTGTTTTGGTAAAGGGAATTTCATTAGTCTCACTACAATATGAAGAGTCATGGATTTAAAACAATTATAGAGTTTGATAATAAAATATATTTGATTTTTCTTTCAAATGTTTAGCATCAGCACACTAAACAAAACTATTATTATCGAATTTTTAAATTATTATTAAATCATTCTTTGAATTGAATTGTTTAATAATTGAGACTTAGCAAAGCAACATTATTGTTTAATGATATTTACAGTTTTAGTGGCTGTTTTTACAAGTTATCTTCCAATAGGCCAAATTATTTTACATAATTGGACCAATAAGGAAGTTAAGAAAAATTAGCACAATCAGATTAAAGCTTAAATGTATATTCCTTGCAAAAACCTTATGCAAAAACCTTAACTTTATTAATTAACAAAATTTTAAACCAGTTCTTTTTTAGAATTTGTAATTTGAATAAGAAATTTTTAAAAGTTTATCATAATTTCTTTGCCAATTTAAATCAAAATAAATTTTAATTTTGAAATAAAATGAACATTTGTAGGACCTATCTTAGTAAAAAAATAGTATTTTATTTACTTGCTTTTGAGCATTGTTAATAGGTCTTAAGTTATTGATGGATAGGTCTAAAGCTATGTATTTTTCTTTAAAAGACAAACTGCCATTTTTAAAGGAATATTTTTAATATTAATTCGACTATGAATTAATGAAACATTAATTTTTTTAGCTTAAAGTTTAAGATAATTTCAAAATACATACAGAACATAAAATAATCAGCTAAACCAAATTTTGTAGCAAGTTTTTCGAAACAGTTTATAGCTTCATTAATCAAAAAGAAAATTATAAAGAATCTGTGATGTATGTTTATGTTAAGGCTAATTACAGTTTTATAAATAAAATAAAAATCGTTTGTATACTTCCTTTTTGCAAAATTTTAAAATTGCCTTTAATTCAAGTTGAAAAACAGAACTGCTAATAAAAACCATAAATATGCAGCCGCAATATTAAAATAACTAAAAACGCTTCAATCGAACAACGACAAAAAAAGGAAACTAAACTTCTAAATGTGAGTATGATTTTTGAGTACTTAATAATGGTGTAATAGCAAGTATTTTTCCAATCTTCTTTCTTACATTTGTATGTAAGAAATTAGCATATACAATAAACAACAGATAATGATCTATTAGAATGAACATGTTATACACAACTAATGATCAATGCAATAAAGATATTGATTTTATAACATGATGGTATTTTAAAAAGGAAAATAAACATTCCATATTTAAAAACAGATAATGTTAAAAATAAAGTTTCTTTTACCTTCATTATCAGCTCCCCTAGGAATGATAACATCAGCATATTTTTTAGTCTAAAAACAAAGGATATTTATATTAGTACATAAATACTCTATGCATTGCTAAAAATATTATAAAATTTAAACCGTGAAAATCTAGATTTCTTCAATACTTAATTAGTGCTACCATGTATGCATTGAAATCTGTATAAGTTGACCACTTGCAGAGCAACTTATAGAGGGAAAGGGGGAGCCATTGCTGCTTTTTACACCATGTTATTCTTACATAAGATTATGTATACATTATTATTTAAGTTAATAATGGTCAATGTCATATTGGTCAACTTAAAAAGAAGTTTTAATTAGTTCTTATTACTATTTCACGAATTCAGTAAAATACTAATACAAAATAAAATATCATACAAAATGTCCTAGAAAGTTTTTTTCTTGATGGTCAAGTTATAAAAGGTTCAGAGTAGCACTCAAGAACACTCCCAGACAAATTTGATTTATTTCAGTGGTCAACATACAAGATAGACAGGTGGTCAGATTACAAAGGTTTTGCTCAAGTTTACTATATAGAATAAATTATCTTCTTGATTATTGAGATCAACTGACAAGGGTGTGGTCAACTTGACAAGTTTCACTGTACCATTAAAAATCATATTAAACACAATCTTAACATTTCCTTAAAATATTAATTTATCTAAAGAAATTTCATTGGTTGAAAGAGTCCCATTTTGACAGGTGATCATTTTGAAAAGTTTCAGTTCTTTTTTTCAATAATGATTTCTGCTTTTTAAATATTGTATAGAAATTATAATGTCAACTTTGCTAAATTTTAGAAACTGTCAATAATTAAATGCACAAAATTAATAATAATTTAATAATCTGAAGAACTGATTACATAAATCAACAAATTAAATAAATACAAATCCAGCTATTCTCAGGAAAGGAATTCAAACCATTCAGTTTATATTCAATCAACTAAATCAGTGGTGCGCAAACTTTTTTCGACCGCGACCCCTTTTGTAGAGAGAAAATTTTTGGCGACCCCTAGAGATAAATGTTCACAAATACGATGTATATTTCGAGCATTTCTTTCGTTTCATCGAATAAAAACATCATCATATTTGACTCATATTAATTTTATTTATAATTTTAAGAAAATACTTTTTGTATAACACAAAAATCAGTAAATTNCAAAACAGATTTAGCGACAAGCTCCGAAAGACAAGCGGCAGAGGTAACTCTTAGTCTGACTAACTAACTCCACTGTACTCCGTTCCCCCTATTATATAATTTTTCACCGCATCTCCAAAATTCTCGAATTGTCTCTAAGACGATAGAACGTCTAGGATTCCAGAATATTAGGACACAGTTGGAAGCGGAATTCGTCGCTAAAGACTATACATCCCCAGTGGGCATCATTCCAGCCATATCTGTTCAAAACATTCATGCATACGAAATTTCAAAGCAATCGGATGATTGCTTTTTGGTGCGTCGATTTTTTTTAATAGAGTGTACTTCACGAAGTCAGTAAAATACTAATACATAACATAATATCATAGAAAATTTCCTACAAAGTTTTTCTCTTGATTGTCAAGTTATAAAAGGTTCAGAGTAGCATTCAAGAACACTCCCAGACAAATTTGATTTATTTCAGCGGTCAACATACAAGACAGGCAGGTGGTCAAATTACATAGGTTTTGTTCAAGTTTACTATATAGAATAAATTCTCTTCTTGATTATTGAGATCAACTGACAAGGGTGTGGTCAACTTGACACGTTTTACTGAACCATTAAAAATCATTTTAAACACAAATTAAACATTTCCTTAAAATATTAAATTATCTAAAGAAATTTTATTGGTTGAAAGAGTCCTTTTTTGACAGGTGATCATTTTGAAAAGTTTCACAGTTTTTTTTCTTAATAATGATGTCTGATTTTTAAATATTGTATAGAAATTATAGTGTCAACTTTGATAAATTTTAGAAACTGTCAATAATTAAATGCACAAAATTAATAATGATTTAATAATCTGAAGAACTGATCAATTCTATTCAATAAATCAACAAATTAAATAAATACAAATCCAGCTATTCTCAGGAAAGGAATTCACACCATTCAGTTTATATTCAATCAACTGAATGAATACAAACTGATATATTAAAAGTATCCAAGTGTCATAAGGAGCATTATAATTTTAATTATTCAATATAATTGAATTAACTGCATTATTTTAATAACCCTTATTTTAAATTTCAGTAATGATATCAATTTTTAAGACATAGTCAAAATCATAATATTAACCTTATTCAAAAAATTTTGTCATTTCAATTTAAATGAATGTAAGATATTCAGTTCACATTCATTCCACTAAACATG
The DNA here is from genome assembly GCF_043381705.1 of Parasteatoda tepidariorum. Lineage (NCBI taxonomy): Eukaryota > Metazoa > Arthropoda > Arachnida > Araneae > Theridiidae > Parasteatoda > Parasteatoda tepidariorum. The sequence goes on from NC_092211.1 coordinate 19,472,970, forward strand.
TGTAAGCAATTCAGTTTGTACTAATCAAATTTATAAGTAGAGTCAATTTTGTCAATGTACTGACTGAAGTAGTGATTTTGATATTTAGTAATGAGTAAAAATCAAGATATTTATTTTATTTGAAAAATCTTTGTAATTGTGACTGAAAATTTAAATGAAACAAGTTATTCAGGTTAAACCATTCAACTAAATGAATGTAAGACATTCAGTTATGGAAATTAACAATTTAATGAGCAAAAAGGAAATCTGAAGCTTTTAATTAAGAAAAAAAAACAGACTTATACCACAACTGCGAACTTTCAATTAAACTTTTCCAAGTTTGGAAAAAAAATTTTATATTGAATACAGAATATTCATCTTTAGAATTTTATACTGAACTAAAATTTACTTACTACAAAATAAAATGTAGCAACGCTATAATTAAATTCAAATAACTTAATAAAAATGCAGTTCCTGAAAATTTCACTGCAGTCTTTAAAATAATATCAGTACAAATTATTTATATGTAGCATGGTTTTATGCAAAATTGCTTACACATATTGACTGCTGTTTTTTTTTTCTTCTCACACTTAACTATATGTCACAACCTTTGGTTTCAGGTTGTGATTATTGTCAATTCTACAATATTTATTTTCTTTACAAAGTAAAAAAAAAACAATAAATACATAAATTAACTTATTAACAAAAGCAGGAATAAAATATTAAATATAGTAAACTAAATACAAAAGTACAAATATCAAAAAATAAACAAAATAAGGATTAAAAATATTCTTATTTCTCTCCGACTAAGACTACTTTTGGATTAACCTAGTAGTAACAATATAACTAGGATATTGGATTAACCTAGTAGTAACTAAGTAACAACCTAGGATAGAAAACTCCCATTAAAAAAATATTAATAACATATAAAATATTTGAAGGAATATTGAATCAAAATCGAAGAAAGAATCGAAATATATACTTTATTATATTTTATATTATTATATTTTAAAATCAGTAAATCCAAACTTACAGGCAAGCAGAAATCTTCAAAAGCAGGTTTCACATAGGTTGTATATTGTTTCAATATTTGGTCCAAATCCCTTCCTCTTTCTCGAGTATCCCGAAGAACTATTTAAATAGTATCAAAACATAAACTTAACATACACATTTTAAACATAATTTAAGTTAATTTAACATATTTGAACTTTAAACTAAAAAACATTGTTGTAAATTGACATTGTTGTAAACATTGTTTAAACTAAAAAACATTATAATATCAAAACTTAGTTAAAAAAATTACATCTTTAATTTCTAGTTGCAGTATAACATATAAAAAAAAGGTATGATGTGTCCAATGATTTTACTAATTATATAGTTAATTTATTCAACAAGTACAGTTAAACCTCAATATTTTATTACGAACGATATTTTATTACAAACATCGATAATACAACTTTTTAACTATCACAAAAAAAAACTTAAAAACCTGAATATTTTTAAGCAGCTGGCACTTAAAACTCGGGCCTAGTATGACTTAAAATTTCTGAGAGCTTCTAATAAATCCTTTGAGAAGGAAGTTAGCTATTTGAAAAGCAATTGGAAAATGTTTCTACTAAACAGTAAAGTAACCAAGTGAAATGTAAAATAATTTTAACTCAAATGTTTGGAAGCTTAAGTGACTTCAATATTCAACAAGTTAACAATTTTTAATGAATGGAAAAAGATTGCTAATCATAAATACCAGTAAAAGTGCAGCAGCTATCAACAACACTAATATTTGAAGAATTAATTAAAATTGGGTAAAATAGAATAGACTAACAACAATAACACATACCACAAATGCTTTAAAGCAACAATAATTTCTATTTTCAATTAAAAGAAAAAACATTGATTAGAAATTTAATTACAAAAAAATTACTGTTTATAAAAGCATGATAATTGATACATAGTTAGATAAAAGCTATTCCCAAAACTAAATTTACTAATTACGTTATTGTTAAAATTCTACATTTATGTACATATAGATGTGTGTCATCTTATCATTTGGTGCGTTCTATTAGAGATAAAAAAAAAACACACGATATGGTTAAGAATCAAAGAACAAAATAGTTCTAATTAAGTATATAAGCAAAGTGTAGCTAATATTAAATAAAGTTTGGTTCACTATATATAAGTTATATAAATAATATTCCTTTAAAACTTTTTAATATTTATTATCTTTCTTAACTTTTAATTAATTTTACTTAACTTTTAAATATTTATAAATTACATAATATATAATAATTATATTAACTTAACTTTTTAATACTTATTAACTATTTTTTGGTATAACAGAATTTTTGAATTTGATTATTACGAAAATTAAAAGTATAAAACTAAAAACATTGTCCCTTTATAATATTATAAAATATTTAAATGATATAATAATAATAATGATAGCATGCTATACTTATGATAAACATACATAACTAAACTCAGCGGCGCGACAGCCCTTGAGGGCCAAGGCCTACTGTGCCCATCTCAGTTTTCTTGACCTTGGGTTCTGGGGTGCTGGAGCAGATGTTCCGGTCAGGCGAACGCGGAACCCCCAGTGTTTAGTTCCCAAGCATGCTTCGTACTCATTTACCGACCCACTGAAGGGATGAAAGGCTGAGTCAACCTTGCCCGGCCCGAGGATCGAACCAGGGACCTGTGGTACGACACCGTGAAGCGCTACCGCTCAGCCACCGGGCGATATACATAGTCACCATTAAATAAGTCATATTTTCTTATATTTTATGTGAAACTGTGCTTAGGGCAGACATGCAACTATAATAATGGATACGAAATAACTAGTTACATTTTAAAGCAATATTGGGAATTAAAATTTCACAAAAAATAAATTAATAATAAAAATTAACTTAAACAGAAATTTATAAATGATTCTTTGAATGAAGTTGCAATGGCAATCAAGCAAAGTGATAAGGCTTAAATTTTATTCCAATAGAATTAGGAATTTAATTTGTGTTAATACAATTAAAAATTTTGGAATCTTTCAGTTAAAAAAATATTTTTAATTATCATGTAACAATCTGCTTATCAACAATAAATGAAAATAATTGTGCATCAATTTCGAGGGGTTGGTAAATTAAGTAACCAGAGCTCCTTGCTCACTTCATCTACCCAACATTCATTAAATCATTATCTCGTAACTTGTTTACAAAATCCTCATTCAACTCATTATTGCATGCAACATTTTAAAATGTGGAAATAATGTCACCTCTTCGAGATAGCCTTGTGTCTGGATCAGTATCTACAAAGAGTTTCATATGAAAAAGATTTCTAATTTCTGGAAAGTAAAACACTAAAATTCCTTCAAATAACACCACATCTGCAGGCTGGACAGTAATGGATTCATCTTTTTTGCTAGAATGTAGCAAAGTATACATTTTAGTACTAAATACAAAGGAAACTTTATATCCATAATAAAATTTCAATAATTAAAACACATTACAAATTGAAGTTTTAACAAACCATAAAATATTTAGGAAAATATTTCAACAAAATTTTTTTTAAATTAAAATAATGCATTAATTTCTTCTTATATCATATAATTAATTAGAGTATAACAATATTTTTTAGAATTTTATAGCACTTTTTCTTCCAAATTTCTTTAAAATTGTTTATGTTTATATTTTTAAGCAATTCTGTTTTAGAATTTTTCTTTAAATGTTTTCTTTAACATTAATTAAATTTTGAATTATATTCATATTAAAATTAAAAGCAAAAATTTTGTAATATTAAACTTAAAACACAAATAATGTAATTAAATTTTTAAAGAAGAATTCCAAAAAAGTAAAATTAAATTTTATATAATTTAAAATAAACAGAAAGTATTCTCTCAAAAAATTAATTTGATGCAACTTAAATATTGCATCAAATTATTTTTCAGATGCTTTGGAACTCTGAATTAAACCATCGCTCTAAGATGTAATATTATAAGGATGCAACATATGAGGATCAAAGCCTACACGCTACCGACACACCCTAATGAAGATATGGTTGTTTTCCCCTAGCAAAGAAGACAAGGTTTGTTTCTTTATCTTGAATGACCATGAACAAATTGAATCAGACATTGCAGTTTCATGTTTTTATAAGTACTTAATTAACAGTGCTTCTTGTAATATTAATTGTAATATTTTCTGTGTTCAATTATCATCTTACCATTGTGAACTCAAAACTAATCATAAATAAAATTAATCAAAAAGAATTTCTTTGTTATTTTGAGTTTTTTTTTTTTTTTCATTTTAAACAATAGAATTTGATAGCTAAAACATGTATTTTGTATTTAAATAGTTTTCTGCTTTGTCACATTAAATTTATTCATTTTTCCTTGTTTTCTTTGTATTGAAAACTTTCCATAAATGTAAGTAGAATACTTCGATAGAATTTTGATATTTTCTACAAAATTCTAATTAGTCATAATTTGGAAATTGGATGTTTCAACTGAAATTTTTTAAAATTTAAAACTAAGCAAGCATTTATTGATTGAATATAATTCGACCATTATTAAATCTTTCGAACGTTATTGTTTTAAACAATTTAAGACTGGGCACGATTGTGCCCATCTCTTTCGTATTAAAATTGTTAATTCACATACAGTAGAAAGCCGATTATCCAAACTGCTCGGGACTGATCGTGGTTCGGATAATGAAAAGTTCGGATAATTGGAAAGTTGTTTAAAATCTAGTTTTATTTATGCACTAACTTCCCTTCACACTTTTTCTAGGCTTAGGACTGGCAGTACTTTCTAAAATAGCTCTGACGTGTTTAAAAATTTTTTTTTCAATTTTTAAATATTTTATTTATTATTTTTAAACTTTTTTTTTCATTTCGAATTATTTTTATCATATTTCAGCTTTTCATAATTTTTTTTTTATCAATTACTGATTTTAACAAATTTTTCTTTATTTTCCATTTCAAAAGAAATAAATCAAAGACTTTTGTTTCAAAGAAAATGATCTTTTTTGAGCAGCCATATCCCTTATTCTTTTTAAATAAATCAACTGAACTGGATCAACATCATTTTGGCGTTTTAGCCAATTCATTGCAATATCTAATGAATTGCATGCTTCTATATGAGAAGGTCCACTATCTTGAATTTGATCACCTACTTCTTCCTCTTCATCTGTGGAGTTCCAATTTTCATTCGAAATTTCAGCAACAATTTCATCATCATCTAAAATTTGAAATCCTGGGTCGTTTTCAGTGCCTCGACACCAGTCTTCTATTTCTTGTGCTGTATAGCCTGGCATCTTTTCATCGGGAAGATCTACTGCTTCAGAAACTTCAGTTTTGTTAAGAATTTTATTCCAAGATTTAAGATTCCAAGCACTGTAATCACTAATCATTAACCATAAGTGACAAGTACCCATCCCTCAATTGTAGAACTTCAGCACACATCTATTCATAAGTTCCTTCCTCATTTCAACCATTGTAGACTGTCAAATTGAAGTTCGTATTCTTGGAAGATAATTTTCAGTTGAAGAGGGAATAAAGGGAAATGCAGGTTTAACTGTATAACAATACATGTATGTATTGGCTACTATGGGAAAACTGCTAAAAAAAGGTTGTAAATTAAATATGGTCTTTATAGTATGTAGTGAATATTATTTATTCTTCTAAATTTAGAAAAATTGTCGATAAGTTAAAAAGTATTCTAAACTTTAAAAAAAAAAAGTGAATTCCGACATGGTTCGGATAATTGGACGTTCGGATAATAAGGGTTCGGATAATCGGCGCTCTACTATTTGTATTTTATGTTCAACAGGACAAGAGATGATAGCGAAGCACATTGATGACTGTCCCACATCAAACTTTAAATATATTACAGAAAAACATAGGAGAGCAAGAAGACTAATGACTTAACAGTCAACAGGCTGGCATTTGTTAAATAAATATATCATTTTAAATAAATAAAAAATAGCTATGCTTTGTAGATAGCATTTTTTTATTTTATATTTTATACCATGTTTCATTTATTAGTACAATTTATTCATGTATTTATTTTTTTACACATTTTTCTTAATATTTTTTAAATTTACCTTAATGCATGTAAGTTGAATATTTTTGCAGAATTTCATTATATCAATTTTAAACATTGTAGATATTTAATTGTTTTCATTTTTTAAAAAAAAATTAAACAAATTTTATTTTATTTTTTTCCTTTTTAGAATTTAGTTATTAGTAAATCCACCTTCACGTTACCTTATTATCATTTTGTTATTAAAAAAAATTTTCTATTAATATTTTAAAAGCAGTATTTTCTTTTAATTAAGATTTATTACTTTTAAGTATTTAAAATTGGTTTAAGATTACTGATAGCATGGTTTTAATGTTTCAAACATGACTTTCTGTGTGTTACAAACAAACAATACTCTATTGAATGTTATATCCCGGTACACCAATGTCTAACTGATGATGCATCACAATATTGAATTTCTCAAATTGCCTAGTCCTACATATATGTAACGAATTAACTTCCTGAAAAACTTACCGAGAATTAGATATAAAATCATACACAGGTATTTGTACCACTTTTCCAGCTAGGATTTCCATTAGTACTTTATGCATAAGGTTATTATCGAATGCATCTGGAAACAAAAAAGATTTTCAAATAATTAGCAATACGTATTTATAAAAATAATCATAATTATGTCAATATAGAGTGATATGCAAGTCATCTTGTAATTACAGCAGAATTGAAAGACAAACCTCAATCCCTACAAAGAAATTATACTAAAAACCAGCACCGTCTCTCCATATTGGTACACCCAAGCTGTACTTGGAGGCAAGGTTGGCAAGTTTCTGCCGAAATTTTTCAAACCACTGGTAGAAACCGGTTAAAACCGGCATGGCAGAAACCCTTTTCTGCCACATTTGTAGCAGAAAATGACATAAAAGTAAGTACTGAGATTGACATACAATGGATAATTCACAGAAAAAACAATTAAATGTTAAACAAAGTACAATTTATTTACAAAATTATCACCATTTAAAATCAAATATTACATTGCTTGCACTCTGCAGTAATCTATAACAAAAGACAAGTTTTGATGCAGTTTCTATACCTAAACAATTTCTCAATTTGCCTATGCACAAACGAGAAATTTGAGAAGATTCTCTCAAGTCCAGCAGAACTAGCAGGCATTGCCATCAAGGAACAAGCAAGATTTGTGAATCTTTCATCAATTGCATATTTTTTAAAACTGGACCACCATGTAGCAGCTGGGGCAGTCGATTTGTTTTATATAAATGATATACTGCACTCTTTATAATTGATATAAACAAAATAATATATATTTACAAACAATGAATTAAAATGTTTGTTACAGTTATATGGAGTTACATTTTTTTGTTTACTTAAACAAAATGTCATTAAGCAATTACTAGAACAAATATCGACGCATTTTTAGTTTCCGCCAGTTTTGACCGGTTTTTACCGATTATAACCAGTTTCTGCCACTGGCATGGCAAAAATCAGTTTCGGCCGGCAAAAAGCCAACCCTGCCTGGAGGCCACAGGCAGTTCAGAATCTTACTTTCAATAGATTGTATAAAAAAAACTAAGAAGAAACACATTGCCTTCTATTTTTTTAAAAAAATACATTCTATTGAATTAAGTTAATACTTTTTTTTCATATATAGTGATTAATTGCAAATATGTACCAATAATAGGAATTGCCTACAGCAGGAAAACTTAAAGCTAGAATAAATAAAGGAAGATTGCGTCAGATTTTAAAATAGAGCCATAAAGTCCAAAAATACATGTTTTGAAGGCAATTACATGAAAGGCATCAACACAATAATAAATTTGCCTGACAATTATAAATTTTAAGCAAATATTAAAATAAAGTTCTAAATAAATTAAAATTATAAATTGTATTTACCAGGATGGTCAAAGTTGTATTTCCCTCTGGCTGCTTTTTGCTTTTCCTCATTGGTCAGTTCCTTGTAGAAACTATCCTGGCTAATACAAATCACCTGTCGCTGTTGGTGATCTACGGAATATTGACCCACTTTGTCCATAATGTTCTGGCACACTGTGGACTTTTTAAAAAAATTTAATTAGTATCATTCAACAGCTAGCTTGTAACAAAATATTAATTAATTTTACATTTTATATCCTAAATTATTATTATATACTGCCTTGTGAAATAATAATTAAAAAATAGTGGCAGGCTAGCCCAGACTCTTTTATATTTACAAAAGTTAAGAGAGATAAAAAAAAAAATTTGATTTTATACCTTTTTTTTTCTTTAATGGTAAATTTAAACCTTGATTATCTAATTGGAAATGGTCATACTTTTGTAATTAAATACGCAGATTATAGAGGTATCATTATTTTGATTCCTACTTTTGTCAATTAACTCTAAAAACAGTTTTTTTCTAAATAACAGTGCTCTATATTTAACTTAATTTTTATATGACAATTTAATAAATATTTTTTCCCCAAAGATAAAGTTCCAAGATTAAAATTAATTTGCACTGGGTGCAGATATCAATATTTCTTCACTTGTTGTTTTGAACAAACCATTTGATTACCAAAGAAAGAGAACGGTTTACGTCTATTTTTCAAAAAATGAGGATTGGATTGCTATTTGTTGTGTTTTGAGAATTACTAAGTTTTAACAAATCAATAACGTGCAAATTCGATTGTCCCCGAGAATTATTACACAGGGAAGATAGACTGTACGGTGGAAAAACCATCCTTTTCCAGATGCAAAATAGTTTTTTCTCTGAATCAGCTTTTATGAAAATAAACTGTTCTTCTCCGTGGACTTAATTAATACAAAGCAGTAAGCAATTCTGAATCACTAGCTGATTTCTTTGATTTATATTGCTTTAAAAGTTATTATGAGAAAATGGATGAAACAAGGAAAATTACATCTTTGAGATTGCTTTATCAAAACCAAAACAGCTGATTTCACCCACAAACAAAATGTTCATTTGTTACTCACAAAAATTAACAATCTTATGCAAAGAGGTATCGTATAACAAGTACAGTAACTTTAAAAGACTGAAATTTTTTTAATGAAAAGGAAGATTTTTTTCAAATTTTAAAAAGAAGTATAGAACTTTATACCCAGAAAGAAAAATTAAAATTTTGTCTAAAATAGAAAATAAAACTTGTTAGCAACTCCAGTCATGCATATTTTATATAATTATTTAACATATGTTGATGGGGGGTTTTATCTTATCCCATTTCACCTCCTTAAAATTCTTTTTTTTTTTTTTTTTTTTTAAATATGAAAATTCATCAAAACATTGAAAACTTTCACCCTTGCATGTGATGATGAATTAGGAGAGCATTTTATTGTAATTTAGGAAAAACTATATGCTTGTGTACTCAAAAAAGAAAAAAAAAACATGTAGGAATCAACTTTGATAAACAAAGGTGTAGATGAAAATGGTTTGAATAATTGAGTACCACAATTTTCGATCCGACTCGCTGCTCTAGCGAAAGCATATTACTAAGAGGATACTAGACACGACTAGAAATTGCAATTAAAATATCAATAATTTAAGTAATTTAAATAATCAATAATTTAATAAATCAACAATTCATATCAATCTGATATCCTTCTCAATAATCAAAAACTTCCAACTCTTTCAAACTGGCAATTGTTTTATTGTGAATTTCTTCCTCACACTGTGAAATTTAATAAGGAATCTCGACACCATAATTCTCCATTAGATGAATAAAAAGTATTGAAGGGTTGTTTATCAAAACTTGGGGCATTACTATGAAGAAACAGTAACAAATTGATTTTTCTTAGTATTTTTCACACGTCAACACAAATTTATTCTTTTTGACAACATATGTGAAAAAACAACTGGATTTAGTAAGCAATCCAATAATTAAACAAAAGTTTGCATTCTTCATGAGAACAATATTCTTCAGACCAGTTTTAAATCATTAGAAGGTGCAATGTCTAGAGAATGTATGTCCTATTCAAGCATTTCTTTGTAGTATCCGGCTTTATTGCAAATCTCTTCTGCACACCTTAGATTTGATTTAAATGGCAAGAAATTTTTTTTTACCTGACAACATTATTATTTATTATATTTCGCAGTCTGGAAACTTTTCTTCTTTTCAAAATGATTTTAGATTTAAATTTTTTTAAAAAAAGAATGTGGTAATAAACGCATCAACTTCAAATTATAAAAATATACAATTATAAACATAAATACTTGTTATATGTCCAGACAATATATTTGTTAATCATAATTTTTCATTGGAAAACTAATTTATTTGATTAATTAATTGGAATGAATTAATTAGATATTATTTTCAGAAACAACTTGAAGTTAGAACAAATGTGTAGTTAAAGAGGTACAGGTAAAAAAAGTATCTTTGTAGTTATTTTTACTCAGCATTGCAATTTTTAATTAAAATTGCAAAATTTCATGAATTTCCATAAATTTATCTTCAAATGGTAAATAAAACAAAATTATTTAAAGTGGGAACATTTTGCAATAAATGTTTTTTATTTACCAATAAATTATAAGAGTTTAAATTATACAGAAGAACTTTCCATCTAAGTAGTTAGCTAGAAATTATAAGTTTCTATAACACTTCTGCATGTTATTTTCAAATAAAAAAAATAATCTGCATAAAATGTTTGGTTATTGGGTATTTTCCAACTGAATTTTTTTTTTTTTAGGTGCATAGTGGCAAAATTTCAAACAGATATTCTCAGATATGGAAAAGCTTCATTAACTTTAAAAATAATTGTTATCAAATATATCTTTCTGTCACAGCCTTTTGGGATTATTCATTTCATAATTGTAGTAGATTTTCTAACTATTTACTCAGCAGAACTAAACCCCATTGGTTACGATTTTAATGAACAATTGCAAAATCTGTTACTTTCTAAGTTTGATGCTAAATCCTTTTATATATTGACTTGACAAAAAAAAAAAAAAAAGCTGAAATGAAATTTCCTAGCACACAGACTTATCTTGCTTTAAAGAGAGGTAAATAAATATAAATATATAGTAAAATAATAGGAAAAATTAAATAACACAAGTTTCATACGACTAAATTCTTTTTATTCAGCACATTAAAAAAATTAATTATCATAGATGTCAATATAATCCTGGTAGACCGGCATTTACAAATTATTTTAAGTTGTAATGAAATAACAATAGAGATCAAACTCAATTTTTTTAAATTGTGATCACTCTTAAGAAATTCAGAGCAAGATTACCAGGTATATAGAATTTATTCCGTACAACTTTAAATATTCAAGAAAAATCTGGATCCAAAAGCGGCAAAGTATAAAATAAAGAAAGAGAAAACTAAACCAAACAATATAGTTTTACTCTCAATATCACATCTAAAGCAAACAAATAATTTGTTATTAATAAACTTACTTGATACGTATTTTAGAATAATTTTTTGTTTATTTAAATTTATTCTTAAAACCACTAAGTAAAATTTAACCTTAAATAATAATCCTTCACTAATTCCAAAAGATTTTAGAAGTCAAAACATTTTTAACAAACTTTTACTAAAACATCAATTTCTATCATTTAGTTCATTAAAATATTTTCATTAAAGCTAAATAAAATTATTATGCTCAAAAAAATGCAAATGCCTTTTTTCTAAAAAAGCACCTTTAACTCAATCTGACGCAGTGTACCCAATCTGAGAAAATATTGCAAACCATTAGAAAAAAATATTTTCTATCTATCCTCCACAGTTTTTTAGCAACTACTCACTAGTCCTATTTAGCTTTATTGATAATTTTAATAACTAATGAAAAATTATCAAGACTAATTAGAATTTAAAAGAAATAATTTAATTTTTATATAACCAATTAATGAAATAACAATTAATTAGTTACAAAATCAAATTCGACTCATCACCATGTAAGATATCAAGTATATAAGTCGAGAGCTACTAAGAGTATATGGTTATAACTCTTACGTCACGACAAGTGAAAATTAAAGTTATTTTAGAAGTATAAAAGCTAAATTCGAAAGCCAGCAGCTTAAGTACATCTACTGTTAATATTATCTACTGTAGCAATAACTAAGGTGGCTACTGCCTGTCTGGAATGAAATTTCCAGTAGAAGAAAGGAAGCATAAAAAATCCAGTTTATTCCAGAGAGTTTTGAGAAGGAATCTTTGAAATATAATTTTTTTAATTCCCAGAAGATTAAATTGGTAATGAAATCAATAAATACACATTTTTCAGCAGAAGTAATGGAAGCCTTTTGCAAGAAGCACTATGGACGATTAGTTGATTAACTTTTTGCTTAATCTCTGTCAGCATATTTTGAGAAATAACATTCTACTTTATGTAGGTTTTTTTACCACTAATAATATATATCTTCCAACATTTTTAAAAAAATGTAAAATTTCAATTATATTCAGTAATTAAGTCAGTTAATAAATAATACATTGAAGACTGTTAATATTAAAATAAAGTATAGGCTATTAAAAAAATAAAAAATATAGTAACTTTAATATAGTTTCTGTTTATCTCATAATTTATATTGCAAATAAACCATCATTGTTTGTTTTTAAAATGTTCAATATTACTACCTGAAATTCTGAGTTTAATCCCCGAAACTTCAGGTTTTTTCCTAGTGTTATTTAATTTTTGAATCACTATGGAAATAGCTGCATGCTTCACAGAAAAAACAACATAATTATTCAATAATTTTTCTTTTAAAGCATTTGGAAATGACTAAACATTTCAAAATAAAAAGTTGAAATATTTACAATTTCACAAGCTGAGAACTGTTGGAATATTCAGAATCTGCCACTAATTTAAAAAATTATATATCCAAAATAATGAAAGCTTAATCAACCTTGACACGAAACCACAATGAAATAAAAAAAAAGATCATAGACTTCATGTGTACTTGAAGAAAAATCAAATAATAAACATAAGGTAAATGAATCAGATTTATTGTTTGTCAAAAGAATTTTAAATACACAATTTTGCATCATAAAAATTTATACTATTAACTGTATAGTTATGCAGGCAGAAAATGCCGTTGTTAAAACAGTATCTTACAATTCAAAATACTTTAAATACAATAAAAATAAAGAGAAATCATATTTACAGAACTTATTATGAAAATATTGCACAGTGAAATCTTTAAAAAAAAATGCTAGAGAGTCTATTATACAAATGAAAAAATATATTGTAAAAACACAGAACAATACTCAATGTTGAGGTCAAAATAAGATAAAAAATTAATAACAATTAAAATCCTAAAGAATTTACAGTCAGTTTAAAACTAATTTCCATTTGTAAAAACTAATATTTACATTTATACAAACTAATATTTACATTTATACAAACTGATATTCACATTTATACAAATCTTTACTCGAACTTAACCAAACTAAAATTCAATCCAATTATTAGTATTTAAATTAAATATCTCATTATTATTGACAGAACAAATTAATCACAAAATATTATTTAAAAAATAAATAAGAAAAAATTAAAAATAAAAAACTAATTTATCTTTCTCTAAACATAAATTCATAACTAATTAACCAATTTAAGTTATGTACGAATACATAGAACACATCAAAGATCAAAATTTTAAATCAAAATTGAGAAAGCATTAAGAATACAAATTTTAAATATATCATTATATCTATATAAATATTTTTTTTACAAGCTCACCGTTCATAAATGAATGACTAAAATAATATTCAAAATACAATATCTATAATGAAAATGAATATTTATCAATGAATTAAAAAATCTCCCTCCTTATTTAGAATTATTCTTTTTTAGTGTCATAGCAGTTAAAGCCTTTTCTAATTTAGAAAAATAAATTTCTTCTAACTGCTTATAACCACCACTAAGAACTTCTAAATTTTCAGTTGACTGACAAAACTCAGATAAAGATACGGAATTAAAACATGAAGTGTCTATACTAACAGTATCAATGTTCAAAGATGGCACAAAATTGAGCATGACTGATGCAAAGCTTTCATAGTCCATTTCTGTAGAATCAGATGTAACAATCTTCGACATAAATTCTCTTATCTCCTCTAGGGCTGGAAGAAGTTTTCTAACCATACGTTCAAATTCCGATCTTGGAGGAATCTCTTCAGGTTTCTCATAATCCAAGTCATGTGAAACACCGTAAAAGTCCAAGATCATGCCGCATAGTTGATGTATGACAGTCCAGTTATGTTCAAATACCCGAGAAACTGCTTCACTCCTAGATTTCTGATCAAGATCAGTGTCCGATGTTTCATTACTACAAAATGAAACATCCTCGTCTTTTCCTTCCAAAGTATCATTTACATTTGATACCTCTAAGGTAGCATCTGCGCTGCATTTAGAAAACTGCTGAATGCACGCCACCCTCATGTCCTGGATGTTTTCAATGTTAACATCCAAACTGGGACATTTTCTTTTGATGTCGCAAAATATATCTTCGATGGCCGTCAGAGTGTTAAGGCAGTCATCGTTTTTAAATTGAGAATAATCAGAGCTTTTAAAATTTGTCTGTAGCAGTATAAAATTCCTTCGAATTTTGCTTGAATAATTGGAAGCAAAAATACCATCCCAATATTGCACAATGACACCAAGGATACTTTTCATATTAGATAAATTGAGATTCAAAGATGTCCATTCATCACCGTGCACTTTCTTCAACTCAGTAATCACAAATGGATGAAGGACATTTCTCAGTTCTAAAAAGGCCTCTGAAATTATTTGGGATTTTTCCTTCTTTTCAGTGGTTTTTCCTGGCAATACTCTAACAGCACTCCACTTTCTATTTATTAAAACTTTCTTTTCAACTGACTTCAAAGGCTTGGGAGTAGAATTGACTCTAAAAGATCTAAAAAACTTAGGTGAAAAACTGGCTCTTGAAGTGTTACGTATGAAACTAAGTTTGGATACCAAATCCTTAATTGAAAAGATAGGTATGCCAAAAATGTGCGCTTTCGTGTCCAGATTTACGTCATTGGTAACTAAAATAACTTTTGCATTAGGCATTTTTTCGCTCAGACTCAAACAACACTCTATGAGTCGATCATCATTACATTCACTGTAATCTTTGGCCCAGTCCTTAACTTCTTTAACTGTTTGGCAATGAAACCTGGGATCTTTTTTTCTCACCATATTATTTATGAACCTTGAACACATCTTTGCCATCTGATATAACTTATGCTCTTTTGAATAACGTCTCAAAATACTGTCGATTTCTTGGATTACTATCCAAGGGATAAAGAGATGCGGGATGTCGTTCTTGCCAACTGAGGAATCAAATATCTTTATAACTAGACGCAAATCACCGAGTAATATGTTAGTGTCAACAACAAAATAATAATCAATGGATTTGTTACTTTTCGTAGGAATGTGACAATCTTCACTTGGTGAATTTAAAGACATTTCAGGGGCCAAGTCTTCATTAGATGACTCTCCTACAGGACTTAACTCAATGTCACTTTCTTTTTCTAAGTCTGAATTAGAAAAATCTGAAATTTGTAGGTCCATATTTTCATTAGAATCTGAAAATATCTGATTCCCATCAGATTCAGGACTTGACATATCTGAATGCTCATCATTTGCACAATATTCAGATAATCCCATATCCCCAACAGAAAAGTTCCTGTTTAGAGGAGTTCCAAATGAAACTCCACGCATAGGCTCTGCATTTCTACTAATACAATTTACACCCCTTGAAGTTGGCGTCACATTTAGTCTAAGCAAACGAGGATCTAGTTTCGATGCAGCGTAATTACCTGATGGTGTAGGATAATTAATTTTCGGTGTCAACTTCTCTTTATCTGATAAAACAGGAGTAACAACCGCTGTTGGTATGACAGAAGATTTTTTATTTGCCTTTTTCCCAGAAATATTGATAGTTTTTGAAAGTCGCTCAAACACTCGCTTCTCTAGAAAATCAATTCTTGGATCATCTTTGAATTCGAAGTCGGGTAAATAAAACTCATCACTTTTATTTCTGGCAAGATTATCGCTTGACGCAGAAGAATTAAGCAACTCAGGGTGTTCCCAGATGGAAGCTCCGGTATCAATATTAAAGTAATACACCTTACCAGGGTAGGATTTGGATTCCCTCACAATCCAACCTTTTGGCAAGGACCTTTCTCCTGACATAATTTATATTGCAGTATAAAGTGAAAAGAATAAAAACGATTACTAAAATTAAAGAAAACTAAAACAAATTCTATGATGAGAACAAGTAGATGAAAACAAGCGAATCACAACATGCGACAGAATATTACCTTGCCAGATGCAGTTCCACCAGCAACTCCAATCAAAAAAGGACTTTTAGAGTCAATTCCGTTAAAGCTATTGTATAATTTCATATTGTTAGCCATGACTAGAAAAATTTCTAAGTACAAGAAAACAAGACATTAACAACCAAGAAACGCAAAACGACACAATAACGTACTGGTGCAGAAGAAAAATTCGAAAAAATCTAAAACCTACGATCGTTGCAAACAGTTTTTTCAACTTGAGGTTTTAAAGTTCTATATTCAATAGTAAAACACATTCAATTCTAATCGTTCAGTTTTAAAATATCAATTTTCGAACTATAGGGACAGAAACTTTCGTTGCCACTAGATCTAAGTATATTTTAGAAATAAAATGCAATTGCCGAGAGCTAAGTTTCTTTTTGGAAACTAAGGAACTATTCCCACTGCATTCAATTTATTTACCGCAAATAGATTAACATCGTTCAGTATTTTTGCGACAATTCCTCGTAACTGTAACATGTCTTCCACTACAACTATTCAATTTCTATACACTAGAGCCGTGGTAGCTCAGGGGATAGATCATTAGCCTTCTAATTAATTGAACCGGGTTTGAATCCCAGTAATAGCCGGTTGATACGAATTCCGCACCCGACTCGCACCGATCACAGTGCGGACGTCAAATATCGTCAATGGTAGACGGATCATGGGATAGAGTCCTCTTGCCGTCAGGTTAACCGTGGGCACTTTTTGTGCTCTTCCTATCTACGTAACGCAAATGCTGGTTAGTTTCATTAAAAAGTCTTCCACGAAAGCAAATTTCTCCCAATGCTTGATCCAGGAACTCCCTTGTTTTCTGGATTAAGTTCAAAACTACATGGTTACGGACTTGAACATTAGCCTTATCACTAGTATATAAGACGTGTTACTCAATTCTATCATGAGGTACCTTTTGATAGATGAAAGTTGACATTGATTATAAATATGCTATCCACATTGGTAACCTTCGAACGGGATCTGATCACGCCTACCATGACTGAAACACCCACTTCGATAGATGGTTCGCATTGAACAATTGACTTGCTATTTGTGATTGCGACATTGTCCTCATCACGCTGTTGCTACTCAGTCTCGATCACACACAACGTCAGCCTGTATACACTCGAATGCCAATGGCAACACAGGAGCAGCCATGGCCGTAAACTTAATACAGATCTCAAGATCAACACTCAAAGTCCAGTGCTCTCAATACAGCTCTCCCAGATTCTCACCAAACAAAAATGAATCAATAACAAAATCAGAGACAAAAACGTACTTTCTCTGAATAAACATACCTTTTTCTCTACGGAATCGGATTGAGGACCATATTTGCCAGAATACGGTTACCCCCGCTATTTTGGTGGTCAGAAATCCGAATCCATCGAAAACAAAGTATGTTTATCTTTTAAGCGAATTGAGAAAAAATTTTGTTTTGAAATACGTTTGTCCAAAGATAATTTTATTCCAAAAAATTAATTTTATAACAAATATTTTTGTTTTATTTAATAACAGTCGAAAAAATTTTGAATTGTAATAGTTTATGAGAAATCGAATTTTAAAAATACATCTTTTTTTTGTAGTACATATGTCTATAACTTCTTAAAAGAATTTCATAAAAACGTTTAAATTGCTCTTTTATTAAGACTGATTTAATAAAAATTAAATAGAATTAATTCTTCAAGATATTGTTCAAATAAAATATACCATTAAAACGTTCACTTCTTTTATTTGTAAATAATTTTTTTTTTCGGGGGAGGGGGATTTTTCTTTTACAAATCATTTTAAAAGGATCCTCCCTATATTTTAAAGATAAAATTATAACAGCTTTGTCACATATACACTTAATGTAATGTGACAATTTTATTTCTAATTTTATTTAAGCCTTCAATTTTTTCTTTAAACGTTATTCCTCTTTTTTTATTTTAGCAATCTTTTTAACTTTCTTGGTGACCTTTCTCATGGTCGTTGCGGTCATCGCACTTCCTGTGGGGAAAGTCAACCAACCCCTNATACATAAATAACTTTATTATTACGCACCAAATAATATTTTTATTTAACTCTTACAAGCTTAAGTCAACTTATGCAGTATTTGGCTGCATCGCACTTTACACAGGGTAAAAAGAATGACAAAATGTAAAAATTGTTTATATCAAGGTGAATTAAATTTCACTGCTACACCTAATAACAAAGTATTATATTAAATACAGTTATATGTTTTATAAAACATAAATACAATGTTGTAAAGTGAACCTAACAACAAAGGGTTTTTAGTTCTCTACAAAAAGAAATTAATTATTTTTAAAACAATTTCTTCATCGCATATTTATAAATTAACATCCTGATGAACAGCACGAGCTTACAGAATAGCACAAGTCACATGCAGTGACGTAAATAGCAACCTCACTACGTGGATGACACACGCTTAAGAAATGATACACTAAACTATAAGATAGGGGTTGACAACTCTTGATGTCTGGCTCGTTAAGCACCTGTGACCTTAACATAATATTTATAAAAATAAAACTATTAAAATTTTTTGAACAATGAAAAAAAAATCTGAATTGCGCACCAAGTCTTCATAATTTTTCGATCGCTTTGTTCGGTTGTTATCGTTATCACCAATGCCGGATTTACGTATAAGCTAAATAAGCTGTAGCTTGGGGCCCCGAGATGACAAGGACCAGATCCTACTTTTTTTCCCTCTTTTTTTTAAAGTTTTCTTCGGAGCTGGGGCCCTCAGAAGCCCAAAATGCATTTTTTTTCTTTTTTACATTGTCGGACGCTGTAGGGCTGTAAATAGGGAGAAGGTCTTGTTAGTATTTCTTTGGGTCACCTTGTCTTGAGTTTTATTTTGTGCCACATTGTCGTTAAAGTGGTCCTTCAATTCCAATTTTTCTTTCTTATGAAATTTATTATAAAAGCTTTTTCTTCTTTTAACTATCATATCTTTTAACTATCATCAATTATTACAACGCTTTTCTACTGTGCCTCGAAAAATCCCGATACTTTCATAATCCGGTGCTATAACGATATACCTTTTATGTCCAACATTTGTGCCGATTACTTACATCGTCAATCCATGTAATTCTTAATCTGATAATTTTAATGCAATATTATCATTATAGATATAAAGGCAACCTATCATAGTCCCTGTTATTATAAACGTGATATTTGAAAGTGGGTTTTTAAACTGCTTACTTATTTCTGAACTTTGTTTCGAATTTTTTCTAGCTTAAATAGTTTAAAAAACGGTTTTAATACTTCTTATTATTCAAAAAATGTCTCTTTATTTACTAAATATATGTGCTCCAAAATTAAAAACATACTGAACTGAATCTTATTTTGAGCTGTAAGGCCCATTGAAATATTTAAAACCCTATTAAAATATTTAATTTGCATTTATGCTGGCCTATAATAAAAATATCAATATTTTCCTTTAATTCGAGAACAGTTGTTCAGTTAATTTATTTTAAAATGCTATTTTGTGTTACGTGATGTGATAAAAAAACAAATAAAATTCTTTCCATAAAACTATATTTGAATGAAAAAGAAATATTTTTAATTTGAAAAGTATCAGTTTGGTATTTTTAAGTTTTGAATGAATTTTAATATTCAAAAGAATTTAATTTTATGCAAATGTATTGACTGATAAAAGAAGAAAAAATCTATCATTGAAAAAGGTTGTGCACCCCTAAAAAATATTTTTTTGTTCAGAAAATATTTTTTAATTTTCTTAACTAATAAAAATAACTCTCAACTAAACTTTGAACATAATTATTGTAAAATAGAAGGTTATTTTTTTCCGCATTTTTAAGATTAACTTAATTTCAATGCAATAAATCGGTTAGTGTATACAATGTTCCAATTTAGTATTTTTTTTTATATCTATATTCAATAACATTAAAATAATTTAAATTAAAATATATAAATATTTAAAAAAATGAATGAATATAAGTACCCGAATGTCTATCGATTGTTTTTATTTCATATATAGAAAAATTCTTATTTTGCCCAATATATGGCATATTTTTAAATCTCGCAGGGGGGGGGACGCAAGTAACATTGATTAAAATAATAAAAATTTTTTATACTCCCCAGTAAAAAAACTATATATTCTTGAAAAAACTAAGTAATTTCATTTTTCTAAACGAAATATAACATTTAGCTTTTTTGTTAATTTCCGGAAGAAAAAAAAATCAACGTGGTGTTAAGTTGTTTTATACATTATTATTTATCAAGGATAGCCGACGGGAAAACCAATTGCGGTTTAGTTAATTATAATTTCGTTCTCTCCTCTTATTTACGTCTTATCAAATATAGGATCTGCTTTTACGCGTCCAAGACTCGGAATTTCAGTACCATTTGCATCATTAAGTCGCCACTTTTTCATTACACGCGGCGGAACTAGACTTGCCAAATGCTTCTGGAACAATAAATTACATTTCTCCATTTAATTAATTTGAGAATATTCGAATTTTTTAATACCCATTCATTAATAATCTTGAGTTAGCGCCGTTTGTATTTGCAAAAGGGACGAATATTAAAAATTTTTCAGAGTTTTTAAAAATTATGAACTCACTGTCTCAGTTGTTCAAAAGAATTTTGTGAAGTTTCATTTTTACGTTAAAATTTCTGTAAAGTGCCCATTGTTACTATAAAAATCGATGGGTCCATTAAAAAGCCTAAATAAAACTCTGAAATGGTAGAAGACAAAAAAATTGTAATACTTAAAATAATTTCTATTAGATACTTTAACTGTATTTTAGAGAGAAAAAATATATATATTATTTTTTGTAAGCCTTAAGGAACATCATATATACAAAAGGATTAATTTTGAAATTGAATCAAAATAACAACTATGAAAATAATTAAAATTGTTTGATAGAATTTTTCTGTGCACTCCAATTTCCTTTGAAAATTAGCTCTAAGTTCACCTTATAGAAAACACGCGGACTGATTTTCTTTTAAATAGATGATAGGTCTTACTTTATCCTTTATTAACAAAATACTTTGAGCACACCTGCAATTAAAAATATTCATGGTTATTTAAAAACCACTGCCATAAGGTTCTATAGCAAAAATAGAATTTATTCGACAACCACATTGTACAAAAAAAGTTGTTCTTTCACAAAAAGTATATTTTAAATTGCTGCTTAATTATCTCATATCTGAAATCATCTTGAAATAAGAATTTCTGATAATAGTGTCGTACTAAACATTGCAGAACAATATATGATCATTTTAAGTGCTAATGTTTCTAAAAAATTTTTCTACAGTTGAAAATTTCTTCACATTCTTAATAAAAATATTTTCTGTTATAGAGCATCATCATGACTCCTATAATACTCAATGTAACAAGTACGGCACCTGTGCAAAATGCTAATATCAAATGGACAAAAACTGTATGTTTGTAACAAGTTAAAAAGTAAAAGCATTCCGCTATTACAAAAATTCTCATGTTTATGTAAGCAATATTACTTTAAAAAAAAAAAAAAACTTAATTTTTTTTTTAAATTTCTGGTATCAATATAGAAAAGTGAAAAACACACATTTCGTTTTGTTCTTACAATCCTAACCTATAATGTTCATTTTGCAAACATATGTAGGCAACCACCAGCCAAATTATCTCAATTCCTAAAAGAAAAATACATCTGTTGCCTGGAAATTCTGCTGCATACTTCAAAAGAATGCATCTTTATTTTTGCTGATCACAATCTATCATGCCGCCTACTTTCCATCTTATAGCAATCTATTGAGATCAACATTCAGTGAAGTCTAAAGTAAAATTATTAATAAATAATGTATACACTAAATTAGTATGCATTTTTTTTATGATTTGTTAATATTTTCTGCAAATTTATTCCTAAATATGCAGACGTTGCAACTATTAGGGTATACAAAAATACTTGCTTTCCTTCGTAATTTAAAAAACACTATATAAATTTACGATACTATCAGCAATTGAGCGAGCAATAAAACATTCAAATTTTATTAAGAGATGGAAGACTTTTTCCCAAATATCTCAAAAAATACTGAATATAAATAAATGAAATTTGGTATGGATATAGCTTATTCCATGATAATAAAGTATGCAAAACAAAAATGAAAATGCCATTCACAGGCAAGACCTATTGCCAATAAATCCAATGTAGTCTGAACTTAAGGGTAAAAGATGACAATAAAAGTGAGGCTTGTATAGTGTGTGTTGCCTCTAGTATAGTGTATGGTCACCCCTGACAGACAGACAGCATGCACAACGAGTATGCATGATGTTAATAAAGGAGGACTAGTGGAAGACCTTCCCATTCTTCCACCAGAGCAATTTTTAACTCGAGAATAGTTCTGGGGGGGGGAGATTAGCGCATCTCAATAGCTCTCCCAAGCATGTTCAAAAGGATTCAGGTCAGGAGATTTGGCTGGCCAACCCATTCGTTGAATATTTTCGCTTTCCAGATACTCATAAACCATGAAAGCCCTATGTGGTCGCGCATTGTTGTCCATAAAAATGAACTCAGGGCCAACAGTGCCCCTGAAAAGACGCACATAGGGCTCTAGAACCTCCTGTCTGTATCTCTGGGCATTCACGGAACCATTGTCAAACACGTGGAGCGGTGTGCGGGTATCTTGCATGTGCGAAAATGCTTTCCATCTCTTAATTTTGTCCACCAGCGTATTTACGATGGAATCGGCGCGAGTTGTGAGCGATTATAGAATATTCAAGGCGTGATTTAAAATTTTCATTTGGGCAATATATTAAAAAAATTAAATCTATTTTATTTCAACAATTTATTTTAAAAAGAGATTATTTTGCTACATATCTGAATTTGTTACAGAATCCCCACTCACAGTCAAATTGCATTAAAAATGTATTATACAGTATTCTTCAGGGGAAAAAAAAAATGGAAGAAAGAATTTGATTTTTTTGATCGAGCTATCTTTTAAACTTTCGTAATTTTGGATTTATATATATAAATCCGAAATACATAATCTAATTTAAATCCTAGCTGTAGTTAGTCATTATCGAATTTTCATTTCCCAAATAAGAATAAGGGAAAGCGCGAGCATTTCTTTTCCCTCTGATGTGTGAGAATGGCATCTTTTGAATATAATTTTTTTTTTTTCTCTGAAAATGTGTAATCTTTCTGCAAAAACTCTTTTGCAACGATGTCGCCATGGGGTGTATATATACACGTGTATTATAATTAATAATATTGGGTATAATATGGAAATAATATATTTTTCAATCAGTTATAAAAAATAATGAACCATTATATTTGTAAAGAAATAAACCTGGATTAATACTATTTACCAGGTTTTTACTATGTCCTAGTAAAAAACCAACCCTGCTTGAAGTTGGTAATATTCTGTGATTTTTAATAAAAAAATTTAAAACGAATTTTTTTTTCTCGGCAATTAAACAAAAGCAATTATTTCACCAATGATTAAACTTCAATTTAAACTAGAATAAAGGCTACATTCCATTCCTTTAGCCACATGGTGACCATAAATACTCTTATAAC
This sequence comes from Parasteatoda tepidariorum, assembly GCF_043381705.1. Taxonomy (NCBI): domain Eukaryota; kingdom Metazoa; phylum Arthropoda; class Arachnida; order Araneae; family Theridiidae; genus Parasteatoda; species Parasteatoda tepidariorum. Next base: position 19,496,765 of record NC_092211.1, read on the forward strand.
AGTTAAAAATATTGCATTTCAAAATGTTATTCAATTTTATAACGTTATTATATGCAAAATTAATACACTAAACTGATAAACTAATAACGTCAACAGAGAATATAAGCAGAGTTTAAATGAATACCCGCCATTATAATTCTATCGGTAGCATTAACGTATGTTCCGGTGGCAAAAAAGGAAGACCCATGTTAGCATGAAGAATATTGAAGGATGAGCAAGCCGGTCAGAAGCAAATAATATGCTACTGACAAGTAATTTACATGTCTTTAGCATTATCTTGCCATATTTACTGTAAAGATGGCAGACTAAGCTAAGGCCCTTAGCCTTTCATTTTAAAGTATTATTTAGTAAACTTTAAAGGTATTATTTGGTAAACCTCCAATATCTTTGCAATAAATATAATATTCATTAATTTTTAAATTGATAAAATAATCACAAAATTTAATGCTAACGAATCTTGACTTTTAAAAGTTTCATTTCCTCATTAAAAAAATCACTACTATTAAATTAATAAAAAATAAATTTATGTCTTATTAAGGTTTTCACCGTTATCTTTGACGCAGGCAGTTTCATTTAAAACGAAAGTTGCTTTTTTTAAAAGATCTCTGTGCTTATTAAAGATCCTTGAACAACTGCTGAAGAAAGGTACATATTTTAAACAGCAACAAAATGTGTGTTTTATCCCCAGATGTAAACGAAACTAATAATAGTGAGCCTTTTATAGGCAAGAAAATATTTATTAATCCATTTTTTGCAGTGAAGCTTTTATTGTTGACAATTTCGCAGATTTTGGGTAAAACTGATTGCCTTGGGTCTTATTCAGGGTTGACTTTTGCCGGTAAAAACTAAAGGAATCGTCTATATTAGTTCTAGTGATTGCTTAATGACATTTTATTTAAGTAAATTGAGAAATGAATTAAGTAAAGAGAATCTTATGGCTGTTTATAAAAAAGAAGTGACATACAGATTTAAACAGGCAGTTACTGATGATCATTTGCTAGCTTATATGCTGCATCCAAAGTATTTGGGATTGAAATTATCATGCGCTTAAGAAGAAAGTGTCAGAATTTTACTCGCCAATATTAACCCAGATTTTGTACCTTATGTCAGAGCTTTGCAAAACAAATCGGCCACATTTCCTGAAATTTATTTTTCCAGTCAAAGTTTTGACAACTGCTATATGGTGGTTCAGTTTAAAAAAAAAATGCATTAGATGAAAGTTTCACAAATCTTGCTTGATCCTTGATGGCAATGCCTGCTAGTTTTGCTGGACTTGAGAGAATCTTCTCAAATTTTTCGTTCGTGTATAGCAAATTGAGAAATTGTTTAGGTTTAGAAACTGCATCAAAACTTGTCTTTTGTTATAGATTACTGCAGAGTGCAAACAGGGCCGTAACTACGCCGGGGCACCGCCCCAGGGCCCCGACGGTCAAGGAGGCCTCATATGAAGAGACCACATCATGTTTTTTTTTTTTTTCAAAATAAAGCACTCTAATTATATATATGTAGGAAAGCAATTGTGTTAAGATAGTGTTGATGAAAATTTTCTTTTTTGTAATTGCGTACCTACTATAACATAAAGGGAAGGGTAAAAAACGGTAAAACACCTTTTCACAAATTATTTCCCTTTCTTAAAAGAACAAACACGCTTTGCAGAGAAAGGGAAAGGCCACAGCTGCATGTAGTTGATTGCGTCAGACCCAGTGGCAGAGGGCCCCTCTAAAATTTAGATGATGGGGCAAACGATGCGTTTCACCCCTCCTGAAATTTAGACACTCACAAAAATAAAGTCAAGTAAAATCAGTAATTTAAAAAAAAGGATTTTTTTCAATTTTGAAGCTATTTTTAAAATAGAAAACTTTATATTCCTCTAACATTTATGTGCCTTGCCTCTTCTGATATTTAGTTATTCGCCAAGACGAAGTCTAGTAAAATAGATAATTTTAGAGGAAAAAAAAGGCTATTCTTTTTCAGCTTTGAAGATATACATGAAATTATTCTGTTATGAGCGATTAATATGTTTTTTGACTTTTGAAAAAGTAAAGTAAAAGTAGAAAAAGTATTTTATTTCTAACTTTTACTCTATTTTCTACCGAAATAGTAATGAGGGGGCGAACATAGTTTTTCCTGAAATTTCAAAGCGTTAAAAAATAATAAAAATTGGTAACTAAAAAAAAAAAATGTCATCTTTGAATCTATTTTCCAAATAGAAAGCTTTATTTTCTTCTGAAATAAAAGTAAGGGGGAGAAAAATTTGCTTCTCATTTTCTGAAATTTAGACATTAATAGAATAAAATCAAGTAAAGTTGAAAATTTTAGAAGAAAAAAATTGTTTTGTTTCATAACTTCGACGATATTTTCCAAATAAAAAACTTCACTTTCCTCTTAAATTATAGTAAGGGGATAGAAAACTTTAATTTCTTCTGATATAAAGTAAGGGGGGCTAAAAAATCGTTTGTATCTTCAGAAATTTAGACATTTGAAATAATAAAGTCCAGTAAAATTGTTTTTAAAAAAAAAAAAAATTTGAAGCTATTTTTCAAAAAGAAAATTTTATTTTCTTCTTAAAGTGAGGGGGTGAAGAATATACTTCACCCCTTCTGAATTTCAGACATTCGCAAGAATAAAGTTGAGTGAAATTTATATTTAACTCTTATTTTCGACTTAAAAGCTATTTTCCAAATCGAAAACTTTAGCCTCCTTTTCCGAAAATTTGACATTCGCTATTATAAAGTAAAACAGAATTGAGAATTTCAGAAAAAGAAATTACTTTTTTTCCCAATTTGATAGCTATTTTTCAAATTGAAATAGAAATCCCACTCAAGAAAAATGCTTCGGTTTTGTTTCAATTTTTTTCTACATATTACAACTTTTAATTTATTAAAAAAATTTAAAACAAAAACACGAAAAGAGAAGAGGAGCACATCATAAAAAAACATAACAAGTGTTTAGAAAACTAAAATAAGCAAACTAATGAAGGTGTTGAAACATTCATACCCCCCACAGAGTTGACCCACAGTTATCTGACTCCTCAAAAAATAGCAATGACCTTTTCCTTCTTTAAATTGCCTTAATCATTTTTATGACCCTGGGCTCTTTTATGCATTTATAAAATGTCATATATTTACAGTACCATCTATATGTCCCTTAAGTTGTCTTAAATTAGAAATTATCTAGATGTTCTAGGAAAACGGATGTAAGCTTTTAAGGGATCCAAGGGGATGACTCTTGTTAACATTTACTTAGGTCATTTTGTCAAGAGATTTTTTCTGAGACAAACGTAAAACGTTGCAGTTAAATTCCAGTTTTTAACCCATTTAATTGCGTCATTTAAATTAACCATTTTTAATTGAGATATAAATTTTCTGTTACCTTTTGTTTTGTTCAATTTTTGAAATTAAAATTTAACTTCAATTAAGACTTTTTAAAATTATTTGCAACTTCATTTTTTTCAAACATAAATCGCGATATCAATAATTCCCATTCTTAACACTAGATTGCTTAAGGAAGTCATTTTGACTGCTTTTAATTTCAATTAGAAAAACAATTATGCCTATAATGACACAATTTCTTAGAATTCTGTGACTTTTTGTACAACATATAATTTTTTTTATTGTTAATATTTACTAATAACTTGTTTTATAACTGTAAATAATATAAAAAATGTTAAAAAATAATTTTAAACAAATTTATTTACGCATTCACAATCTAATCATTTTGACTGCTTTTAGGCAATATAGGTATATACTAATTTTCCGTCTTTCTAGTGTTAATAAAAATTTTCTTTGGAAAACAAGAAAACCAAATGTAAATTTATTTATAAGGAGGTAAGTAAATGTTTGCATTAACTCATTTAAATTTTATATTTATATACTGTTAGAATTCTTNTTTTTCAGGCCGAGAAGTGTTCGTTAGAATTCATTTTGTTCATTATCCGAACATGTGTTCGTTGTCCAAACACAAAAAAATCTTTCTTGAAAGTGTTCGTTATCCGAATATGTGTTCGTTAACCGAACACAAAAATCTTTCGTGAAAGTGTTCGTTAACCGATCACCCACTGTAGTCTGAAAACTTTTGAATCGCAAGGCATATTTTTTTAAATCATTTTAAAGTATTTAATTCCACATGGAAAATTTTAGCAAAATTGGTTGATTAGTTCTTGAGAAATTGAGTTTTATAAGTACGACTTTTATAAAATTTAATTTCTCAAGGATTAATCGATTTCGCTGAAATTTTGTATTTTGCCATGTGGAAAACTTACAATGTTTTGTTATCCAATTTATATGCGAAGAAATAACTTGTTTTCATAAACATATTCGCAAACATAATACGAAATAGCTAAAATGACGATTAGAGATGGAGTAGTAAAAGTTTTTGAAAGGGCCTTCGCCAAAAATTTTTGCCCCAGGGGGGCCCCGAGGGGTGAAGTTACGGCACTGAGTGCAAACAATGTAATATTTAATTTTGAATAGTGATAATTTTGTAAATAAATTGTACTTAGTTTAAACATTTAATAGTTTTTTCTATGAATTATCCATTGTATGTCTATCTCAGTACTTACCGTAATGTCATTTTCTGTCACAAATGTGGCAGAAAAGGGTTTCTACCAGTGGTTTTAACCACCTCGGCAGAAACTTGCCAACCTTGGTCTTATTATAAAAAAGTTTAGATATTGCTTTAAAAAACAGGGTTTGTGAATTCAGGATTCATGAAAAAAAAATCTATTTTAACTATAACAGAATCTTTTGATTCAAATCAGATTTTTTAGAAAAATATTTTAAATATTGTAGTTTACAATTAGTTAAATTTTAGAAATATATAATTATAATATTAATAAAAATAAATAATAACAAAACGTTTGAAACTACACTGGATAAAAAAAAATGTCTCATATGCACAAAGATGCGGAATTCAAAATTAGTGAAAATAGAGGTCATTAATTATTGATAAATAGGTTAAAATCAATAATTTTCAAACTTATTTTACAGATAATTTTTTAAGTATTTATACATAAGCATACATATTAAATTACAAGTGGTAAATCAATTCTGTTATTGAATTACTTTAAAATTAAGCTCTTTTTTACTTGAAAATTTATGTCAAGAAACCCAAATTTTGGTGCAGAAAATATTGTATGTAAAATTATAATTTAATCAATTCGTTTATTTAATTACTGAAATACAATTGATACAAAAACAATTGTCTTGCAAAATCAATTTTCACTCACACTTTACACTAGTTTCGACTGCTTTTTCTGAAGCATACATATAGAAAGAAAGTTTTGAAGCTCTCAGTACTTCCAGTGAATTTTTCCGTTTTGCATGAATAAAACTACTGAACTTTAAATTTTTTTCTTTTGATTCAGGTTGAGCTGCATGAACCAGAAAAAAAGACATACTAAAACTATTATAACATAGGAAATTTATTCCAATAACTTTTCCCCTCAAACCTTTTGAGTCAGTGGCCAACATCTATAGGTCTTTTTCATTTAATACCCATTCTTTCTACTTAGATTTTATAATTTATCAAAAATTAATTCAGCAATAATATAAATATGAGAAAAAATTTAGTTAACCATATTCAGGGTATCTGCTACATTTTAGATTTTCAAATTCATGACTAATTCCAAAAACTTTACGAAGTTACTATTTTCTCTGACAAAAACAGAATAATAAATTTAAAAAGCACTAGAATAACATTAATTAAAATGATAGGTATAACCAAAACTGTTATACTCAACTTCTTTATATTTATTGATTTTAAATTTAAAAAACCGAGTAAAGAAAGAGTTGAAGCAATAAATAGCTGAGCAAATATTTTTTTTTCTGCAGAATTATATTCTAAAAAATACTTTTCTTGTTCATTTAGGAAAGAAATACTCATGATTTTCTGTTCTCATTTCCGAATTAAAAAAAATTTGCCAATGACTTACTTGCTTCAGTTAGAATTTAAAATTGATAAAATAAAATAAATAAATAATAATTCTGAAATCACAGAAGTTTAAAAGATACTTCGCTCNTAAATTTTGGTGCAGAAAATATTAAATATAAATACGTGAAATTATAATTTATTCAATTCGTTTATTTAATTACTGAAAATAAGATACAAAAACAATTGTCTTGCAAAATCAATTTCCATTCACACTAGCTTCGACTGTTTTTTTTCTGAAGCATAGATATAGCAAAAGTTTTGAAGTTCTCGGTACTCCCAGCTAATTTTTCCGTTTTGCATGAATAAAACTAAACTTTAAATTTTTTTTCTTTTGATTCAGGTTGAGCTGAGTGATTCAGGTTGAGCTCTTTATTTTTTAAATTCCATTTAAAAAATAAAATTCATACTTTCCAGGAGCACGGATACCCTGCATATTGACTTTAAAAAACCTTTATTTATAAATAAATATATTTGGGTTGGCAAAATACGTTTAAATGAAATATGTGAATTGTGTAAAGAACTGTCCTTTCGCATGAATCTTTCCTTCGCATATTGATGGATTCTAAGGATCAAATTTTTGAAAGAAGTCATTGGACATTTAAATAAAAATTTTTACTTTCCAGATTATGTTTCTGCATTGATGTAGATCATAAAAAAAAAAATTCAAAATAAAAAAAGTGGCAGTTACTTAAGTTGCTACTTTTGACTCTCAATATGGCATGTGGTTTTTCAGGTCTACTAATTACTATACTAAATATTGAAAGTAACTTAGTTGGAGTCTTGAATGAAAAAATCATTAACTCATCTAAGCAAACGTTTATATTTTTCGTAAATTATAATAATTTACTTACCAGGGAATATATTCGAGTTATGATTAATTGGAAATATTTATGCGCATATAATCAGGGGCATAGAAAATTCTCAGAGCCTAATATTTCCTTAGAACAAAGTTTTCTTTTCAGATGGAAATTCCCAACCATTTTTTTTTAGTATAATTCATTCAGAACATTTTTGGAAAGTAGTTTATATATTACTATTTTTTGATAATAAAAGCAAAGAAAAAAATTTATTAGACATTACAAAATTTTTGAATTAAAAAATATTGAAATAGTAAGAAATTATTAAATTAAATTCAAAGTTGTACTAATAAACTGAAGGAATTATAACTAATAAAAATACAAATTGAAATTTTTTTTATAAGGAAAAATTTTGCAAAGTGACATTTTCTAACAGTAAAAAATTTTTGTTGGAATTTTTTCAGGGCTGCAGAATTTCCCCCAAAGCATCATTCGTGCGAGGACCATTCTGTTCCCCTGCATGTAAGTGAAAGCCACAATTATTAATAATCAAAAAAATTATGCAAGTAGAAATCAGGCAGTTATTGACAATTACTTTCGCTTTACTTAAATCTAAAAAAATCTGCTTAAATTGTGGCATTAAAGAATTAAAACAAATATTTAGATTCCTAATAATTAATAACTATTACCTGTAATATAAACAGAATAGTTTTAAAATACCAAATAATATTTATATTAAAGTATTGAGAGATTAATAGTTTCAACAATCTTGGCTATATTTTTCATATATTATGTATATAATATAAATCATAATTACAGTAGTATATCATGCAAGTATTGAGTATCATTTACTATCGAATAAAATGTCTCCAATGACAATTTTTCCCCCCCTTCAGGTTTTTGATTTGTCCATTTTTTGATGCCAAAAACCCAACCTTGCGTTCAAGCTGCTTTATACATTATCTGCCAGCTAAACAATATTTAAATATCAAATAACTTACCACCTTTCATATACACAGGGGTAGCAGCAAAGTTTTTTAAAATTTTAGGGGTAATATATGATTTTGCTAGGATAAAAACAGATCACACGGTAGTTTATTACATAACAGAAGATTATTACAATCCATCCACACATATCATAAATAATTGCAAGCCATAAAATAAAGCTCTGAAATTTATTAAGTCAAGAATGAAATCTCTAAAGGGTAAAAATGAAATTTCAACTTTACATATTACCTATCAGAAATTAAGTGCATAATTCAGGAACAGGCAGAAGTGAGAATAAATGAAGAGAAAAAATAAATTAACACCAACTTGGATTTTTACCTTCTTAATCAAAACTTTATTATTACCCTTTACCTTACTTTATTAAGAAAAACTATTGTGTGATATTATTAGATTTCAAATCAGCAATTTATATTAGAAGTTAGANAAACCATGGTATAAACCGGTAAAAACCGTCATGTGTCAAAAACTTGCCAACCCTGTAACTAATAAAAACACAAATTGAAATTTTTTTTTATAAGGAAGAATTTTGCAAAGTGACATTTTCTAACAATAAAATATTTTTGTTGGAATTTTTTCAGGGCTGCCTGAATTTCCCCCAAAGCATCTTTCATGCGAGAACCATTCTGTTTCCCTGCATGTAAGTGAAAGCCACAATAATTAATAACCAAAAAAATTATACAAGTAGAAATCAGGCAATTATTGACAATTACTTTCGCTTTACTTAAATCTAAAAAAATCTGCTTAAATTGTGGCATTAAAGAATTAATACAAATATTTAGATTCCTAATAATTAATAACTATTACCTGTAATATAAACGGAATAGTTTTAAAATACCAAATGATATTTATATTAAAGTATTGAGAGATTAATAGTTACAACAATCTTGGCTATATTTTTCATATATTATGTATATAATATAAATCATAATTACAGTAGTATATCATGCAAGTATTGAGTATCATTTACAATCCAATAAAATGTCTCCAATGACAATTTTTTTTTCCCCTTCAGGTTTTTGATTCGTCCATTTTTTAATGCCAAAAACCCAACCTTGAGTTCAAGCTGCTTTATACATTATCTGCCAGTTAAACAATATTTAAATATCAAATAACTTACCACCTTTCATATACACAATTAACGGAGAATTGCATATTATTGGAGTCTCTTTGACAATTTTAAGTTATGACTTATACTGTGTAAACAAAATCGCTGGTATATTTAAATTAAAAATTGATAATATATTCAAAACTGTCATGTTTTTTGAAAAAGAAAACCCCATAATCGATATTAACAGCAGGAATAAACAGTCAATGTCTAATATGTTGGCAAAAATCGTTCGCTCGGTTAGCATGCACGCCCTCACTTTTTGATGATTTCGATAATAAAGGTAATTCAGAGCATCAAAGATACTCCTCTATGTACAAACACAATAAAAGAAATAATCTTAAAACAAGCCAGAAATGTAGCAGATCAACGAAAATTGAAACTAACTCCCTCCATTTATATTGCTGTCTCACACAAAATTTGCATGTTAAGCTGTTTTTGCTCGATATCGCGTAGGAAACACCATTAAAGAAGATTTAATTGCAATAGCATTGTTAACAACTATAAATGTCACAAATATTTGTACAGCTTTTAAAAATTCGCTTGCTGAGAAAAAAATTGATTCGAAATTTTTTTCCCCCAAGAACAACTGATGGTGCTCCAAGTATGGCGGACAAAAAAAAAAATGTTTAAGTTTATTTCAAACAGAAGTAGGACATCAGATTCTTGAATTCCACAGCATCATTTATCAATAAGTCTTGTGTGCTAAGAGTGGTTTAACATCTCTTGATAAGTAGTCAGAAAAACAGTCAACCTCATTTCATCGCAGGCTTTAAATAAGAGCAAGTTTTATGCTTTGTTGGATAAAGTCAACTCTGTGTATGATGCCTTACTGGTACATTTCTAAGATTTGTTGATTGCTTGGAAAAAATCAAAATGTTTCTGCAAAATGAGGGAAAAATTGAACAATACCGACTGTTGTTGGCTTTCAAAAAATATTTTTCTTACAGACATATGCCAATGTTTCAATGAATTTAAAGTAAAGCTTCTAGGTACAAATGAAACAATTATCGTCCTAATAGATCTCACTCGCGCTTTTGACGCTGAACTGCATGTTTTCAGGAACGATATTATTACAAGAAACTACGAGTATTTTCCACACTTGAAAAAAATATTAAAGATTTAGATATAAATGAGAAACCAGGCGAAGAAACAATTGAAAATTTTTTTTCTGTAATTGATTCTTCAATCAATGAATTTTTAGAGATTTTTCTCAGTTCTTAGAAATATCTGAAACATTCAAGTTTATTATGTACCCTGATCATTTCATTTGATAAATTGAACTTTTCCCAATTGAATTGGTTGGAAATTGAAATGCAGCTGATTGATTTCCAGTATAGTTCAATATGGATTCAAAACTTCATTGAATTAAAGTAAGAGTTGAAATTAATAGAAACAGAAAGGTTGACAAGCACTATAAGTAAAAATGCCAACAACATTTTGGAAGCACGGAATTTGTTGTGAGACACATTTAACTGTTTAAAGAAGCTGGTCAGTGCTATTATAACCATATTTTCATCTACCCAAGAAACCGTTTGACAGACAACTCTAGTTCAGCATGCATTTTGCTTAAAATAATATCTTACCATTCTAGTTATTTGTCATCTTACCAGCAACAGAAGCCACACTAATGTTGCTTTAATTTGAAATAAGTGTATAACTGAGACATTGCAAAATATATTTTGATAGTATTATTTTCCCAATAATCACGAAGTCAAAATTATTTGATGATGGCACATCTATGAATTCATTAAACTTTTTTTTTATCGAAAAAATTGCACATTGATCAAGATTCACCACCCCTTGTCTAGATCATTGATGAAACAACTACAACAGGCTGAAGTAATATATACAATCAAATGAAAACCTTTGACCCTTCTCTGCTCAGCGTCTCCTGGGGAAGAAAGAATTCTTTTCTATTTCAAGGAAAGAGGGATCTAAACTTATGACATTCTTTTTAACAAAGCATACTCAACATTTTTCTTTTAACTTTAAAGAAAAAGTTAAGAAAAAATAGATCTTAAATCATCAGAATTTAAAATCCCCCTCCCTCATTTAGGAGCCCTTTTGACTGTGGGGGCAACATTGAAGCATAGCCACAGCCGCAGGAATAAGCATATATAAAATTAATAAGCCCTGATTGATAATAAGTGGAAGTTATAAAAAAAAAAAAACGGTTAAGAAAAACAGATACCATTTAAGTTGGCTGCTTTTGTGTAAAATGATAAAACTCTAAATAATTCGGTAGTTGCATCTTTCTTAACAGTACAAAGTTACTGGTGAAAAAGGTTGACTCGTACCTAAATTCCCATAATTCACGTATTATTCCAACATTTTCTTTTTGTACTTTCTCAACTTTATTTGAACTCAGCTTAAGAGTAAAAACAATGATTTCAATTTTAATTAAATAGATAAAATAATAAATATATATGCAACAAGCAAAAATCAAATTCATGCTGAAAGAAAGTCTCGATTAAGAAGTATTAAAAACATACAAACCATTATCACCCTAGAAGTTAAGTTGAATATTAAAGAATTTAACTAAATTGAAGATGTAAATATCAAATTCTCAGATGTAAAATGAAGCCCTTATATTTTGATACAATGCATTATTATATTTTTCAACTTCAACACTGCCTCATTATATTTAGCGGTTTTGTTTAAATACTAACATACTTCTTCAACTTTATGAATATATAATTCTACTTTTTAACCATCTTCCCATCATTAAGTATACAATTAATAAAAACCAGCCTTTCAAATTCATACATCTTCGCAATAACTTATAAGTAGACTACGTTTAAGGAAAGCTTTATAAAATCAACATTCTCTAAGATGAGCATATTAATTCATTTTTTTCCCTGTACTAATGCTCTTCTTGAAAACAGTGTGGTATATTTATCACATATGAAATATGTCTTACCACTATTCTTGAACAAGTCATTACCAAGATTAGGAGTAATACTTCATATTATGCATTTTATAATTTGGTATATTTCAGCTAGAGAAGAAATTCTGTATTGCAATAAAATTTCTCACTTGATACGTTTCACCGCCCCAATAAAATTAAAACTTTTCGTTAGATCTTTTTTTTACAAAAAACTAAGTTGTGTAACATTTATTTCTTTTGCAGAAACTCATTTTTCAAATATAAATAAAACTGAGGATTATATTCATCATTTTTGCTAATATGTCATAGAGCAATTTTTAAATAACCAAGCTGTGAAACTCTAATAAAATGAAAAATATTTTCACCATTGCAAAATATTACTACAAGGAAATCCCAATATATAATTCCATCATTTTATAAACATGTAGCATAGCATTTATTCATTTTTTTAAAACCCTGATTTTTTTCTCAATATTTGTTGCAAGGCATTTTAGAACGTGCACATATGTGGAACCTTAGCATAATGAAACATGGATATTTTCATCGATGTTTTGTTTAACCCACTTACCTGGAAATAATTAATACATCATTGTTAAATCTTCAAATCGTTACCATATTGATATTCTTTCAATTAACAAACATTAGAAATCAATAAATCATATTACAGAGGCTCAGCATCTTCATTATTGCTATTGTCAATTCACAAATTGAAAGAATCAAAATTTTTTTCCACAACTTTTTTAAGGAACGCCATTTTTTAAAACCAATATACTATTTTAATGTAAATCTAATTAAATTATTGAATTCTTTATTGCATCTCTGAACCTAATAAGATTGCTTGTCTTCAATATTCTCAATAAATGAATATCTTTGAACGAATTATTGGAATCATAAAACTCAACATTTGTGAATTCTTTTTTTATTAGTTTCAAAGCATTTAATTTCACAATACACAGACATTTCACATCTTCTGATACACAGATTTGTAAAGCAACAGTAATATGTATTTGTTGTTTGCTTCTTTCAGTTCAGTATCTAAGTCATTCTGATAAAATTCTTTGAATAACTAGCAATTAAAACTACTACGGAATAAAAATTAAGTAATGAGTATATTTTTCAACATGAAAAATAAAAACATTCTTATCATACTGCAAGAAATCCTAAAAATTTACAAACACAAAAATTGAAGATGTATATTTGACCTTTTGAAATTAGGCTTCACAAATTAATCACTTCTAAACCAAATAATGCTTTTATAATTTCTGATACACTGTTTTGAATTAATGTTATATGATTAGATTTTTTATAACTGCATATAATAGCAATGAACATGATTCAAGTTTTCAAATGGATTCAATAATATCCCATTTTCCGACCCCTAGGTGGATAACCAGGTTTTTCACCACCTCTTCTTTCATGAAATTTCCATTCTTCTCTAGGAGGCTTACTTCTAGGGGTATAATGCTTCATTGGTGGGGAAGAACTTGGCCCAGGTCCCCTGAATTCACTTCGAGAATATACACGCCGCTCAGGGCCACCGTGATAAGTGACCTCTCGTCGTTCATCACGCTCAGCGAATTTAGGATGAGACGATGCTTCCATCTTCTCCCGCCTAAATTCATCGTGCATGTATTCTGGTTTTTTATACGATGAATGTTCCCGACTGTATGGAAATTTACCTTCACTAGAAAACTTTTCACGGAAGTTAGGAGATGGGCCTTCATACTCAGATTCTCTTCTTTTTTCGGCCCATGCATGAGGAGGGCCACCACCTCTACGATTAAACGGTCTTTTCCCAGAACTACTCATTTGGCTTTGGCGACGCAATTTTTCCCGTTCCATTTCCAACTGTTCTCTTTCCATACGCTGCTTTGCTCTTTCTAATTTTAACATTTCAGCCTTTTCCCTTTCAAGCATTTCTCTTTCTATTCTCAGCTGGTTTTTCTCCCTTTCTAGCCGATAGGCTTCCTCTTTTTGTTTACGAACAATGATTTTATGCCTGAACATTTCCTCTTCTTGTTTCATTCTCATCTCCCTCTCATAATCCCTACCTCCTCTACCTTCATCAAAATCATATCTATACCTCGCTCGGGAAGACATAGAACGGAAATTAGGTCTATCGAATGGTGAAGGCCTACCAAACGGTCTTCGGAAACCGCTAAACCTACCCCTGCCTCTAAATGACATGCCGCGCCCTCGAAAGCCACCAAAGGGTCTGCCCCGAAAGCCTCCTCGAAAACGACCTCTTCCCAAATATGGTCTACTTTCATAACCTCGATAGCCTCTATCGGGGGAGCCTCGCTCGTCGTCACTCTTAGATTTATCTTCTCCATCAGCTGATGGTTCTTTACGCTTTTCTTCAGATGGCTTTTTAACATCTTTATCGGTCTTGGCAGTGACTGATTCCTTTACATCATTTTTTGGAGTAGGTTTTTTAACCACAGCTGCCTCAGATTTTTTAACAATTGGAGCAGTTTGCCGACGTTCAACTGAAATTACATGACCACCGAATTCAGTTCTGTGCAGCTTCTCGATACATTTCGATGCATCTTTACTAGTAGCCATAGTCAATAACCCAAACCACTTCCTCTGTGTGCCTTTGGTGTTCCTCACAATTTTAACAGAGGAAACTTTACCATGTTTACTAAATAAATTCTTTAGATCTGATGCTTTTGAGGTACTAGTTAAGCCAGCTACCCAAAGGGTTCTAGCTGTGACAGCGAATTGTTGAACTTTATCTTTACCAATCACTTTCAATACTTTTTTTCCAGCTTTAGCATCGTTTGTTTCTGACGTTTCCATTGCTTCATTTTCATTTTGCGAAGTGTCTTTTTCGACTTCTGTAACATTATTATCTTTCGATAATTCCGAATTTGCAGCGTTAGATATAGTTTCATCTTCTTTTATTGTGTCTTGACGAGATTGAGCAGTCGTTTTAAATCGGGCACTTTCAGTGTCTTCTTGATGTTTATAATCATCCATTTCTTCCTCATCACTACAAGGCGTGTCTTCATCTTCATTGTCTACCTTCTGTGCAATATCTTTTAAATTTTCAGAAGTATCCATTTCTTCGTCATCTCCAGCTTCAGAACTAGCAACATCGCTTTTACGTTTTGTGCTTTTAAATTCATGCTCGTCAGCATCAATACCCTCTTCTTTAAGAGCATTTCGTAACCTTTCAATCAAAACAGATTTAACACCTGATTTGTCTAATCCTCTTTTATCCAATTCAGCTCTCAAGTCGGCAACTTTTAAATCTGTTATTTTTAAACTCATTATTAATCAATAAATTTATCACGACTTTACCGGTATTGTAAATATGATTGTTTAGAAAAATGGCGCATGTGAATCCCATGCAAGACGCACGGGCTCGTTCCAATCTTTTCACACTGGTGACACTAGTTCCCGCACCCTTGGTGGCCAAGATTTCTACTTTTTGGATACAAAATTTAATTTCTACTTTTTGACAACAAAAATATTTTTTTATGGTCATAAAATGCTTAAAAATAGTTTCCCGCTTCGCATCATAATTATATATGATGAAAAAAATTATAGTTTAAAAGGCGTGACATGAAGAAGTGAAGAGAAAACGTAACGTCAGAAAAATCTAAATGTTTGCGCTCTTCAAGAATTTAAAGTTTGGATTTAAATTCGTACATTATAGTGAATATAAAGGTTGTTTACATAAATTTTCATTGATTCTTTTATCAGAATGGCTTCTTCTTCTGTAAAAATAGAAAATTGTGAGAGTTCAACTGAGGAGAACAAAACACTGAATTCGGAAAATAGAGTTAAACTTCCAGATCTGAAAGTTCAAGATTTGAAAGTGCAGTTGGAAAAACGTAGTCTTGATAAAACTGGAGTCAAATCCGTCCTTTTTGAAAGATTAAAAAACGCGTTAATAGAAGAGGGAGAAGATCCTGAAATTTTTACTTTCCATACTGTGGGGGAAAGCTCAAATAAACAAATTGCAATTAAGAAGAATAAATTAAGTAACACAGAAGTTAATGGTGAAGTTCACATTAAAGAAGACATGAATGATGGGATAGAACTTGATATTAAAGATGAAGTATTAGATGTTATTGGAGATGAATTTATCGAAATGAATATTGATAATGACGATAAATGCTCGAATGAAGTAACATTGCAACTGTCTATTGATGAAGAGGATGCTCAGTTAAATGATGAAGAAAACATTTTAGATATTTCAAAAATTATCGACAGTGAGTCTGAAATTAAATCAGATATTGAAAAACCCATTGATATTGTTTCATGTGATATATCTGTAACTGAGAAAGCATCTCCCGTAAAAAACACTCCTACAAAAGCAGCGAAACCATTAATTGAGGAAGTTAAAAAGAAGAAAAAAGCTTCTCCAGTAACAAAAAGTTCAGATTCCCGTATAGCAGTGTTATCCAAAGCTTCTAAAGTCTTAGGAAAAAGTAGTAATACAAAAAATGTTTCAACACTAAACAAATGTCTATGCATTACAGGTTTACCATGTACTACTAGAGCTGCAGATCTTAAAGTATTATTTAGTAAACAGGGTAAAGTATTATCAGTGAAAATAGTTAAAAGTGCTAAACAAACACCTGGAAAATGGTATGGATTTGTTACTATGGCAACAAGCAAAGATGCCACAAAGGCAATTCAAAATCTTCATCGTGTTGAGCTTAATGGGCATGTTATTTCTGTTGAAAAAGCCCAAAGCGATCCCAGTGTTTTAGTAAAAAAATTAGAATCTAAATTGGTTAGCCCTAGTTCAAAGTTAGCTTCCGGTGCAAAAAAACCAGCCAAAAAAGATAGTTCAAGCTCAAAAAGTGTTGATACTTCAAAGTCTAGTTCCTCATCTGAGCATAAAGTTGGTAAACAAGAATCGAAAACTAGTGTTAAAAAATCAGTTGAATCTACTGATAAGATAAAAGATAAAAAAATTAATGATAAATCTAAAGGAAGAGATACAGATCGCAGAACACGGGAATCTAAAAGTAAAGAATACAAATCTCGGGAAGTTGAGGATAGGTTAAAAAGAAGACCTCAATTTAGAAGGCCTCCTCCATTTAGGCAACGGCCTTTTTCATTTAGCGAAAGACCCGGTTTTGGAGCCTCTCGTAGAGCTTTTGCTCCGAGGCCTTATTCTGTTAGAGGTGGGTTTTCTAGTGATAGGTTATCTAGATCTAGCAGCACAGCATATTCTCTGCAGAAAATCAGGGAGGAAAGATTGAGATTACGTGCAGAGCGCGAAATTGAAAAGAGGAGGTTAGAAGAAATAACACGTCATCGATTTATTGAAAGGAAACAAAGAGAGGAAGCTTACAGACTTGAACGAGAAAAAGAAAAACTACGCCTTGAAAGAGAAATGTTAGAGCGGGAAAAAGCAGAAATATTAAAATTAGAAAGAGAGAAGCAGAGACTGGAACGTGAAAGACTCGAGAGGGAAAGAGATGAGCTGAGACGACAGTCTGAATTGAGACGAAGTTCAAAAAGACCAATTGCTCGTGTGCATGAAAGAGAAACTGAACAGTTTTGGAAGAAACCAGCTCCACGTTATGAAGCTCGTGCCAGTTTTACTGCTGAACCCTCTACTAATTCACGGTATGACTATCCTACCAAAGAGAGAGCACCAGTGGTTCCAAAGCATGAATATGAACGAAGAGCGGAACGTTTCAACCCCAAAACTGTGGAGCCAGCTTCAAGAGTTGGCTATGATAGTCGTGATTCCAGACGTGAAGTAACCATACGTTCCCGTGATGAAAGGCAAGTATATGATCGAAGCATTTACCGAGCAGATCGAGATTCAAGGCCAAGTTTCCCAGACAGAGAAAGACATTCCACTACCAAAAGAGATTCATCAAGAATAGACTGGAAGCATGACCGAAGAGTGCACGAGCGTGTAATACCTTCTACAAGCAATAGCTCATCTCGAAGAATGTATTATTGAAGAAGATTTGACTGAATTGTTGTACATGTATAATGCATTGTTTTATTATCTTTATATCATAAGAATATATGAAAAATGATTTATTGAAATTCAACTCCCATCCTGTTGTGGATTTCATAGTCAGTTGTCTTTTATTTTCATCTTGCCATTTAGTCTTCTTAAAGAGATGTAAAAAAGTTGTCTGTAAAAATTTATTTGAAATACAGATTTTTCAAGTTTCTGAAGTTTACAAGAAAAAAAGTTTTTTAAATCAAAGTTATTTTGAAGGTAAGAGTTTCTACTTTTTTTATATTTATTTCTTCTGAAAATATTTTATGAGTTTTATAAAGATGTTGCATAATCTTCCTGAATAGCCTTTAAGCTTTTTATAAAATCTATTAAAACAACACGTATTTACTTTCATTTTAGGATTGCAAAATTATAAACAGTGATATAAGATAGTGTTTACTATATAAATGGATTGTAATATGCACATTTAATGGAATATAATCACATTAGACTGCTTTCGTGTAAGTTTGTTTTTTAAAATATGAGGGTTTAAAAAGTATTGGTTTGTAAAGATATGTATATTAAATTTGTTAAGAAAATACAACATAAAGTAGAAGATGCTCAATTAAAAGAAATTCTTTTTTTTCTCCTTTTTTTGTTACTATGGTAAGAAAATAAGTACTGTACAAAGATAATATAATTTCCCTGTGTAATGAGAAAGCTGCTTCTGCTCATGAAAACACATAGTTCAATTGTAATTGTTATATTTTTGTATGGTTGATGGGAGGATTTAATATGGATAATATCAAATTTTTTTTAATTGAGATGTAATCCTTATAAGGTTGTTTGTTCTAAGATTTTTTCTTAAATATACATAGTGTTGCACAACCTTATATTTCTTTACTGTATGAATTAATGAAATAATACAGGCAATTTGGTATTTGTGACAATTTTCGAAGTCTAAGGCTATGGTAGGATTTTAAATGCTATCTAGTAGAAAACTTCTAAAGGAGAGGAAGTATTAAATATTTTCTATCATTCAATATTAAAGAAGAAAAATACTTAAGTAATTTTTTATTAAATTGAAAAAGTTTCTTCCATTTTAGTTCAAAATATAACTAAATATATTGTTATTCAGATTTATCAAGAGAATTAATTATTAAGCATAATATTTGAATATTTCATGGTGTTAGATGCTCTCTACAGTTAGCTTCAGAAATACCTATTTGTCTCAATTAGCATGAATTTATTATTTTCTTTTTTGTTTAAGAATTCTATTTTATTTTTAAAATCTTTATTTCCTTTTTGTTAGTTGTGTGTAAATATTTAGTTATATTAATAAAAAGTTACTAAAAAATTAATTTGGAGGGGATATTTCCGTATCAGTATCTGTTTACGTCTTCAACCTTACCCAATGCGCTGAAGATTTTTTTAACTTGCGAAAAATTTGAAAGAAAAATATGTTGTGGTTTGCTTGGGGCTGGCTATGAAGACCTTTAAGAGTTGGTCTTCTTTTGTTATGTTTTTTTTTTTTTTAATTTATTTTCTTGAAGATATTTCTACCTAGAAGTTGCTGAATTTTGACCGATACGGAAATTTTCCTAAATGACCATATACCGACTATATACAGATTAATTAAAATTCTTTGAAATAAATTTTGATGGCTAACTAAGATTTGTTAATACTATATTTTGTATATTTTTGTAGTAATACTGTCTGAATAATTATAATTTAGCAACAGAATATCATATTTACCTATTGTAAACTATTTATAGTATATTTTTATTTTGAGTACTTAAAAGAGCTCTGGATTATCTTTTTATGAATTATTGACGATGGTATGTACCTATTTCATTCTAAAATTTACCTTTTCCTAAACAGTGATTTAAGTTTAGACAAGTCACATACATGCTTTACATTAAAATTTTTTAGTTTTTTATTTATTTTGTATTTTCTTAATGTTAAAGAAAAGTACTTTATTCAATATTTTGATCATTTAATGTACAAATATGTAAAAGTTACTTTCAAAGAAAGTGGATATTTAATTTATTATGGAGTGTGGAATTTCAAATATGATTCTATCTATAAAAGCCATTTAGTTTCAACACCAGCTAAATGGACTTACATATTTTAAAACAGTGGACATGTTCTAGTTGGTAAAATAGAATATTTTAACATGCATGTTCATTGTTTCGATATTGCGATGGTTTTCTAATTCAACTGTTAAATTGTTTGTCAAAACATTTCACTATTCACAGGGCCGGATTAACCTATAGGCACACTAGGCACGTGCCTAGGGCCTACGAAAAACTTGGGAGAAAAAAATTTGTTGACAAAAATAATTTAGCTTTAAAAACAACAAGTGTATTTTGCACAAAATTATGAAGATACAAATAAAAATATAATATTTTTCGGTAATAAATTATTTTGCAGAATCTTATGATCTAATATATTACTTTTTTGCGATTTTTGGATTCAACGAAATCTTGTATTATGCTGTCGAATTCCAAACTACGCAAAATGTCGTATTCAATAGACATAAGTGCGAGCGATGCCAAACGATCTTGATTCATTGTTGAACGCAAATAATTTTTTATCAATTTTAATCTGGAGAAAGATCTTTCTCCTTCTGCATTTGATCCAAGAATCGACAAATATATTCTTAATGCAATGTGAACGTTAGGAAAAGTATTCACAAGTTTATCTTTAATTTGAGCCTTCAACATTTCTTGTGCAGATTTATGTTCATACAAATTTGAAAATAGTAAAAATTCATCTACAAAGTTTTCCTCTAAATCGGATGAGTAAATTTTCACCAAATTTTGCGCTTTTAGTTTAATCTCAGATTCTGACAAATTTTTGTAAACAAAAAAACCGAAATTATCGTACAAATCACTGTAGGCTTTACGCCTTTTAGTCATTTCTGAAATTAATACATCTAAAATGGCGTAATGCGTTTCCATATGAAGAAAATTTTAGCATATATTTTGAAAAGAAGGGAGGACTGGGGGAAGGAGGGGAGGGGCCCATAAACGGCTGTGCCTAGGGCCTACGAAAGGTATAATCCGGCTCTGACTATTCATTATTCTTCCATTAGTTGGGTACCCAGTCAGATCCTGTGACAAAATAGCTATCAAGTTTGGGTAACAGCTAGACACAGATTTCTGGGAACCCCACATAGAATGAGGCAAAATCTAAAAATAGAATTGCATGTCAATTCTTTGTAAGCTAATATAAGGAGTGACTTGCTGCAAGAGTGGTTATTCCTTTCTGGGACAATTTTTTTTAATTTCTTGCATGTTAAGCAAATTTATGCCAAAACCTAGTAAAAAAAAAAATTTCAATTAATACAATTCAAGTTCCCAGCAAATAGAGAAGTATCCACTATTCATGATTAAGAAAGTATCTAACGTAAACACCTTGCAAAGAGATTCATCGTTTTATATTAATTTTACTTGTGCATTTTAAAGTAGGTTATTCTTGTTTAATTTTATAATTAAATATTGCTGTAATAGTAGTTCAGATGAACATGAATTTAAATTTTACATTGTTTTATATTAAGAATTTCTTTATGAAATGTAAAAAAAATTTTACTCCAGAGAAATGTGTAGAATCTTGGTTCTACTGTTAACATTAAATATTATGATCAAATTTGTAAGTTGAGGAAAAAGGTTGAGGACTGATTTCACAATAAATTAGTGGTAGAATTAACATTTTGAGAGACTTAAAAATTGATGAAATTCTTTTTTATTACAGATAATGTTTCTATTTATAAATAAAAATTGTCAAATATTCGTTGAAATATCTTCAAAATTTCAATTCAAACAAAATAATTGAAATCCTTTCAATTTTTTAGTAAATTTTTATGTACAAAAAGCTTTTCCAATGTGTAATTGTAATATGACTGGAAGGATTAATGGAAAGCAACTGTTATTAATTGGCAAACAGTTTGAAAATAGCTTGAAGAAATATAAAAATTTATGTGAAACATTGTCAATGATGTGGGAAAGAAGTTTTCCTTGAAATTAGCTATGTCAAAAACAAGATTTTATACATTTCTTCTATTTTTTTTAAAGTTAAATTTTTTTCGCAATTTCTGTTTTATAAGTTTTTTTTTTTTTTGCATTTTTATAATAATTTTGTATAAAAATTTATTTTATTGTATTAGCTTAATACAGTAGTCTCCACTTGATCTGATCACTTCTGAACACAATGATTTGGATTGCATTAACCTCTTGCGATTGATAACAATCCTGTGGCAGAATCACTGCGACATCTTCGTCAAGCATTACGGATTTTTGCAGATTTTTCATTTTTAAAACAAAAATTTTTGGTTCTCTGTTATTTAGAATTTTTCAAAACATGTTTTTTTTTGTGTAAAACTTACAAACGATTGCCTTTTCTACATACCGGGAAGGAAAGAAATGCTGACAATTTTCACTTGATTTTTAAAATCTCAATGTGATTTGTTGCTCAGTAATTACTGTTAATATTTTCTTGATTTTTTTTTTAAAAATTCCGATATTCCGAGTTTGAATCGCACGTTCAACTAATTATTTTTTTTAATGCTTTGTTCAGGTATTGTAAATCTATGCTTTAACTGTTTTAATTGTTTTTTTTTTCTCACAGTTATTTCTCTGAGTTTTCACATATATTTTTTTATATATATAAAAAATCAAATTGTATATTTGATTATTCACTTTAAGTGTGGTAATGTCACAGTATTTTTGGCAGTTATTGCTACCGAGTTCCACATGATTTTTAAATTACAGAATTTTTAATATGATATTATGAATCTTTAATATATTAGTATTGCAAATCCATTTGGTTACTTGATTGTTTTTACAGCAGTTACTGCTATTGAGTCTCTATTATGAGTATTATATGCCATTAGAGTATTTACTTTTTAATAATTTTTTTTGTTGTTGCAGTTATTGCCCTTGATTTTCATAGTTTTTTTAAATTGAACATTACATTAATGTAATATTAATTATTACAAGTAAATCTTGAAGCATGCTTTTGAGTAACCTTTTTTTTTTGTTTTTTAAAGAGTCCTGTTTGCATGATTTTATTGTAAATGGACTTGTTAATCTTTTTTCTTTCTTTCTTTGCAGTTACTGTGATGACGATTTGCAAAATGCAAATAAGGAAATAATTAGTATTTTCTCCCTTTCAAAATGCAAGAAAATTGTCCATAATATAAGAATTAGTTCTTTTATTAGTTGATGAAAGAAATTATTACATTTGGAATTAATAAAAAAAACTATCTACAGTTTTATTCTTTACAGAGAGTGTTTTTTCTTTGCACTATTACTATTAAAAATATCTTTTAGAAAGATATCAGTCGTAGCGAGGTTTGTCATAAAAGGCCAGAAAAAATTGTTTGCCTTAGAGAATAGTGAATGAATCACAAAATTCTACGAATTTACTAATTTAAGAAAATATAACTAGAATAAAAAATTTAAATAATTCTAAAAACATTTAAAGATGTAATAATCACAGAAAGCGATGATTTAAACATACAAATGAATAAAATAAACCAGGACTGAGTGATTTAAATAATAGTGATTGATAACATTTGCTGCAATCATATTAAGCTGAGACTACTGTATTTACAATATCACAGTTATTTTTTTCTTGCACATGGAAGCTTTTTGTGATCTAGAAATTATTTTGATATAAAAACAAGTTTTATTTATAGCAGTAATTAATTTTTGTCAGTTAAAGGTTTTTTCTATTATTAATAACATTCTTGTGTATATTTTGTGGATTTGCAAATATTCTGGTGTTTAATATAGTTAAGGGTTTTGCTGTTCTACTTGTGATAAATATTGCAACTATATAAAGATGTAAATGTGTAAAATATCCATTGTTTTGGTGGGATGTATAGTTAAACAATAACTTTTTCTTTATTGTATGGAATCTGTGTTTAATAAAATGTCTGGAAAAATATGTACCCTAGTTTTTGTTTTGAATGGATTTCTTCATTGTCAAGCTTTAGAAGATCCTAGTCAATAAGGAATCAAGATTATAATATAATGAGACTAAGGCAAGTATGAAAGATACTAGACCACAAGATTTTTCGTTATCAGTAAGTTACTTATTTTAAAATAAATATTAAACAAATTCCAGTAACAGTGTTGATAATATGACTTGAAGTTATATAAAAGTAGATGCGTCATTAGGAGTGGAATATACTTCAGTTCAAATCATCTTAATTCCAAAGCAATATCAATTTTAAAATTATACAAGTTTTCTGTTTTGTTCTCATGACATCATTATTAGGCTTGTTTTTATGTGTATACATCAAGAAAATTCATTGCAGACATTGGCTTATAACAGAAAAAAAAAACTGGTCTATTTCCCTGTTTTTGCATCTATAAAAGTTGAAAGAGATTCCCACATATGCACCGAACCGAGCCATAGCGAAGAACATAGCTCCTTTTTTGGGGGTCTCTCTCTCTTAGTGACCATTATGGGAACACCACACAAATTTGAATCTAGTGAGACAATGGTCTATACCTAAACAGGTATTATATTAACTTCCACATCAACTATAGGATCTCCAGTTATGTCAGATTCACGTGTATCTTGATGTGTATGCATGCAAGATCTTAAATTCCGGATTAACCTGATTCTTGTTATGCTACACACAGCTTTATATCAGAAGAAGGAGTTGCATTTTAATTAGCATTACCACCAGGCTTAGCTAATAGAATTAGAATATTACTTGATATCACAAAAGCTTCTAGCCATCTATTTCTGTTTGACCATGGTCCATTTTATCTTGTCTTTTATTCTACTATAAGGCAGCTATTTCCTTTGATGAAAAAAGGCAGCAGAGGGGAGAAAACCTTAGTTTTCTTTACTGCAAACTTTTCAAACCAACACTGGTAAAGAAGTCATTGAATTGTGCTCTCGATGTAACATGAATGGAGTAATTGGGCTGTTTGAAATTTTCCCCGACATCTCAAGCGCACGAAGCCTTAAAAAATGCTAATAATAAGTCTTTTTACATCACTAATCTGAAAAAAATCACAATTTTTAATGTCAAGAATTGCGACAACAAGCTTGGATAGGTGGGGGAAAAGGAAGGAAAAAAAACAGAAGACATAAAAAGCTTGTCACACCTTAAAAAAAAAAAAAGAACTAACTTCAAATCATCTAAACAAACTTANAAAAAAAAAAAAAAAAAAACTTGAACGTGGGTTGGACACATTCTGAGAATGACACCATCAGATTCAACATGAATATCGCTGACCTGGGCCCCAGATGGTAAGAGGAAGAGAGGGCGAACAAAATTAACCTGCCTACCAAATGATCCCAAAAGCAAGAAATGCTTTCAGATGGTTGAACTTGGGGAGTGTCTGGGAAGCAGCACTGGTTCGAAAGGGGTGGCATGCCTTGCTTGTGGCTTCATATGCCACTGGAGCGATAGGAGAGTTAAGTCAAGTCATCATGCACCTAAATTTTGAGATTAATTAGGAGTTGTCGTCAGAAGTGAACCAATTGTGGAAAAACGTGTTTTCGTTCCTTTTATAATGCCATGCGTCTGATGTCAGGTTTTGTGCAAATGGAAAGTAACAGAACCGGTTTAATCTCTTTTGCTGACCTCAAACTATTGATAGTGAAAATCGTAAATGTATGCAGTTTCAAAGTTTTGCCCCTCGTGAATTGTCAGTTTCCATAAGACTAAAGAAAGCAACATTTAGATATTTACATTTGGTTACAGTAACATAAAATAAAACATTTTCCTCCTCAACGGTTGTGAAAATTTTGTTGAATTTGAACAAAAATGTTAGCTAGTGAGAATTTTTGTTTTTATTAACTCTGAAATTATTCATCATGATGATATCTACCTCAATTTATATGAGTTAGATTTAACTTGTTACTATTTTTCATTTTAAATATTTATTACAGCCTACACCGTTTAGTGCGACATCCCATTAGAATGACTTTTTGCGTAAAAATCTTCATTATTATTCCTTAAATCCAATATTATTTATTAGAATCTCCTCATAAAACTATTCTATTGAATTTAATAACTAAAGTTTTGTTTATTTCCATAAATATTAATGATAAAATAAACTTCAAACAAATTTATATTCTTAAAACAAAATTCTTTCATTGACAATGAGTCATTTTAATTTAATTATTAATTTTAAATGCTAAATTTTTTAAACTAAACTCTATTTCTATTGATGTTGCTGCACATTAAATGTAGAAAGGGTGATAGTTCTTAGATTTTTACCCTTGGTCTTGATCTATGATCAAAAAGATAGTAAAATTTGGATTACTTCAAATTGTTAATAAAAATTGTATTTTTCTAAAGTTGGCATGAAGTCCTTTTTAGGTTCATTAAATTAAAAAGATGCATTCAAAATCTTTTAATTTGTTTTGAAAGAATACAATAAATTTATCTATCTAATTTTTCTTGATTTGCTTGCAAATTTTATTCACTCTTTTTGTGAAATGTTAGTCCTTTAGGTGGTTGATTTTCTGATTAATAAAAAAGATCTTTGTGGTTAAATGGGCTTGAGTTATTTATGTATTAGGAACTATCATGTTCCATTTGTATTTTTACCTATAATTTATTATTTTAAGTTGTAACTAAAAAAAAGACTTTTATTATGGAAAAATAGAGAAAAATAAGGGTTTTTACTTTTTAAAATTAGCTATTTTTTAAAAAAAACAGGTGGAACTCAAAAAGTTCAAATTTTTAATATGTCTGGGAATAAAAAGGTAAATTAAAAAAGTTTTTTTTTCTTGCTATAAGTTAAATATAACAATCTTAAAATTTTAGACAGTACAAGGAATGAAGTTGACAATATTTTAATTAAATATTATGATAGAAGCATAAATTATAAGATAAATACATTTTTTAGTAACTATATACAATTAAATTTCATGTGACTGGAAATTTATTACTTGCACATTTTTTTAACCTAAAAGGAGTCTACTTTGTTAGAGTAACCTGCATATTAAAAAAAAAAAAAAAATTTCCTGTTGGGTTACACTTAAGTGTTTAAAAATAATCTGATTCTGAAAAATCTTCATGAATAAGAATTGCGCATAAAATCAGAAGAATGATTCGCCAACTTTTACAAGGAAAAATATTAATGATTGAAGAAGTATCCTAATAAAAAGAACAGCTGCATATCCTGCTCGCACTACGAAGAATTTGGGCATCAAAATTATTGATGTTAAGATGCTGTCTTTCCATTTCAGAGTTCGCTAATCCGAAGATGGTGATGTTGACTTGTATTTTTTATAGAAAACTATTATTATAGATTGCTTTCCTGAAGATACATGTACAGCTTGCTGGTATCCAGATCTACTTTAACATCAAGTTTAGAGAAATGATCAGTTTTTCCATTTTTCAAGCTTCTAAAGTCTGACGAATATCCAATTTCCTTTTTACAAATTGAAGACCTACTTAGGTGAAGCAATATTGAAAAGGGCAGGTTACATGGATTCCAAGAGGTACTACTTAAACTTTTTTTCAATTTTGTAGATTAATAATGTTCAAATATCTTGTAGCATTATACATTCACAGGAAAAGAATACAGTCACCTGTATAAAAATGTATATTTATTGTAAAAGATGGATAGATTGTTTTAAGAGGGACACTTCATTGGATTCAACATCCTTATCTTCTGTCGGGCATTTGATAAAATGACCTTAGTACTGGAAGTAGAGGACAGTGAAGGTAATGGTACTACTATAGCCAGAAGTCAGTTGATACTAGTATCAATGCTCTAGTGTTTTTGTCAGTAATCCGTAAAAGTGCCATAATCATACAATTTTTTTTCTCTTTATTGTTTCTGTATTAAACTTTTCACAACTATTTTTCCTGTTGCAACATCATTCATGTATTCTTTGTGAGTTGTAATTTTATTTAAATCTTATTAAATTCGTTTATGAAAGTTTATTTTCCTTTGGATATTATTCAATATATTTCCTTCTCTTGATGTTAATGCATTAAATGGTATCAATGTTGATGGTTTCTGAATAATTTAAATTTTATTCTTGTATTGCATAAGTAAACATAATTATAGTCGAAATTTTTATTCTATATGGTTCATCCAAAATTCACGAAATATGTTTTTATTTATTTTGTAATCTCTTAAGTGGTTGTAATATTAATCTGGAATCCGTTAGGTGAAGGATAAATTTTTTATAGTGTATTAAATGAAATGTCTTTCCCCTAGAAATCTCTATTTTCCAAAAAAATGTTCCAAAAAAAAGTACTTCTTTCTAGTATGCAAAATCTAGATAATTTTTTTACTCCTTTTTAAAGATATATATATATTCAGGGCCCTTGCTAAGCCTTTGCCACCTAGCCAAATGCAATAAAATCGTAAATTTGGCGAAGGAAGTTGTGTTTTTGCAAAAGTGTTGGAGAGTGATTTTTTCTACTGGAAAGAAAAATATATATTTAACTCGATCCTCAAAATTACGTCAAAATGAATTTTTCTAAACAAAATCGGTATTTTTAATGCACCACATAACCAATTAGAATTGGGTCCAAATAATATAAGCCTGAAGCCTTATGGTAAAATAGTTTTCTATGGGGAAAAAATTAATCATAAAAAAATGCTAAGATTTGCATTTGGCAAGCACTTTTGAAAATTGGCGAATATTTTTAATATTTGGCTAATTTACTGGCTAATAATTAATTTGAAATCCTTAGCACAGGCCCTCTATATATATTATATATATATATTACATTAAATTCAGCCTTTACATTTTTCAACTGTGTAGTTTAACAAGTATTATTTTTTATTTGATTTATGAAAAAAAAATTTTTTTTTAAAATTCATTCCTTTCTTTCTACATTAAGTGGCAAGCGCAAAATGTTAAGCCACAAGCCATAGTGGGAAACAGTTGCTAATCCTTTGTTAGTTATTTCATAGTGTTATCCTATTAATAAATTATATTTCCTTCTTTACCAAACTGTTAAAATGGAAACATATTTTCCTACTTTTTGTTCTTATTTTTACTGCTATATGGAGAGGACTTAATGTTAAACTTTCATTTCTTAATTAAATATTTTGCACATATTTTTCATTGTTGTGTGAAAATCTAAAGTTAATCTGTTACATTACTTAATCTTACTGAAATATTTTTTTTAAATTAAGTAAAATTATTTTTCAACTTGTGATGATATTATTTCAAATCAACTAGATATGATATTTTAGCATTTTCTGTAATGTTGTTCTTTTTTTGACATTTCGCAAAATTAAAAAATGCAATTTGTTTTTAATGTTTTAAAAAATCTAAATTTACTATTATTTTAATTATTTAATATTATGTATAGTTTTATCTGTTTGATATTTTTATAAAATATTTATTGTATCTGAAAGATATATAATGATTTAAATATTTTTTTCCTTTTTTATTAAGTTCTCTTAAAAATAAGGAAAAAAGTAAGCATGGTTTTTTGAATTAAGATGTTTATAAAATTTTGAAAGTATCTAATCTACAATTTATGACCTTTGTTTTTTCCTCTTATAGTGTTTGATGCAGTTATCTTAAGTTTGAAACTAAAGTAAACAAATTAAGTAAGTTTGGTAAGTATTGCTGATATTCAATTAATTTATTGTTTAATATATATTTTTTCCTCTAATAAAGTTAAGTAAAAATTCTATTCACCCTATTCAAGAAATTTTATAAAAATTTAATTGCATGGTAATATTATAATTGTATTTCTATTAAATTTATCTGCTTTTTTAAAACTTAGGATAGTATTATTATATTTTATTAATATGCATCTCCAATCTATATATAATCCAAATTTAAATAAACTTAAATAATATTTAATTAAAAGCTATAACAATGCAGATGATAGCCTGTTCATCTTTAAATATTTTGTACAAACTCCTCCTGAAAGAACAAGTTCATTCCTAAAAAGGTTTTCCCCTATGAAGGCACTGTGCCTTTGTTATGTCTACCCTTACTTCATGCATCTACTTGCTGATATTTTCTCCTACTGCTTCTCTTCTAATCCTGGCAATTTCGAACTCTCTAATTCTGGAGAGAGAGAAAAGAAGAAAAAAACAATATATCTCTACATAGTTAAAAAAAAAAAATGCTTTCTTAGCTGATCAGGACTTCGGATTCAATGTAAACATAATCTTAAATTTACTTTTTGTGTATTCTTGTGTAATTTTCTCTGAGAACATGATCCTCCCTACTCCAATACTTAAAACTCTTGTAATCGACCTATTGATATCTAAATTGTCTATCTCAATCATCTCTGATTTCTTACTTTGAGCGAGTCTTTTTTATGTTCATCCTTCTACTTCTGATGTATTCTTTGGACAAAACTATCATGACACAGCGGGATTTGTAGTTTTACTGATTTTCAAGATAAAAAATATTTTATTCTAATTTCTAGCTTTTTTGCCCTGATATTCCTGATTGTTGTGTATGTTCAGAACAGCCTATTTTCTAAGAAGACAAACACTGATTTTTAAAAAAAATAGATTGAAGAATTGAGAGCTTTAGATTTTTGATCCAACATTTTTGCTGTTGTTGATCCAATTGGTTATTTCAATTTGGAAGTTTCTATTGATGATTCTTTTGCATCATCAAATGTTTATGTTTTACTAAATATAACACATAAGTTCATCATTGGTATGGTCGTTTAACATCATTTAAGATTTCTGTCCTGTTTAGATGAAATAAAAATATTAGAATTACATAAAAATATTAGGATTAAATAAAAATATTAGAATTAATTTAAAAAGTGTATATATATGTGTATATAAAATATATAAAAAGTATTTTCTTTACAAAATTGGTTATTTAAACAAAATGTAACATTACACAGTCAGCAATTAACTGTGAATGTAATAAAATTTTAATATTTACTAAATGTTCTTGTATTTACTTCAAAAAGTTTAGGAGTTCATTAAAATTTTATTTTTTCTCTTGTCTTTTTTATTTAGAATTCATTTGCTTATACTACAATTGTCTAATTTAGTAAGAATTTTTAAATGTTTACTACATGGGTGTTTCTCCAAAAACATAACAATATCATGTCCAAACAAATTATCACACAATTAGCTTGAGGTAGATAGCTTTTGTTTTTTATACTTTTAATACATTGTTTTTCCCATGCGGTTTCGTGCAGATAAAAAAGTTTATTCATTTACAAATTCCTTAAAAAGTTTTTAAAATTATCTAGCAGTTGCTCTCCTCTCCTGTCTAAAAATTTTTTTAAAACTTATTAAACATTTCATTTATTAAAGTAGTATTAACATATTATATTTTTGAAGATGTAAAATAATATATATATATTTTTAATTCGTTTAATTTTTTAACTCACCGAGTTGATTTGAAAGTTTGCCCAAAGATTTTCATGTATGTCTCCTGGCCCAGAAATTTTTTTAAATTTTTAGTCTTGTGCCTGCAACACTATATATTTATTACCACCATTCTGCTGAATTGATGGAGTGCTTTGAAGATCTGATTCACCTGATGTTCTTATCATAGCTTTAAAGTTCTATACTAAAGTGTGTAACTGTTTCTGCTGCTATTCTCCTGTGTACAACAGCTTTATTATACATAATATTTTTTTAAAAAATTACCTATTACAATGTGTAATAATGTGGTGAGTCTATAGAAAAAGTTTCTTATAAATAGAACCTGATTTTTTCTAAAAAAAAAATACTCTCCTGCATTTTTTAAATTAAATTATTGACTTATCAGCCAATATCATCAATTAAATGATTGATTGCAAATTTATTCAAGGTATATTCTTAATTCGAATGATTATATTCTAGTATTATAAAGCTGATTACTCCTACATTGTCATTAAACATCAAATGTCATCAATTAAGTGAGTTCCTTTTATTATTTTTTTTCTTGTTAACTGCCGTATATAGAGCACATATGAATTTTTTAGATTTTTTTTTTTTAAAGTACTTTTAGTTTTTAAAAATTTGTAATTTGAAGAGGTCAAGTTTTTGGAGAATCACCCTCATATTACTTTATTGATTAGAATGAATTGATCAAAACAAACTACTAGGAAAACTGCAACATCGTGGAATATGGATTACACCAGTAATATTTTTCAATTTAAATGCAATACAGTTCCATGTCTTAGCAGAAAATTCCTTTTAAAAAATGACATTTATTATGAGATATTGTCCCGAAATACATATTTTGCATCCAATCTAATTTGTGTTTTCATTGCCAATGTATTTTTATTTTGTTTTTTTAATATGCTTTTCTTCATTATCAAACAGTACCAATTTCTATTCTAATATGAAGAAATATATTTTTCTGACTAAAAGTTTTAATGCATTAGTTTAACTTAAACTAATTTGTAGTAGCTTGTGAAATATAGTTTTTTTTTTTTGCATTATCACTATTAATTTTATTTTTGTATCCCTGTCAAATATAAAGTAAAATGAACTATTCACATTAGCGATGTAAGTGAAGAAAAAATTTAAATTTTATCAAAATTTAAAGAAATTTTTATTTGCTTGATTAGCAAGGTAGGAAGGAATAAAAACCTGTTTGCCTTTAAGAAATAGAAAGGATTTGAAAAGCAATTATTAGAAACATTTTCAAGTTTGTTTCATCCAGCAGTAAAACTTGTTTTGATATTTTGAATCCCATTTACCTCAAAAATGATTCGTTTAAATGTGTTAGTATTTTTTTTCTTGCTTAAATATTAGTTTATGACTCTTGATGTGCAAAATTTTTGAAAAAGAAATAGCAAGATTACAGAACACCTTGTATAATATGTAATGGTAAAAAAGTGATGTAATTTTACAAATGCTCAATCCTTTTTTTTTTTTAATTAAAAAAACATTGTGTTAATTCCAGTGTTTATTGTCACTCTTCCTGCATCTGTTTATATCCTAGATACATAAAGCCTATCTTCCTAGATACATAAAGCCAAAATCAGAAACCCACAGTCATTGGAAAGTGTATCTTTTTCAGTGCCTTTCAGTTTTGACTTCTACCAGAATGGAAGTGATTAATCTGACTTTTCATTTTTATCAGGGTTTTCCTTTCCTTTATATTTAGGTGAATCTTATTTATATAAGTTTATTAAAAATTTACACCTTATACATCTGTTTGGTTCCTTGGGATAAGTTGATTGAATGAATCCTCTATAGTTTTAATCTTCATAGTTTCTGGCATTAAAATTTGTCTTTTCTTTCTATTGAGGTTCTGAGATTTTAATAACCATTTGAAAAGATGTGAGTAGCATCAATTCTTCATTAAAGAATTCTGTTAAGTGTAATCAATTGTTTTGTCCCCTTTCTTCTTCTAGTGAATAATAGCACTGCTTTTCACACATGTATTGTTGATATACAACTTTCTATTTGTTTCAGTTCTGAAGGATTGATCCACAGACTGATGTTATCTTTTAAATTTTTCTCATCTTTATTTTACTAAACAAGTTTAGCTTTGGTTATCTCTTTATTTGCAATTAACTGGTTTAAAACTTTTAAATTTCTTTGTTCTTCATTAATTCTGTTATTTAGATTTTCTAGGTATTGTTTTTGTCCTTATTTCTTCCTTCTGTTTTACACAATACATCAGCTATCATATTCATGATGGCATTTTGATTTAATCATTTTATTCATTTATCCCAAACAAAGACGGGGGCCAACGGGGGAATTTTAGAGACACTGAGCTATACTAATTCATCCCAAGTCATTTTCGAATCTGCAACTTCTCCAAAGTTTAACCGGATATTTTCCAATCATATTTAATGTGGTAGCACAATTTATGTTTTTAGATTCAGTTTAAATAGTTTTAACCACCACGACACTTAAATAATTCATATTAAACTTAGTCTTCTATATAAAATACTTGATAATTAGGTTCAGAATTTTTTAAATGATGGCTATATAAAATACTTGATAATTAGGTTCAGAATTTTTTAAATGATGGCCAAATGTTAAATTCATTTGGTTACATAATGAT
This sequence comes from Parasteatoda tepidariorum, assembly GCF_043381705.1. Taxonomy (NCBI): domain Eukaryota; kingdom Metazoa; phylum Arthropoda; class Arachnida; order Araneae; family Theridiidae; genus Parasteatoda; species Parasteatoda tepidariorum. Next base: position 19,530,379 of record NC_092211.1, read on the forward strand.
TATTTCTCTGCCACTTTATTATTGGTTTTAAATAAAATTAAGAAGAAAGACATATAATTTAACTATAGTTATGTATCTTATATAATTTAATTTTGTATTATTAAAAAAAAGGCAAGTAAATATTTTAAAGGGAAGAAAAAGAATACCTAAAATATTGATATTGAAAAATAGACAAAGGCATTGTGCTGATTTGAGGTTGTTTCAATGTCGATGAGATCTCCAATAATTACTAAAATTTCTTTAATACATATTGAACGATTTTCCAACTCTTTGTAATGTTTGTCTGCAAGAAAATGCCGCTAAAAAGAATGTTCATAAGTTATGAAAAATAAAAATATTCTGATACATATCTTGATTGCCTTTTATTACTGAGTTCCTCTTCATTTGTTAGTTTTATTCATTAATTTGGATTCTTTGATAAAAGAAAAACAAAAGAGATCCATTTTTGTGTTGTATAATTAAATTGAAAAATGTAAATAGTAATATATATAATATTTAAAAAAATATTTAGTTCAATTTATAGACATGTTAAAATTAATAGAGTCATGGCTGATTAAACTTCAGCTTTGTTTAAAAAAATCTCTGTATATTGAAAAACTTAATGTTATATTTTGTTTTGCTGCCCAAAAAACTCTAAGACTTAAAAACTTCAAATTACTAGGGTGTGTAGAAAAGTGTACAGTGATTACAATGGAATTAAAAAATACAACAATGGATTATTTGTTCAAGAATTATCAAATTAGAAACTTGTTGGGAAAAAATTACTGTTCAAGGCCCAGTTTACAGGGCGCAGGAATGCAACTACAAAGTTGGAATTTAGCATGTTGAAAGGGCCTTCTTTGTTAATGAACTTAAAACAGTTTTTTTTTAAAATTCCAATTCGCTTGAAATTTATTTCAAATTAAAGTTAATTAATTTCTCTAATTTAATTTATTTCTCTTTTTTACGTTACTTTTTTTTCCGCTGCTTAAAATCTATAAAACTTAGAATCTTTAATTTAAGTGGGTGTGTAGAAAAACGAAAAGTATAAGCAGTACGAAGGAATTTCAGATTTGACAGTAAGTTTCAGAACTGCTTAACACTTGTAATTAAAACAAAAAACAAATTTACGGCTCGATCTACTGTCACCTGAAATGCAATCTGAAGGGGAAAATTTGACGTGATTATACATCATGACATGTTAAAAACGTTATAATCGTCGAATTATAAAGTTTTTTTTTCTTTAATTTTTATTTGTATGAATTTGTGTGCTTTTTTAAATTTAAGTGCTTTTTCTTAAGTTTTTTCAGCCTTTTTGCTTGCCTTAAGTATTGACTATATATCTATTATTATAGAAAATTTATTTTTCTCTCATGAGATCTTTATTTCATAAGCTTGAGTAGATGTATGTCAGAAGTAGCAAAAGATGATTGAGAGAGATTACATTAATCGTGAAATTAAAAATAAAAAAAATCTGTTCCCTATTTGAATTGTTATAAGTATCTTACACGAATGAAATTACTAAACATTTATTTATTCTTATTGAGTTTCTCAATCTGTATTTCTTAGGATAGTTTTTATTTTATTTTTTAAGTACTGATAAATCTAGGTATTCGTCAATTTCGATACGAATAACACATTAACAAAATGTTATTACATAAAGCTACAATAGTTGTATATTTTAAAGGTATATCGCTCAGTGTTTTTGTGGAAAATATTTACGTTTAAGAAGAAATAAACGAAGAATGTGAAAAACAATTATGGGGGTTGGAGAATGGTGCGAGCAGGGTGTGGAGCCTCCAATAGAATATTATAAAAAAAATTGCTTTTAAATGGACTTATTAAAATTCCTATGATTTTTAATATCGAAATAATTTGCAAGATCAGTACAACACGATTGTATACAAATTCATCATGCTCTTCAAAAATGAAAAAGTATGCAAGAGTAGAATTCCTTAAATACAAGAAGAAAACCCATTGGTAACTATATAGATTTTCTGTTTATTGCCGCACCAAATCTATCTGAAATTGTGGCTTTAATAACATTGGGAGGAGAAAAGTTATTGAAAAACATTGAATGTTTAATTCCAACCCGATATTTAAGAATGAAATGGAGAGTTGTGTAAAATATTTGATTTTTGGTAATTATAGTTGGTTATTTTATATTTTTAAGTCGCATTGTTATTGCCACACGATTTTAGCAATAACTCTTGGCTAGAGTAAATTTTGTTATGAGTTTTTTTTTATGATTTTGAGTACATAAAAAAGTATAAGTTCTTAAAATTTTTTGAAGTCTTTTTCTTCTGAATTCAGTGTTCAATATTTTTTTAAAAATACTTATTCACTATTAGTTTATTAGAAAGTTTCGATCGTTTATTCATAGTCAATTAAAAAAATGAAGTTGACTTTTTAAAACGATACAGTAACAGCAGAGGTTTTTAGTACTAAAAGTCTAAAAAGTTACCTCTTAAATTCTCAACCACACTTAAACAAGGTAACTCCATAACCAGGGCCTGATCTTTACTTTAAACAAAATTCATCTATTATTTAATTATGAAGTGTTTCTAAAGTAATCTACGATAAATTAGTAAATTAGAGCTTATATTTATTTCAATCTTTGTTAATTAAAATTCTTCTAGACAATTCTTAATTAAAATCACAAAAGAAATAATATTTAGGGGGCCCTCAGAAGTAAGGGAGGCCTAGACCTCACAGTTTTTGTGACAAATCAGGCACTGCCCTTAACTTCTCTGATATGCTTGCAATAAATTAAGGGAAATAATTTCTGTGCGTAGTATTTTTTTTATGATATATTTTTTCCTTCACATTTCAATACTCTGAAAGTAACTAGAAAAATCATGTGTGTCAACAAAACGTTCGATTACTGGAGATAAATATTACACTCTTTAATGCTAATTTCATGCAAAAAGTCTATTATAGTTGATAAAAGTAATGTAGGAATTCTACCAAGTTAGAAATTACCTCCTTCATAAAGTGTAAAATTTGCAAACTTGTTTGTCTAATACATTCGCTACCTTCTTTCCCTTCACTCATGAGTTAAATATTCACTCAATAATGCAGGGTTTTAAAGAAATGGTAGAAATACTATGTAAGTTACAAGGAGGAGGGAAAAACATGGTAAATTATTCAAAATATTGAGCAAAATTTAATTAGCAGAAATTCTTCTTTGAATTAAAACTGGGCAAATTGAAAACAATTTTATTGACTTCGAGTACCTAAAAATGATTACCAATTTTATATTAGTTTTTAATCATTTGGTTAGATTGAAAGTTTATAAGAAAAATGCCTTTAAAAAAGCAATTTAGTTTACTTAATTTTTTTTTAAAAATTTAGTTGGTACCTAGACTAAGCAAAGAAGAAGTGTCAACCTTCCGAAACTCCTTCTAAAGAGGGACTTAAAATCTACGACTAATGACAAAAAAAATTTAAACTTCAGGGATAAGATTCTTTCGCGGATTTCCGCTTTTTTTCAGATTTTTTCCGCTGAAACTTCCGCTTTTTGCACAAGTTAAAATATTTTATGAGGAATTTAATTTTCCGCGGAGGGAAATTATTGAAATCCCTTTCCCTCCCTCTGAAGTTTCTCTAAAAATCATTTCCTTGGGATAAAACTGGTTGACCTTTATACAGGGATGAGATTTTTTTTGTCTCTCGAATTTCAGCCTTTTTATCAAAAACTCCGATTCTCTAAAAGTTTCGTTTTTTTAAATAAATATCCCGTTTTTTTTAAATTCAGTCATTGAAGTAAAATAATTATATTTATTTACGATTTTCAAAGATAAACAGAAAATTCAATCTACGCCCTAGCTGCTAACCCTTCCGCATTTTTACTTATTTTAGCTATTTTCTCCGATTTCACGCACAGAAAATAAGATTTTCCGTATTTTTTATCCGTCGGCTGGATAGCTCGTATTTTCGTAATTCAGATCTCGATTTTTATTCACGCGATTTTAATATCAATCATCGATTTTCGTATTTACCTGATTTAAAAGTTGCACATTGCGATTCTTATTTACGCTATTTAAATATCGTATATTATGATTCTTAATTACGACATTTAAAAATCCAATATCGTGTTTTGTATTTAAGCATTTTTAAAATCGCGATTTTATTATCAAATCTCGATTTTCGTATTTACCTGATTTGAACGTTGCGATTCTTATGCAGGCGATTTAAATATTGTACATTGCGATTCTTACTTACGAGATTTAAAAAATCAATATCGCGATTTGTATTTGCGAGCTTTTAAAGCCCTATGTATAAATTCGTATTCACGCGAGCTTAAAATCCAATATCGTGATTCGTTTTTGTGGTTGTAATATCGAGCGATTTAAAAATTATGCATCGTGATCAAAAAATTAAAAAATCATGATTTGTATTTTCGCATTTTTTAAATTCGATGTAGAGTTTCATATTCACGTGATTTAAAAGCCTCATATAGGGATTTATAATCACATGGTTTACAAGTTTAAAAATCGCACTTTTTTTGTCACATTTTTGTTTATATATATATATATAATTTTTTTTTTATTTCCTCTTTTTTTCTTTCTGATTACTCTCATCCCTGAAACTTACATTTAAAGATAGATCCGGAAATATTGCAAGTTTACTTCCCACCTGGTAGAATTATAATAATAATATGGATGTATTATGGGTTAAAATAGATATTTTTATTACTGAATTACATTAGGCTTAAGGAAAAAAGGCTTGAAGTTTTTATATCTTTGCATTTAAGAATCTATTAGAAATAATGTTTTACTTTAAAATAATTTCTTTTTAGATTTATATGAAAATTAATTCAAACGCGGAATTTTATTTTTGAAAAAAAAAATTTTTATTTTTTAATTTAGTTAATTTCTAGTGATTACTTACACTCCTCTCTTTTTTTCCTTTCTTTTTTTTGGTCATCTAATCGAGGAATTGGATCAGGGCTTCTACCCGCTTTTATTACGCCCCTGCTTTTTAAAGTAGTCTAGAAACTATAATTGAAACATGGAAGTTGTTTGTTACATATGCCACTCTCAATAATTAGAAATCTGTAAAAGTACCCCTTAATATTATATACATTTAAAGATGCAAATTATAATTTGCAACTTTAAATAATTTATCTTTTTGCTGGTGTTTAGTTCATTTAAGAATTTTTTTTATTTTATGAGAAAAACTAATATGATTATTATTTAATCTCGTCGTCTTGAATATTAGATTCCTGCCACACCCTTGGAAATACATAATATCAAACAAAATTATATATATATTTTTTTTCGGCCTTTATGTTATTAAAAAGTAAGGTTCTTTATTATTAAAATTGATATAAATTTAGCACAATTACAGTTTTATTTTAGTCTTGTGAAATGTGAGAAGGGATGATTAAGATTCTGTTAAGACTTTTCGTGGAGAAAAACAGCACTTTTAATCGAATAATGCGCGATTCTTACTGTTGTGAGTAAAGTGTTATATGATTGTTAGATTAAGTCTATTTAATCTTTAGTTGACTTCATCTATGCTGATTTTTTAATCTTCAAGCAAAAAAGCTACGGTTTTGTGTAAGAAAAAAGAGTAGGCAATCTAATTTTTGAAAAGTTCTTCCGACGCAGAACTGTTTTAAAAATGATAATAAAAATTGGTTTAAAATATTTGTCTGTTTTTTGTACCGGTCATTTCTACATTCATTGAAATAATGAATGTTAAAATATTGAACCTTTTTTTTTTCGAGGCTAAGTCACAAAGAAAGTTTTTAAAATAATTTTTCTAAAATTTCAACCTGTAATTCCTTATAGTAATTAGTTTCTGTTACGATAAAAGATGCAAAGACTTTTTTTTTGCGAAAAAATTTCGTGTATTTTAATTTTGAAAATCATTTTGAAGGCAGCATTTTGTGCATTATTTTAGATATTTTTGTCTGAGATAAAAAAAAATGTGTGAAATTATGTATGCGTTTTTTTTCCTTTTTGTTGAAAAAAGATGTATTTGATAATTTTTATATTGAACAGGGGTCCATTAAGGAATATCAGGATTCTGCAGCAAATCAGGTTCGACATCCACGCTTGATGTTGCTTGCAGGTACCTTATTCCAAATTTTTATAAAACGGAAAATAATTGTTTAAATCCCTCTTTTTTTTTAACTTAGGTAATCGAATATTGCGTAAGTGTTTCATACAAATGCTTTGTCCGCTTTCATCAAAAATAATTAGAATCTCTAGTATATTTTGAAGACAGCATTTACAATTGTAAATATCCATCTGGGGAGAAGACTGGTTCCACATAGTTTTCAAACTTAAAAGATTTTAATCTATATGAAAATTAAGAGAGAAACTAGCGTACTTCCTTCTTCTATGACTTTCCACACGCTATGGGGAAAGTATGTGAAGTGTTGCCATAGGTAGAGAGTTCTGCTCTACGCCACCTGCAGCACATTTCGATCGCCAATACTTCGCAACTGTAATTATTCTCCTTTTTTCCTGTATAAAAATATGTTTACAAATAATAGAATTATTTCATCTGTAGTTGAAGATTATTTTTAAAACGAAATTCATTAATTGTTATGCAGATAAACTTGCAGACGAAAATCACTGAATTCTAAAAACAATTTTGAGCCAAATCTAGTAGACCCAAATCAGTATTCAAGTCGAACGACGACAGAATCAGCCAATGAAGTTCGTCTTTTAGAATCGACTACTAGGACAATTATCAATCGCTTCGCTACCGAAGCGGGGGTGTCATCCCCTCCACAGAGGATCAAAATTGTGATGGCATGTCTTCGGATCATCCTCCGGGATGTTTCCCAGACCGTCGCCAATAGCCCATTGTGCAGCTCTAGTGTGACGTAAATTAACAGCAACAACATAGTGCGAAGTAAATTAACAACAGCAGCAATAATGCAGATTTTGATAGTTTTTTGTAAACGTTCTTAATGGGGCAGAAATAGGTAGTCAAAATATATAGAATTCCAAACATTAATGGGTACGCAAAATTTTAAATATCAAAATGAATTATAATTTTTTTTATGGATAACGAAGTGTTAAGATATGATAAGGTTATTTTTTATTTTATAATTGTAATGAGAAATTAATTAATTAAAGAATGGCGAAGAATATTAAGCGTAAAGGATCTTTGCCTCATGGATGGGTTGTTAGGACGTCAAACAAGCATCCTGACCTTATATATTATTTTAACGCTGTTACAGGAGATTCAACTTGGGAATGTCCATCCTTAGACCCTCCTCGTAAGAAAAGTAATAACTTAGGTGTTTCATTTCTTTGTTCTAATGAATCTAATAAACAAAATGTTAACTGTTCCAATGACTTCTTTCACAGTAGCAGTGAAGGATTAGATAACAGATTCACAGACAAGACATTTTGTACCACACTGAATAATTATTCAGAAAATAGTTATGATATTATTGACTATGAAAATCGAACACCACCAAAGTCACTGACTTGTAGTGTTAATTCTGTTTCTTTGGATATTGCTGCAACTGAAACAGTTGAAAGAATAAATTACAATAGAACAACCGAAAACAATATGGTGGCATCTGTATCTAACGGGAATAGTCCTAGTAAAATAATATCTTTGAAACGGCCAATCGAATTCACCGATTCAAATTTACATGAGGTGGATGATTTTGAAATGCTAGATGTGACACAAGATTTGCAACTTATAGAGGATTTACCAACAAATGCTAGTTATTATATTATCGTAGACACAAATATATTTATTCATAACTTGAAGCAGATAGGTGTAATTATAGATCATGATATGGAAAATTGTGGTCCTCCGCATATCTTTATTCCTTGGGTGGTGATTCAAGAGCTTGATGGTTTAAAACGGGATCCGAAACTTAAATTTGCTGCTATAGATGGGGCTAAATATATAAATAAAAAAATAAAATCTAAAGACCCACGGTTTCACGGCCAGTCTCCAAAAGAAGTAAAAGATTGGTCTCAAGAATATAGTCGCAGCAATGATGATCGTATTTTAGAGTGCTGTATGAGTCTAGCTGATAAGATGCCTCCTAATAAAGTAATTCTATTGACAAATGACATTAACTTAGCCAACAAATCTCTGATTTGTGATATATCTGCTTATGATATTAAGTCATTTTGGAAAAAATTCAATGTTCCGTCAGTTAAAAAAACAGTTTCTTCTTCCACTAATAAGGTTTCAACTTCACCTAATAATCCGTTGCTCATCAAAATGGAAGTTTTAACTCCTGTGAAAAACGCAGCAATAACTCTAGCTAATAATGCAGCTTTAACTATAACGAAAAATGCAATTTTCACTCCAACAAAAAAAGCAGTTTCAACTGTAACACAAAATTTAACTGCTACTACCAATATTGTTATGAATCCCACATCACATCAAGCTGCAATCGTGGAACAGTCATTTCAGCCTGTTGTTAAACAAGAATATTATGAACCAAAAGGAGGAATAAAAATCTATAATATAATGCGTAAGGCTCGTATGTCCCTAAGAAAGGTTTTGTCCGTTTATTTACCGACTGAGCTAGATGATGCAATAGGATTTGTTTGGAGGGACTCTAGGAATGATGTATTCAAATTATCAGATCAGCTGTGCCTTTTTAATAAATACTGGGACTCAGTATTTTCTCATTATTTCACAGAGCAAACTCTATGTAATTTAAAGTATTTGGGGACTAAATTTGATTCTGTTGGTGGATTTTCATTTGTAAATGATGAATGTATGACAATTCTAGCCATTATTGAAGATTTTTTTTCCATTGTGCAAAAAAGAAAACCAAATATGAGTGTACCTGTCGAGACAATTCGTGATAGTCGTTCAATATCTATGCAGTTACTACTTGGTGCAAGAATGACTACAATCAGTGAAAACAATTTTATGGAATCCTGTTCAGATATAAATCTCAAAGTTTTTGAATATAATTGGATTATTATGAATCATTTATGCGGAGTTGTGATGGATTTTTATGGTGTTAAACATGATTTTCTGTATGATAAACCACCTGTGATACCCAGCGAAGCTGAATTTGATCGTCTTATGTGTAATTTGTATCCCAGTGTTCAACAACTAAAACAAACAATGAGAAAAGCTGTTGAGATAAAAGAAAACATAACTCCTCCTGGTCCAAAGTTTTATAAAAAATTTCATAACATGCTCAAAAACTTCGTTCCTTCTTTACAGATAGATGTTCAACCTTTAGACACTACTCAGTTTAATGCAAGAGGTTTGGAAGATTTTTGCAAGAAGTCAGAGAATCGAGAAAGAATTTCAATTGGTTATAAGCAGTTAGAATATTTCTCTTCTAAACTGCAAGAAGCTTTATCTTCGATGGTTTATTCTAAAAAAACAAACCTGTCATGATACATTTCTTTACTCTTAATATTATCTACTTGTGATTTCTAATCAATTTCAGTTATTTTTTATTATATCATAAATTCAGAGCATATTGAGTTTTTTATTTTTTTATTACTTAGATCAATATATTTGATCTAATTGTAAAAATATTTTCTATTCTCTAACATAATCTATTTTAGGGGTCTGCCCAGACCAAATTTACTACCGTTTAGCGGTACCTTCACAAATTCAACTTTAGAAAAAATGGTAGTTTCCGCAAAATACTTTTTCTTAAAATTTTATTTTTGTATCCCATAAGAAGTGATAAATCCATATTTTGAGTTGATTTTTTAATATAATTTTTAATTCTCATGAATCATGTCTAAATTTTTAAGAAATGGGTACCTCTCAGAAAAACCTAGACAGATCCCTGTATTTGTGTACATTATTTTTATATAAATATACAAGGTTTTCAGTTTCTTTGTATTCAATTATTATGGTTTTTTAATAGATAATTTTTTATTTAGATCGAGAAATAGGATATTTAAAGATTTTTCTTTAATTTGATAAAAAAAATTAAAGTAGTGTTAATATAATTTAAGAGAGATTTGAAATAATGCAATTTAAAGTAGTAGTAAATTTGTTGTTTTAATTCGATTGGAGAAATTTGAAACTGACAAAAATAGTCCATTTTAATAAAGATCTGTTTAAAATTGTGCAACCACGTGGCAGAATCACGGCGACATTATTGAAGAATGCTACACAGTTCTTGCAGAAAGAATTTTCCTTTAGAAAGTTAAAAATTTTAGTTTTCTTTTCTGCAGAAATTTAAAATTTTTTTTGTTGCTCTAAATTTATACTTAAAAGAAGCCTTTTTCGCATATCAGATGGGAAAGAAATGCTCATGATTTTTCTATTCTTATTTATTATTTGATTTTAATTTTTATTGTTATTTTTTTTGATGAGATGATTTATAAAATTGCGAAAAAGGAAATAATTAGTGAGTTTTCCTCTTACAAAATGTGAGTATATCGCTCATGATATTAGAATAAAAAATATTACATATCCATATTGAAAAAATATACAATTTTATTTTATCCAAATAGTTTTTTTTTTTTGTAAACACGTTTCTGTTACTTTAAATTTAATTAATAACTTGCATATGTGTTATTATTAAAAGTATCTTGCAGAGAGGTTTGTCGCAGAAATCCCCCCCCCCCCCCTCTTTTTNGAAACTTCTTTTATTTTGCCACAAGGTGTGTAACCTGTATATTTGTGTATTTTATTTTTTTAACATGCTGAAATTAGTTTATATCAGTGCTCTAAAAATTTTTTTTTTAATTTAAATAATTTTTCATTATTTTTTTCATTTATCTTAACGTAACAGTTTTTATGCTATAAATACAGTAGAGTTCCAATCATCCGAATTAATGTGAACCACGCATAACAGAAAAACTCGGTCAAAGCGAAGGAAAGAAAAGAGTAGGTATAAATGTAATATATTTAACAAATTCCAAATTTATACGAGTACACCACATACAAAAAAAATTAAAAAGCATACTTAAAACTCTTAAATAGCATACTTTACCAGAATTAAGAATTTTTACTTGAATAAGTACTTAATCGTTTTTTGTTTTACATGACTTTGGCACTTTTCTACAGCAATGTTTCACCATTTTTTTAGGGATAACAGGAAGGCTGATGTCGAATTTTCTTGTTCTTCTGTATATTAAATAGCACTTTCCGTAGCTTTTAATCCATCTGTATGAGACATTTTTATACGTTGGTTTTCATCGTCACTGTCTTCATCATCTTCGATTGATTCATTTTCATTATTGACGATATTAATGATAATTTCATCGGATCAAGTTGTTGGATTTCGTTTTCCTGAGTGTTTGGAAGATAAAATTCAGTTTTTTTTCGACGGTAGTTTTAAAGATTAACTAAAACAAAAAAAAATCCTTGAAATATTTGATTGCTTGGTTTAAGTGGAAACTCAGATAATCGGGGCTGTACTGTAGTTTTATTTTATGAATGTTACTAGAAGGCACATGCATCTGTAAAATTGCAGTTAAAATGAAGCCATGCTTAAAATACAGAGCATAATCAAAACATAGGTTGGAGATAAAAATATGCTGCAATTGTGACCCTTGAATTAAGATATGACCCCTCAAAATTTTAGTTCATTTAATATTAAATTTAAAGTGCATGAAGGATGTACATTCATGGTCAAGACATCAGATCCCAGCTGATGACCTTATAATTTTAATTTCTAAATGGCTAAAGATGTATTTTTAAAATTTATTTTAAATGCATATTAAAAGACTATTAATTTTAACGTGAAATCTTCAATCTGATATCATAAAAATCAGTAATTTTATCTTAATTAAGAATATGTTTTTTTAAAAAATTGTTCATTAATTTTTAGCTTGAAAAATGTTAAAGAAAAGAATATTAATAATAATAGTTTAAATTTTCCCCTTGAAAATATTTATTTTTCTCTTGTAATTGAAATGAGTAATTAAAGGAAGAGAATTTTTACATTTTATAAAATACTTTAAGTTTTTTTTATAAAATAGAGTAATGATTTTTATTGAAACAAAGACAAGATTAAGATGAGCCTGGTTGAGGTAAAAATATTCTGTAACTGGTGGCTCTTGGGTAATGATATGACCTCAAGTATGCTAATTAATGAGTGCAGATGGTATTTTAAGTTGTGAAAACAGACACAAAAACGTACTTTCTCTGAATAAATATACCTTTTTGTTGTTGTTGAGGGATTCGGATTTTTTACCCCCAATAATTTGGTCAGGAGACTGCAACTAAGTATGGACACCTTAATGTTAATTTTACGTATCTCACTAGAACTTTTTAAGCGAACTCAAATTTTTTTACACACTATGATAAAATTTGTTTATCCAAATATCCATGCAAAAAGTAAATATTGAATAATTTATTAAATAATAATAAAATTTAGAATACAGTTATATTAAATTTTTTACATCATTGTAATTTTGTATGGCAAAATAAAAAATTTGAGCAAAATTGATCGAAAAGTTCCTGAACTTATTCGACTGATTTGGCTCAAATTTTGCCATATAAAATTGCATTCTTTAAAATGATGCAAAAAATTGTACACCTTACAATTCAAAATTTTTTCGACCATTCTTTAATAAAATAATAAATACTTATTAAAAGTTATTTTTTGCGTGGAATTATCTTTGGATAAACTAATTTTAGGATTGTGTGAACTTATTTTTTCAATTCGTTTAAACAGTTCCACATTTCGCGAAATATGCAAAAAGTGAAATTAACATTAAGGGCTTCTATTCCCAGATAGCGACTGGCCCCTATATTCTGGTGGTCAGGAATCTGAATCTCTTGAAAAAAAAGTATGTTTATTCAGAGATAGTTTTTTTTTTTTTTTAATATCTGATTTAATAACTTAAAATATTGTCTGCACTTATTAATTAGCATATTTGAAGTTACCCTTTATGAGTTCTGGAACATAATCCAATCATTAGATATTCAGATTGGTCCGTTTTTTTTTGTTTTTGCGTACTGTACATTTGTTGCTGAATGGTTAAGACACTAGATTTATATCTCTGATGTCTTTATCACATCAAATTACTGCATCTATTACTATAATTTTATTACCTTTTAAATAGAAAATTGTTCTACAAGACGGCCTATATTACTACTTTAAGGGTGGACAGGTAGTTATTTGATTTGAATAGAAAATTTCTTTTGGCATTTATTATGTATGCAACTATTTTTTTATATGTTACACTCATATTAATTCTTTGTAAAAAAATATTGAATTTATTATCTGAAGTTTTCAAAGAATTTCTTGAAAATTACCACAACAAATGTATTCATATTTTTAGGATAGTTTTGGTTACATAAATGTCATTTATACAGATAAAAGTTGATACCTCTCTTTTTTGTAGTATGTGACATAAATTTCAAAAACATTGAAATGCATTTGTATTTAATAACAGAAATTTCTATCAAACACATCTTTTTTCACATGAGAGTTGTATATAGGAATTTTGTAAATTACTAACTTCAATATTATTTTCTCTTATGTAATAATGTAAAAAATAACATTAAATGATGAACTCATGTAAATTAGCTTGCAAATGAAATTTCACTTCCCCCAAGTTGATTTGCAGCTGTTTTTTGATAATTCAGTGTAATATTTCAACGTAATAACTTCTGTGAATAAATTAGGGGAATTGTACTATAATTTCAGCCACACTTGAAGTTTAATAATGAATATTTAAAAAAAGACCATTGCTTAGACAGGGTGCGTAGCCAAATCTTTGAATAAAAAATAAGCACTTTTTAAAAAATTTTCAAGCACTCAATCAATGATATTATTGAAAAACAAAAACTTTTTATGAACAGTTTTAGCGTTAAAAAAAACCCAGAAAGAAACTGGTGTAAATCGAAACAATCAGTACTTTCCCACAACACCAAGTGAATTCAACTTGACCCTGAACTCAGAACAATGCGCTAAAAAGCAGCAGAAATTNTTTTCTCTTATGTAATAATGTAAAAAATAACATTAAATGATGAACTCATGTAAATTAGCTTGCAAATGAAATTTCACTTCCCCCAAGTTGATTTGCAGCTGTTTTTTGATAATTCAGTGTAATATTTCAACGTAATAACTTCTGTGAATAAATTAGGGGAATTGTACTATAATTTCAGCCACACTTGAAGTTTAATAATGAATATTTAAAAAAAGACCATTGCTTAGACAGGGTGCGTAGCCAAATCTTTGAATAAAAAATAAGCACTTTTTAAAAACTTTTCTAGCACTCAATCAATGATATTATTGAAAAACAAAAACTTTTTATAAACAGTTTTAGCGTTAAAAAAAAACCCCAGAAAGAAACGGGTGTAAATCGAAACAATCAGTACTTTCCCACAACACCAAGTGAATTCAACTTGACCCTGAACTCAGAACAAGAGTATCCTTACCCCCTACGTCAAAAAAAGTGTTAGAAGTAAAATAAAATAAACAAGAACAAACTTAAAATAAATTAAAAAGAAAAACATTTCATAAGGATCTGATATTCTCTATCCGAATTGGAGCACTCGGAGCAACTCCCCATTTTTCGTGAAATCCATGGGTGCAAGTCTTCCGTCTTTCGAAAATGTCCGCGGAAGGAAACAAGACCGACTCAAAGACGGAAATTTTATTTTCTGTCCTTAAAAATATTTTTTTGGTTTACTTTCTTATGCCCTGTTGTTATTTTATCAAAAGACAGATGAATAGATATTTTTTGTACAGTATTTAAGCTTGATGTATTATGGTAAAGCTTTTAGATAGTTTGCATATGTCCAGGGGGTATTGTGTATGTTAGGTATTTCAGGCAAAAAAATTTCAGTCCTAGCCTTTTTTCCAACTTACACCCATGGCATGGATGGGATCCACCAGATATCACTGAAGGGAAAAAAAATTATCCGAAAAAAAAAGCACTTTTTAAAAACAACTGCTGAAAAAATCACCTTTAAAAGCTTTTAAAAACGAAATCCCCAAAAAAGCACCTTTAAGTACTTTTTACAAACGCTACGCACCCTGTTAGAATACAAATAGTTTTGATAAACAGTTTTATGTGAGAAAATATATAATTATATTCTCCTCTTATGGCACTCTTGTTAAAAATAAAAATTAATTTTTTTAAAAAATTTGTTTCTCAGAAATAGTTTCAAGCTAAGATAAAACTTATAACAAAAGATAGTAAAATAAATTGGCTACACTCTGTGTGAATTAAATAAACAGATGACAGTTTTAACAATTTTATTACAATGATCAAGATTAAAATACAAATGCACAATCACTGGACACAATAAATGAAAAATGTAAGTATAAACTGAATAAAACAAATAATGTAACAGTAGAAAAATAAACAAATTGTCTAGTTATTCATGAAAAAATTTAATTACATCATATTGATGGTCAGTGGAATAAAAGCAAGCTAATTTATCGATTTATACATGAATTAATTATAAATAAAATGTGTGAAATGGTAAATAATCGATAAATTATAAATTTAACAAATAGATGGTATAAATTTATCTCAGAAGTCAATTACAATCAAATGATCAATAAATGCAAAATGAGAGGAAATATGCAGAGCTTATATTTTTTTTTTTGTCGTAATTTTTAAAGTTGATTTTAATAACACTTAAAATCAATCATTATACAAAATAAACTTCAGTGATTCAGAATTTGAAAACATATTCAGGAGTGAAGTAAAAATTTGCTTGAAGGCATCATACTCAATATTTTTTAAAAATTTTTTAGTTGAAAACGCTAAATCCAGAACTTCAAATTTTTAAGCTTAATTTACACTAAATATTTGGGGAACCAGTTCAAAAAACTTACAATAAATCCTGTTTTTAGACCCACATTTACAGGTAATTTTAATTGAGACTGAGTTTTGATGCATTCTTACATACCTGCACCAAATATATACATATATTTATCAATACACAGTAAATTAATTTTTACAGCATTAAAAACTGTACACAAGATTTACAAGTTCAAGTTTTTGTTTGTATAAAATGTAAAAGCTAATTAGATAAAAAATTTATGATTCAAATCTTTTGAAAAATATTTAGTGTATAATTTTCTGTTCATATTATATGATGAGGAGTGTATACGTAACAATGATAAACTATTGCATGGCTTGTTTTTTTTTTAACAATAAAAAACATTTTTCAAGTTATTTAATTCAAATTGCATAGACAATAAAAAAAAATCAAATTGAGAAAAGGCATAATACAAAAGTAAAAAAATGTAACTCCACAACCAATACAAATGCACGTAAAATATGACACAAGATTTCATTCAGCTCAGATTAATATCTTCTGGAATACGATATCCTTTACGCTGCTGACTAGTTAAAAAAAAACAAAAAAATTTATGATAAATAAAATGCTTAAAATACACATAAAATAAAAACCATATTGATATAGAGATACAGACATAAGAGAAACTCATACTGTATGGATGTATAAATAATAAGATCAGTATTTAACATACATAAATTAAAAACTGCAGTATGGAAGCTGGTTTTTTTAAAAATTTTCTAAAACTTTGTTTTGAAAATTTCAAAGAATGAATTTTTTTTTTTTACGAACATAGAACGAAAATTTTTTTTTAGTTGTAAATATATTTTTATTTCAATATGTAAAATAAATTGAAATAATATGTTGAATAACTAAAAATAAGTTTGAAAAACAAACAGTTGTTTTGCCTAATAGCAAATATCATGGATTGACTCAATGGTCCAGAGAAAAGATTAAGTAAGTTTTGCTTCTCGTGTTTGAAAGGACAAGAGACTCTTATAGCCAAAGATACACTTGACCCTTTCGCGACGTTTTTTTTCTTTAACAGAACAATTTTAGTAGCATAAACTATGAGTAGGGCAGCATTATGTACAGTAGGGCCATCTATGTTCTGTGAATGAAAATAACTTAAAAAAAATTAGCAGGACTGGTGGGAAAGTCTCCAATTAGACAGAGAAGTGTTTCTGTCCCAAAAGATTTATTTTGAAATTTGCTTGGGACGTATGTGTCCTGTTAGGCGTAAAAGGGTTGATAGCCGTTTTTAATATAAGTGTTCTAGATTTTTAACATGCTGAAAGAAGCACGGAAAAATAATAATAAGTATTTTTTGTGACACTTTTAGCATTAGTGATCTTAAGTATGCAACTCTATTATAATACAAGTTCATTAAGTGCTTTACCGTACTTAAATGTGTATTAAAGTTAAATTATAAATTGATAAATAAAATCTAAATTAATAGAGAGCATGGATTTTACTCAAAACTATTTACTTAAGGCAATTTAAATTTTTAACTGTTTTTGAAGTTGACTTACAATAAAATTCAGATAATATTGAAAGAAGGTTTCCCCGGGGCAGAATCGCAGCGATATCGTCGCAGAACGTTACAGAGTTCTTGCAGAAAGATTTTTCTTCTTAAAATTATTATTTTTTTTTTTTTAAAAAAGTCTTTTCTACAGAAATTGACACGTAATATTTGAATTGTGCATTTAATCGCTTTTTGACGTGCTCAATTTACGACAATAGAATTGCTAATCGATGTAACGATTGTATTTTCGGCAGTTATTCATATTGATTTTCGTGTACATTTTAAATATCACGTATATTTAAAACAATATGGAAAATTCAAATTGTGCGTTTGAGTATTCACTTTTTCTAAATCCATCGCTTTCTGCATAGTTTTTATTACAACAGCGTAATCTCGAAAGGAAACACGCATTTGAGGAGCCCGATTCGCGTGATTTCATCGTCTATCTTTTTTTTGGCAATTACTACTACGGATTTTATGATTTTTAATAATATTTTCTATTGTGATAATTATTTAAAAAATGCGAAGAAGTTTAGTCGCAGACAGCTCGAAAAAATTCTGCCACAGGGGAAGGTTTGATATTAAAACAAAATCTAAAACGCAAAAAATCTCAAACGCAGGAAAAATGATTAAGTACGTAAAATAAAAATGAATGCAGATCAAATGTAATTAAATTTTTTGAGGTTAAAATAAATTTCCCCCCCTGAAATTTTAAAGTAATGTAGAAAAAAAAGTGTTTTCTTCTTCACAATCGTTTTACAGGGATGAGATTAGCCAAAAGGCAAAAAAGCTGAATTTCCATGATAGTAAATTTTACGCAAGCGCAACCTTTTAATAATAATTCCAGACAGTTTAAGGTAATAAATAATGTGTTGACATACAATTGTATAATATAT
>NC_092211.1:19549465-19555858 GCF_043381705.1 Parasteatoda tepidariorum
TAAAACATGATTATGTAGTTTGAATTTTCTGTTTCTCTTTGAAAATCGGTGAATTTTCTGAAAAAGCGGAATATTTATAAAAAAAAGTGAAATTTTTAGAAAAATCTGAATTTTTGATAAAAAAAAAAAGCTGAAATTGAAAATAAAAAAGTGAAAAAAGCAGAAAAATCCTATCCCTGGTTTTAAAAATTATCTTTAATTAAATTCATTTAAAAAGATTCACAATTGCAATAAAGAATTTTCTTTAAAAAAAATATTCTTTTAATGTCAGAGTAGGAGATCTACTTTTTAAGTTTTAATAGTTGTAGCATCTTAAGAATAAATTAATGCACATGTGGAGAAGAATATACTCATTACCCATTTTTTTCGCATCTATTTCGGTTTCGCATCACAGTTAACAAACCTGCTAACTTTTGGGCAGAAATTGCCCTAAATATTCAAAATTTCTGTTTTAACTTTTAATTTATAAAGATTTTGACCCCCTCAATTTATAAGCAACAATTTGAAAAAATACATAAATGAGAAAAATCTTAAAACCTTTTTCTTACTTAGTAATCTTTTAACTACCAATACCACTTTAAATAATGAGGAAAACAAGAACTTCGGAGTTGGCAACTGAGTTATGTATAAATGATTAGCTGTTTTAAGGCCAGGGTGATATTAACAACTCTTCCCTTTAAATTTTAATAAAATGGTTAATACAGATACACATTTCATTTCTCCTTTTGAATTCTTATTGTCTATAACTCAAGAGTGTAGCCGAAGATTGTAAAATCATTAATATGCTCACATTGTTTTAAGTTCAACTACATTGGTTATCATTTCTCCCTCCAAAACATTATGCATATTAAAATATACTTCTTTATTAAATTTATTTGCATAAAAATTCAAATATACTTACTATTGGTCTATCAGCCTTTTTACATCTGGGGGCATGTTTTTAATAGTTTTCATTATGTTGTAGTATTTCATCATTTGTTCCAGGAACTCAAAACACTTCCTGTCTTTCACCTGTAATGAAGCAATCATTTTAAAGAACTATTTCAGTTTCAAAATGTTATGCTGCTCAGATTATTAACAATTACAATCAAACGTTTTTAGCCTGAACCTCTAATCCAGGCTTTAGCAATGATACAAAAATTTTGAATTTCTATTCAAAAGCCTCTTTTTGATCAATCAAAGTGGTGATTGTTTTGATAAAATAAATCTTCTTTGAACATCTCATCTATAATGAATTTTTTAAAATTATATCTTTGAAAATTATTTCATTATGACTAAGTTTCTTGATAACTAAAATAATTTTTTTATATCTCAAACTTCATAAAACTTTGGTTTTTTGACCCTTTAACTGCTTCCCTGATCATCCAGAGTAACTTGGAGTTAACTTATGAGTAAATGCAGTTTTTTTAAAAAAAATTTACCTTTAATTAGAGCATTTTGCTTTTTATTAGTGTTTTCTCCACTTCATGCTTGGAATTTGAATTACTATTATTCTGACTCTTCAGGTCTATGTAAGTATACACCAAGAGACCTGAACAGACATCATCCCATTACTAAACTAAATTTTTTTTCTTTTTTTTAAAAAAAAAAGAGCTGAAATTTTTATCTGCTAAAATTTACATTCAGAAATTTTTACAAGAATCATACCAGTAATTTGTAATGCCCATCTTCATCAGGCATAGCTCTTGACTTCTTCGACTGATGACTTGAACCTATGTATGAAGAAAGCAATACTTTAAATTCTGAAATTTGAGAATAAATACAAAACCTATTTAGTCGGTTATCAAGGATGAGATTTTAGGTTGGAAAATGATAACTCTTAACAGCTCATTATATGAAATTTTGCTTAGTACTTTATCATTATTTTTTACAGTTTGTTGAAAAGTAGCATATTTTAATTGCTTAAAAAAATCAAAAACACTTTTTAAAAATTAAATTTATTGAATAGGAAGCAGTAAAAAAAATTCACAATATTAGGAAACATGAGTTCTAACATGGAACTGGCATCACAGATCACAAGAAACATAAATAGTGTATATGGCTCTAGAGTAAGCTTTAGTGTTGGTTAAACACAGATAAATCACTAAAACCATTATATTGCCTGCTCCCCCTAAAAAAAAGTGTGTGTATTTTTACAAATAACTATAACAAAATTAAAGGAGTTGAAACATCTTTATCACCCTCAAAATTTTAAAAGACCAAACAGCAACTTCTTTCTACAATTTTGGCAACCTACTAGAAAACAATTAGATTCTGAAAATGCTGTAAAAGCTGGCTTTCCAAGAAAACATTGATTCTTGACTCCCCATGGTTTTATCATTTGAGCAACCTGACATTTACATGGGATTAGTAAAGATAAAATATGGGTGCATACTTTGAAGGGAATAGTTCCTTATACCTGTAAGCTATAATCCAATTTTGCCTCCCCCCCCCTATAAATTTCATACTTGAGGACCCTAATATAATGTGTATTCTAAGCATCAGGGGTGATTGTGAGCTCAAGTCAAAATTCCGGAAAATTTCTTGTTAAAAAAAAATTAAATCGAAAAATTTGAAAAAAAAAAAAATTAAACAAGGTTTTTTCCTTTTTCTCAATATTTCTCAGTTTAATTAAAGTATATTTAAAATTTTACACATACCTATACCATTTACACATACCAATGATGTACAGGAGAAGTAATTGAAATTTACAAATATATCTTTCTTTCTTGAGTTTATGATTATAATAACTTACTGATATTCAATATTCTAAAAATGAATATTTATCTTGAATATAAGTTTATAAAGTATCTCTCTGGCTCTCTCTTACAAACAAATGAAATAAACTGTGTTTTTAAGTTCCACCTTTGAAAATTTGATTCCCGGAAACTTTTGTGATAAGTGATTTTTTGAAACGTCTGAACCTTAGATCTCCGGAAACTTTCAGATCACGGTTAGCAAAAAATCCGGATTTTTTCCGGAGCACAATCAGCACAACAAAATTCAATTTACGTATTTATATTACACTTTTAATTCCACAAATTTCATACTTGACGACCCTAATATGAGCATCTTAAGCACAAAAATAAAAAATTTACAGGTCATATTTTAAGAAAGTCACTCACAAGTAGCCTTAATGTGGGCATCAGAAGGCAAGTGAAAATAAGACAGACCGATGCTAACATAAAGAAGACAAGCTGGTTTAAGGTAAGATTCTCTGCTGCTGACCCACAGAGCTCGCGCAGGAAGTTAAGGGCCTTATGTGCCACTGGGTAGGTAGAAGAATAATGCAACATAAATGATTAAAACTTACAAGTCAAACCAAATTCAAGAAAATATTTATCGAAGTATACAAAAATATAAAGGAAATAGCCATCGAAAATTTCATTTAGCTCTTCTCAGAAACCAAGGTCCATTAATATGCTAATAATGAAAATATATTTTTGTTATTTCGTCTAGTGCTTTCTTTTTTCTTCTCCTTAATTTGTCCATAACACATCATTGCTTATGTTTAACTCCACAATGCCACAAAATTCTTTTGGCACATTATTCAGTAACAGTCTACTTGTAACAGATTTTGGAAGATTTATAGAATCAAAGTTTTAAATTTATTTCAAGAAATCACAAAATAACTATTATACCTGGTTCAACTGTCCCCTTCTTTCTTTTTTTGGATGGACCCGATTGTTCTTCTTCGGTCTTGCTGTCACGGCCAGGGCAGGCACAGATTTTTACATCTATCTTTTGCCTGCCAATGCACTGATTGCTAAAAGAGATATAGACCAATGAAATTTTTTTCAATACCGTAAATTTTTTTTACATCAACAGACTCATCGAGAATATTTTTGCGCACATATGCTAATTCAACAACCGTCACTTCCCATTCGAGAAAAATTGAAGATCTTAGTTGAAAAGAATAAAAAGCATGTTAAGTAACATTTCAGCAACTAGTTAAAAGGATCAGTAAATTAAATAAAATAAGTAGATACCTAATAAATATATAAATACTTAAGGATAACCATAACGTTAGAGTAAGTGTTTAAATCGTAGTGTCGATGAAATGTTATTCAAATGCAGTTCATAATCTTTTTTTTTAGAAAAAGCAATTGTCAGTAAAAATTAAGTAAAATTCATAGTGCCCATTATTCCTGAAAAAAATATTAATTACACATTCTTAAGATTGGTTATGACGAGTCAGATAATCTAATTCTAGATGCAATTACCAAAGGTTCCCGCAAAAATTTCTTAAGGGCTCCAATCATAGAAAATATTCAGTAAAATACCTCAAAAATAGTGCTTTTTTAAAATTTCTTTTAACAAGTGCAGAGTAGGAACTTTCATAAGTAATTTTAATAATTTATTCAATGCTAAAAAAAAAAAAATTTTTTTTGTTGCAAAAACCATGCTTTATAATATATGATAAATTATATATAATATGAGAGCAGGGGTCTGTCCCGAAATTTTGTGAAAGGTCCGTTTTTGTAAAATTGTGAAAAAATTACTCGTAATTTGCGAATATAAAATAAATGTTAAGTCACATTCTTTCAGCTTTTCAAAAAACTTTTTCAAGGAGTTTTTAAATTGTAAAGACATACAAGATTATGCACAACACTGTAAAGTTATAATTAAAAAATTAAAATTTTAAAAAATAAACAGCAATTGCTGCTACTAAATTAGAGATGCAACATACAAATATTTGGTATTTAGCCTATACTGCTGTACGCAGAATATTCATTTTGGACGAATAAAGGAAGAAGCATCTGCCGAAGACAAAATTTAGTTCGTTTACAGCTGTGGGTGAAGGGTCTGTTTTTAAGTTAAAATATTTTGTGAAGGATCTGTTTTTATGAAACGATATTTTGTGATGGTCCGTTAACGGACCCAAATTTCTTCTTTACAGACCCCTGGAGAGCATGAAAAAATAAGTTAGATGATCAGCTTAATTTTATATATTATATAATTTTTTTTTTTGTTGCAAGATGCACCACATAAACCCATTATGTCATCGTATCTGGAAGTTTGAAATATTCATGAATGGACTTAATTTCATATCATTGCAATATTAAATATATATATAAATAATTTTGTTTGAAAACATAACATAGTCTTTTTCCTAGAGGTGCAGTCTAGACTCTGTTCTGGAAGTTCATGACAATTAATGATTTATCAATGGAATGTATTATGAAATACCCCTAATTTGCTATAAAATTTATTATAATTTTAAAAAATTGTTATACAACAAATAAAAAAAACAACACCATCTAAGACTTTATTAGACCATCAAATCGAAAACTTAAGCTCCCCCCCCCCACGACTTTTCAGGAATTTTGATTAAATTCCTTGTCCTGCAGTCACAATTGATCATTAACATCAAAATAAATATGACTTAAAAGAAAACAAACAGAGAAAAAAAAATATTTACTCTTTTTCAAGTGAAAAGACAAGCATCAAAGGTCTTCGATTTGGGCCAGGACAAGATCCAAAACACGCAAACTTATAGATGTAAGTAGAAAAATTTTGACCAGCTAGAAAAAAAAAGAAAGAAAAATAAACTTATTTTGTTAATTAAATAACAATAGGCTAATAAATATGCAAATGTTTTAAAATTATATAGGATCTAACGTGGAGGATTATCGTATGGTATGATAACACTGTATCTCTTAGTAGTTGGGTCTACTTCATAAATGGCCATAGGACTTTCACATCTAACAAGGTGTTCAGCCTCTGGAATATCTATATCAAAAAGAGAGCAAGATTAAAAAGTTTTAGTAGCTATTAAAAATTAGTTAACATAAAAAAATATGAAGAGAAGAAAAAATACAATTGATAGGGTAAAATCATTTTCCAATCTTGTTTGAAGCAATGAAATATTTTTGTGCTTTGAAAAATATTTATAGTAATAAGGAAAATAATATTTATAGTTATAAGGAAGTAGTAATAACTATTTAACTAATAAAAAACATAATAAATATAAAAAAAAATCAAACCTTGATTTTATGCCAAATAATGAAAGTTTTTTTAATATTAACACAATTATATATTTAAAAAAAAAAAAAAAAAAAACTATTACCAAATGAAAATTTTAAACAGCACAATTGCTATTACATTAACACAACAATGATATTAAAAAAATAAATAAATAAAAACTTTTATCAAATTTGTTATTAAGGTAGAAGGTAGTTAAAAATGATCATTCAATAAAAAAAGAAAGAGAACATGTAATAGTTCATATGACTTAAGACGTTTCATACTTATGTAATAATTTGATAATTTATTCATATATCCTACAGAATTTAGTTACTTTGATTTAGGATTATCATAAAATCAAAATGTTTTGTAAAAGTCTCAATACAACCTCACTGACTTTAAAAAAAAAAAAAAAAAAAAAAAAAAAAAAAAAAAAAAAAAAAAAAA
>NC_092211.1:19556814-19583883 GCF_043381705.1 Parasteatoda tepidariorum
AAAAAAAAAAAAAAAAAAAAAAAAAAAAAAAAAAAAAAAAAAAAAAAAAAAAAAAAACTATTACCAAATTAAAATTCCAAATGAAAATTTTAAACAGCACAAGTGCTAATAAATAAATAAAAACTTTTATCAAATTTGTTATTGAGGTAGAAGGTAGTAAAAAATTATCATTCAATAAAAAGAGAATATGTAATAGTTCATATTACTTAAGACATTTCATACTTATGTCATAATTTGATAATTTATTCATATTTCCTACAGAATTTAGTTACTTTGATTTCCCTTTACTAGCAGGATTATCATAAAACCAATATGCTTTGTAAAAGTCTCAATACAACCTCACTGACTGAAAATTTAAAAAAAAAAAAAAAAAAAATATTCCAGAACAAAATAGCATTTAAAAAGCACAAAAATCTGATTACATTAACACCACAATGATATTAAAAAAATTAAAGAAATGTGAAATGAAACTACAGGTCTTCAGAAGGAAGAAATGATTTCTTATGGTTGAGTTGCCAAGCACGTAGTACATGCATTCTCAGTACAGGCAATTGGAAAGGGGGAGATTGATTTATAGAATTTTTTTGGATAAAGAAGAATGAAAGCAGTTAAAAAAAGTAGACATGTTTCTAAAGCAGACGTATGCCAACCTGGAAAAAAGAGGAGGCTTTGGAAAGGAAGAGAGAAATGATCACGCAACAGTGAAACATGCAAAATAACGACACAAAAATTTAAAAAAAAAAAAAATTATTTGTAAATAATAACACTTAAGTCTTAAGGGAGATTTTATTTAGTACATAAAGAATAATTAAATTTATTGAACATATTGCTAAAATTATATACCAAAATTAAACAATTGTCAATATTAATATCTATAATACTGAATAGCAACAACAGTAAGTAAATTTATTTAGCTAATTCATAAATTTATTCAAGCTAGTGATCTTTTATTTAAAAAGAAATAAATAAATGGGCTAAACTAAGTTATTTTTAAAAAATATAATAAATAGAAGATTAGGTAACTAAATAAATATCTTTCTTCAAATGAAAATTAGAAATTTCATTTTCAGTAAAAATATTTTAGATCGATGATCAAAATTTTTAAGAAATTAAAAGTGCAGAATTCAATCCTCTTTCAGAAGCAATAATTCCAGGAAATTCTTCCGAATAAGCTTGGTTGAAAGAAGATAAGTATTTTGTATTAACATTTTTTGCTGCCATTATATATTTCCATACAGAAAACAAACTAAATCAAGACAGAAACACACTAAAAACAAACTCAGATTGGAAGTTGCTGATATTGACTTCATTTCACTTCACTGTAGAACGAAAATAATTTTTCAGCACATACAGCGTACGTTCTTGCTTCTGAAAGAAGCCAATCACAAAGCAGTATTTATGAAGAGAAGCCTAACTCAGCGGTTGCAGATTCAGAAAGAAAAGGAGAAAAAACGCTCTTGATTGGGCAACACTTACGATAGTCACAACTCAGGACACGCCCAGCTCTGACGCATTGAGGCTGAAATTGAATAAAACTCCATTACGAGTAAAAGTAAGTAAAAAAACCGGAGATTTTCGAGAAAACCCCGGAGGAGAACATAACTTGCAAAAAGCCAGTCTCCGGCCAAAAGCCGGAGGGTTGGCATTTCTGCTAAAGCTTCAAAAATTTTATATTAAACATCTGAACTTTAAGGACAGATTTTGCATGACATTCTATAAATCTGCTTACAAATCTCATCAAATTTTGCAAGATTGCTTAACGGTTAGAAATGTGTAAAAGTTGTAATAAGAAAGTTTTAAAATTAAAACAATATATTTATACCCTTTACTACATCTTCCTGAATATGATTCATGCATCGTTCAACAACTTCTGAAGCAGACTCTGGTGAGCTGTACAAAGCCGTGGCTCTAATCTGGACACCTTCTGGCATGACATACACTGTAGAGAAGTTTATAGGGCATGGGGCTTCCTTTCCAACATATAATTTATTTTTCTCTGCATTGTACTGCAAATGATTTTTGACATAAATATTATGAAGTAAAATGAACATATAAATACAACAGCAGTCGCACAGAAAAATAGTTTAAGTTGTTAAAAGAACCTTAATCACAAATTTTAAATTTTTAAGATTATAATTTTGCATACTATAGTTGGCACTCAATGAAACAACCTCCGGTCTAAATGAAAATGGATATCATAATGTAATGTGGGTATATTGTAACTACATAAAACTAGAGTAAATATTTGCTTTTATTTCAGAAATACTGGACTTTATTTAATATAGTACAGTCAAAGTTAAAAACATATTAAAATTTTTTTAAGTGACACCTTTAAATATTGTGCATAAAGTTTAACCCATCATCGTGTGTTTATTTGATTTTGAAATTTTGCTTCGCAAGAATGATGTCTTGAAATTGGAACACTTAATTTTCTCTCTCCCACTTTTAGAATTACATGACGATTTTTAATTAATACAAACAAAGTGCTTTTTGCGATCTTGAATAATTTAAGCAATTTGTGATTTTGCTCTTAAACTTCAATAAAATTTCCCAATTCTGTTCAAAGCATATAGCATTACATTGGTTAGGAGTAGTTATTTGTACGAAATTACATGTTCTAAAAACTGAGCAAAAGCAAAATCAAGAAGAGTGTGAATACTACCACGTGTTTGATAATACACAGGGTGTGTAGCCAAATTATTCAACAAAAAATATGCACATTTGAAGCACTAAAAAAATATTTTTAAGCACTTTAAAAAATATCATAATTAGGCAGGGTTGGAAAGTTTTTGACCATTGATGGTTTTATCTTGTTTTAACTGCCACATATATATATGTAAAAAAATTATGGCATTGTTTTTGACAATTGTCAAAAATAATGGAATTTTGAATCAAGTAAAACGAATGGCGTTTTCATACACTACGGACTGACAATACGCCGAAATAGATTGGGGTTGAATTAATTGGGAAAACGATGAATAGAACAATGTGAACCGTGCCTTTTAGCATAATTCATAGCGAAAATCAACGTGGTAAATTAAAAATCTCATTTCGAAAAAGGGAAAATTAAGCACTTTTTAAAAACACCCACTGAAAAAAGCACCTTTAAGGGCTTTTTAAAAACGCTATGCACCCTGATACATTTAAATGAATGAGAGATTCTTAATGGTTATGATCATACAGGAAAATGGGCATTTTAAACGACTGTGCACTTCAAACTATCAATAATGATAAGTAATTGATGAATAAAATTTTTTTAAGACCATAGAGAGTATACTGAGTTATTAATGAGAATCAGGAATAAAGTATGTAACAGTCCATTTATTATATTTGTGAGAGGATTCATTAGAGGATGAATAAATTTTTTTAAGACCATAGAGAGCATATTGAGTTATTAATGAGAATCAGGAATAAAGTATGTAACAGTCCATTTAATATATTTGTGAGAGGATTCATTATTTATGTGAGAGATCAGTAAGGATACATAAAACAACAATTATATTAAAACATAGAGAAACATTTTATAGCATTGCATCAAAATATAAAAATTCCTAATCATGTTTTTAAAAAACTATATTTTATCTGAACTAAGAATTTAAAGTATAATTTATTAAAGAGGGAAATCTTAAACTTTTAAAATATATCCAATTGGATTATTAAATTCTATACTGAGTTGTAATTACTGATAATTTGCCCCCCCCCCTGCTTATTATTCATTGTAGCTTTGGCTATGACGAATAATAGGCAAGTCAAATGCGTTGATTCGATCTACTTTAATTTATGCTGTGAATATTCTTTTAAAACAATTATTAAAAAAAATATATATATAAGTTATGTACAACTGTACCTTATAGTAAAACTTAGCATAAATTAATAATTTAAAGCATGTCGGCATTAGTATTAAACTTTAAGAACTGCATCTAATTACTAATATTCTATTTAATTTGATAGTTGTTAAGAAATTAAATAACTCCATTACATTATTTTTAGTAAATTATGAAAACAATAGTGTCATTATTTTTTATTATCGACTTGGAAATGTGTACCAGTAATGGGCACCCTTAAAGAATTTCTTTTTAAACTTAAATTTGATTGAATAATTATAACTAGAATATTTGTTTTATATATATATATATATAAGTTCAAAATGCAGAGAAATCACGGAAAAATTACAGAACAATGAAAAAAGGGAAAAATAAAAATAATAGATTATGCTATATATAAAATAAACTATATAGTTCTGTCAACATAATTTAGCTACTTTCTTAGTCATTGGTCATAATTATCAGGAATAACCCAAGATTATAAAACATGCATGGAATTATAAAAAAATTAAATTACAAGTCGAATTTTCATTACTTATGTTTTACAAAAAAAAGAAGAAAAGAGAGAGAGAATTCATTATTAGATCCAAATTATTATATACCCATTATTCAAATTATAATATACCCATTCCAAATTATAATATACCCATTATTATGATTTAGATCCAAATTCTTAATATCTAACCCAAATGTAATATCTAATCCAATAAGTTGTAAATGATGATAGAAACTTGGAATGTTAAAAAGCATGGAGCATAATATATTACTTAGATTTATTGTGCTTTTAAAGCTAAAACTGAATTTGTGCTGCAGCCGAAGATCAGGCCATTACATTCATTTCAAAAATCATTTATTTCATAAAAACATTGAATTTTGAAACTTGAAAAATAAGCAACAAGCTTAGCTAAGATATTTGATTTAAATTGCTGTATATTCAAATACAATAAACCAAATGAACTGTAAAAATTAATAAAATATTGTAAGTATTTATACCAACTTTGGGATCAAAATGCTTTCTTTTTATTAATTTATGACAACATTAAGTTAAATTATGAAGTCTATAAGCCTCAATTGATTTTTTGACAGTGAAATCCAGTCTGATAATTTATAGAACTCAGCTTGATAATTATCTCACAAGTATTAGTTTAATAAAGATAACTATTTAAAGTCTTCAATTAACAAACAATCAATTCAACTGAATTTTAAAAACAAAATACATACTGTCCAAGTGACACCTTTTGTTTTCTTTTCTTGGAAATTAAATCCAACATTGAAACCATATTCACCAGGCCAGTTTTGGCTGAAAATTAAAACAATTACTACATTTAATTAAATTGACTATAAAATTATGATTGCAATAAAGATTAAATTTTACCTGGCAGGCAGCGAAGCTGGTTTTGATATATTAGTTGATGTTACAGGATCAATTTCTACAACTTCCTAATTAAAACATTAAATGATTAATAATCTTATAAAAATGCAGAAAGATAGACCTGATAATGCAATTAAAAAAATACATTGAGGAAGAAAAAAAACCCCACTACTTTATACAAATGTCTTGTAAATGTCGTAATAAATACTTGTCATTTGCAAATTTAATCACTTAATTAAAAAAGTTTAAAAGCATTGCAATTAAAAAAAGTTTGCAGTTTCTTCGCTTATTAATAGTCAAGGTATATTAACATGCAATACAAAACAGTAAAAAAAAAAAAAATAACATTTATAATACCAGAGTGGAACATAAGATAATTTTGAAATTTACTTACATCCTTAATGATATTTAATAGCTCTTGGGAAGGCTGAACAGGTATAAGTTCTTGTCCACTAAAAATAAATAAAACTTATAATTATAAAACTTAATAACTACATTTAATTAAAAACTTAATGGCATTTTTTCTCCTCATATTACTCAGCTGGAAAAGAAATGTAGGTGCTTCACTAGATTTCAAGAAAAGCAGCTTGACAACTATTTTTTCCCCTTGCTAATACTTTAATGCTATAAGAGAATGGGATTGTAGAAATATTCTTTTTTATTATATGTAGTTAATCATACGAAAATTCCAAATTAAAAATCTCAATTTAGAATTTTTGACGCTTATGTTAATTTTTCTTTTGCATGGCAGCATAGTAATGTAACTATAATTTTATGAACAATTTATATCAATTACAGTGCCCGCCGTTTATTAAAATCACTTTCGTTTTATGCTCTTTTGATTTTATTAAGCGGCTGATTTTATTAAGAGGCGATTCAGCATTTGAAGAAAAAAATCACATTTTTAAAATATATTCTAAATGCACACACTTCAAAAGCTGAAATAATGACAACATTAATGGTTTATTCAACTAATTTAATTATTTTAATAAAGTAAAACCCTATATAAGATTAAATTTACAAAACTTTTGCAAAAAACCGATCAATGGTTGCTTGAGTTGCACTATTTAAAATTAACTTTTCAACATCATTTGAGAGTTTATAGAAGTTTTTATAGTTTTCGATATTTCCTCCTCTTTGTTCTAAAGCTTGCCNTGATAATTAAAAATCTTATTAACAACATAAAATTAAAAACTTAATGGCATTTTTTCTCCTAAGATTAATTTAGCTGGAAAAGAAATGTAGGTGCTTCACTTGATTTCAAGAAAAGCAGCTTGACAACTATTTTTTCCCCTTGCTAATACTTTAATGCTGTAATAGAATTTGATTGTAGAAATATTCTTTTTTATTATATGTAGTTAATCATACAAAAATTCCAAATAAAAAATATCAATTTAGAATTTTTGACGCTTATGTTAATTTTTCTTTTGCATGGCAGCATAGTTTGTAACTATGATGCATATATTTTATCAACAATTTATGTCTATTATAAAAGAAAGTAACTGGGTTTTAGGATAAAAACTAGAAATTTTCAAAGTAAAATACTAAATTTAAAAAATATTTTATTTCTAATTCATTATCTATTGACTGAATATGAAGCCTCAGCTAGACTAAATATTTAAGTTATCACATGATGCAAACCAGGCCATTTTTTATAAGTAATATTTCCTGAAGGCCACTAGCATAGAACCCATGTTTTTTTTTTTTAATTGGGACAGCAAACCTATTGGGAAAACATTAGGCAATAAATAATTAGGCAATAAAAAATTTTGTAATAGTTAAATACTTTTATACGACTGACCTATACGTGTTTATACATGCACTCGGTTAAATCTTTGAAAAAGAGCATTGGTTGTAAATGATTTAATGGCTTTTTGTAACCAGACTTGCAGAGACAGAGAAATTGTATGTAACTGTTAGAAATACGATTTATTTTAAGTATTTTTAGCCAGATTCAATACTAGCTGATTCAATTATTTATATTTAATCGAAGGAGATATAAAAATGTCATCTCCTCATAATGTGTATTTAGAAGATGATTGTTGTCTCAGCTGACTTGGTGATTTTAAATTTCTCCAAGGGAGCAGGCGTAGTTTAACTAAACTCACAATTACACTTTTCTTGCATCTAATTAAAATGTCTTACATTGATATTGTTTTGATTTCTATGACTATTTTAAAAATATATAAATCAACTTGCCTGTACTACATACTCCACATTCTCTACTTCAGGTTCAACGTTTCTAATCATGAAATTTTTTTCTGCTCATGTCGCGAGCAAGTGTAAATATTAACCATATTACCATAATATTAAAATATTATATTAGATATAGATTAAATAAAACAAGAAGTTATTGCAGCCTGTTGTTTACATCTATAATATTTTAATAAACACAATAGAACAATTATAATTTCATTTTTACGTTTTGATATTTTTTCAGGTTTCTTCATTTGATCTTTTCCACATTTGGTGCAGATGTATGCCCAGTTGCTGGGAAAGGTTTTAATGGTCTCTACTAAAGGTTTTCTTTACAAAGTCTACAGAAAAAATTCCATGCCTCTCAAAAGTGATTGTAATTAGAGGTAGTCTCTTCTGGAGGCTTCACTGTATTACAAATACTTTACCACTGATTCTTACTTTACAAGATAAAATAAATAAGGTTATAAATGTTGAATCAAGTTTATTAGAAGGATATTCTTTAAAAAAAATNCTGTTAAATTGATTTCTATGAACTCGCCGCTTACCACCCACATTTTTCCTTAACTCTTACACTATGAATATCGCAGGAAAGTGCTAACCACACCAGTTTCACAGGCTTGTGAGTAACTATTGCTTCTTCTAAAAAAGTCTTTAAACTTCGAAAAATTAAAATTTTATAAATAAGGACAAAAGAAGCTGAAATATCGCACTTTTGATTTATTATGTAGTCAAAATTTTGATTTTAAAAAGCGGCGGTGTTGATTTTATTAAAGGATGTTTTTAACATGTATTAATATTGTAACGATTCGGGACTTGCTGATTTGATTTTATAAAGCGGCTGATTTTATTATCCGGTGATTTTATTAGCGGCGGGCACTGTATAAAAAAAGACCTGGGTTTTAGGAGAAAAACTAGAAATTTTCAAAGAAAAATCCTAAATTTAGAAAATATTTTATTTTTTAATTCATTATTGATTGGCTGAATACGAAGCCGCAGCTAGACTAAATATTTAGTTATCACATGATGCAAACCAGCCCATTTTTTAAGTAATTTTTCCTGAAGGCCATTAGCATAGAACCCATGTTTTTTTTATTGCCCCTACTGCCATTTTGGATTAACTTTGGGTGATATTGGGAAAGCATTAGGCAAAAATTTCTTTGTAATAGTTAAACACTTTTATACGACTGAGCTATACGTGTTTATACATTCACTCGGTTAAATCTTTGAAAAAGAGCATTGTTTGTAAATGATTTAATGACTTTTTGTAACCAGGCTTACAGAGACAGAGAAATTGTGTGTAACTGTTAGAAATACGATCTATTTTTAAGTATTTTCAGCCAGATTCAATACTAGCTGGTTTAATTATTTATATTTAATCGATGGAGATAGAAATATGTCATCTCATGTGTATTTATAAGATGATTGTTGTCTCAGCTGACTTGGTGTTTTTAAATTTCTCCAAGGGGGCAGGTGTAGTATAACTTAACTCACAGTTACACTTTTCTTGCATCTAATTAAAATGTCTTGCATTGACATTGTTTTGATTTCCATGACTATTTTAAAAATATATAAACCAACTTGCCTGTACTACATACTCCACATTCTCTACTTTAGGTTCAACGTTTCTAATCACGAAATTTTTTTCTGCTCATGTCGCGAGCAAGTGTAAATATTTACCATATTACCATAATATTAAAATATTATATTAGATATAGATTAGATAAAACAAGAAGTTATTGCAGCCTGTTGTTTACATCTATAATATTTTAATAAACACAATAGAACAATTATAATTTCATTTTTACGTTTTGATATTTTTTCAGGTTTCTTCATTTGATCTTTTCCACATTTGGTGCAGATGTATGCCCAGTTGCTGGGAAAGGTTTTAATGGTCTCTACTAAAGGTTTTCTTTACAAAGTCTACAGAAAAAATTCCATGCCTCTCAAAAGTGATTGTAATTAGAGGTAGTCTCTTCTGGAGGCTTCACTGTATTACAAATACTTTACCACTGATTCTTACTTTACAAGATAAAATAAATAAGGTTATAAATGTTGAATCAAGTTTATTAGAAGGATATTCTTTAAAAAAATCTAATACAAATTATTCAAATAATATTTAAACATTTACTTACTTAGCCAACAAATTCTCAAAAGTACTAACAGATGTATTTGATATCTCCTCAGTCAACATTAAATTGAATGTCTATAATAATAAAGAAAAATTTATGAGATTCGTACAGTTTGATGAATTCATAAAATGTATTAAAAACAAGATATTTCAAAAGAATCCAAAAAGAAAGGTTATAAATCTTTAAAATTTAAATAATGAACTCATAAAGTTGGGAAAAAAATATGAGAAGAAAGAAAATTGTTTTTGAATTTTTTACAGAATTTCAATACTGAAAAATTAAAATATAATAAAGATAAAAAAAAAAAAGGTTGAACAATAGCTATAAAGAAGAAAAAATTGCAAAGAGGAAAAACACAAAAGAAACAATAAAAATTTTTTAAATTCAGATTAGCAAGCTTTTGTCATGTATTGATTTTAATTGGCTTCAATCAGGGCTGATTGTGAGCCCAAGTCAAAATTCCGGAAAATTTCTTGAGTTAAAAAAAAATTTTAAATTGAAAAAAATTTAAACAAGTTTTTTTTCCTTTTTCTCAATATTTCTTAGTTTACTTAAAATATTTTACACATACCTATACCATTTACACATATCTATGATGAAGTAATAAAGATTTACAAATATGTCTTTCCTTCTTGAGTTTATGATTATAACAACTATTTATTGATAAAAAATGAATATTAATCATGAATATATGCTTATAAAGTATATCTCTGGCTCTCCCTTACAAACAAATAAAATAAACTGTGTTTTTAAGTTCCACCTTTGAAAATTTGATTTCCGGAAACTTCTGTTGTCAATGATTTTTTGAAACGTCTGAACCTTCAATCTCCGGATCACTGTTAGCGAAAAGTCCGGAAATCCGGATTTTTTCCGGAGCACAATCAGTCCTGTTTAATCATAAATTAAACAGTCGCACTGAAAGCCATGAGCTTAAAAAACATAAAAATTTTACATTTAATGTTACGTTTTTCATACATTAAACCAGTGGCTTATACAGCTTTATCTCTGTTATTTTGAGAAGGGCTGAGCAGCTGTAACATTACGTATCATATACAGTAGGGAACCGATTATCCGGAACGATCGGGACCATCGCTATTCCGGATAACTGATTTTTCCGGTTTTCTGAATCGCTACAAAAAGCCGTTTTTTTTATTGTTAAACTAAAAAAAAACTGCCAACTATTGCCAAGTAAAAAAAAAAAAAAATATTTGGAAATAATCTTAAAAAGAAGAAAAAATGATGAAGTAATACGCTAATAATTATTTCCAAAATGATGGTAAGGTAAACATCTTTAAAAAAAGAAAGAAAAATCCTGAAATCTTATGAGGAAAAATTTTTTTTTTCTTTAAATGATGGGAAAATTTATCGAATTTCGTTCCGGTTTTTTGGTTTTCCGGTTTTCTGATTTCCGGATAAAAGGTTCTGTACTGTACAAAGAAATATGCTTATTTTCTAAAGGAAAGAAATATGCTTATTTTCTTAAAGTCAGGTGGTTAATATGGGGGTCAACTATGGGCACCAAGGCTGGCAAGTTTCTACCGAGGTGGTTAAAACCACTGGTAGAAACCGGTTAAAACTGGCATGGCAGAAACCCTTTTCTGCCACATTTGTGGCTGGCAGAAATTCGAAAAATGACAAAAGTACTGAGATTGACATACAGTTTAATAACATACAATTCATGGAAAAAACAATTAAATATTATACAAGGTAAAATTTATTTTCAAAATTATTACCATTTAAAATCAAATATTACATTGTTTGCACTCTACAGTAATATAAAACAAAAGACAAGTTTTGATGCAGTTTCTAAACCTAAACAATTTCTCAAGTCCAGCAGAAGTAGCAGGCATTGCCAGCCACAAAAGATTAAAACTGTTACTGTTATAATAATTCTATTGTTGCCATGCAAATTATGTCTTGAAAAGAAAAAAACTATTCGAAAATAGCTCTATTCAGTTATGTTAAGAGTTAAATGATAATAATTACTAAATTTCAGAGTTTAATATAATAAACTAAAATATAGTATTTATATTTATATAAATATTTCTTATACTACACTCTTTATATTTAATAAAAGCAAAATAATATATATTTACAAACAATGAATTAAAAAGTTTGTTACATTTACGTGGAGTTAAACTAATATAGAAGTTTTTTTTAGTTTCTGCCAGTTTTTACCGGTTATAACCAGTTTCTGTCAATTACATGGCAAAAACCAGTTTCTGCCGGCAAAAAGTCAATCCTGATGGGAATCCCAGAAATATTAGTAAGTCAATGGGTTAAATAACACAGTAAAATTTAATGTTAAATATCACATTAGTACTACTTTATGCAAATTAATATATGTTAAAAAAAAAAATTTCTGCAAAAAAAATTCCTAAATAAATATATATGAGTTTTAAATGACTATATGCTAACAAGCTGGAATTATACTGATAAAGCTGCTTCACAGCTACATAATTTTATTACCTGTTCATCAAGAGCCTGTTCATCAGTCATAAGAATCCTGTAAACAAAAATTATCAAGTCAATAAGGGAATAACAAGTTTTATTTAATTTGAATTAAAAAAGAAGAAAGCTGTAACACTATTAAAAGGTAATTTCAATGCAATGAGAATTTAAAAAAAAAAAAAAAAAAAATTTTTTTTAATGAAAGTAACTTGTTTTTTTTTTAGGTAAAAACCTAATATGCTTAAAACCTAATACTTTAAACAGCGAATTTGATGTTTACGCATTAGTTAATGAAAACACCAAAAGTCGTGGTGCTGTTAATTTAAGAAATGGTAACAAAGGATAAAAAAGCATATAGTAATACCAATGAACAAAACATCCAACATTTACAGAAGGCTTATAAACCTTTGAAACAAGAGCTTTCTGTGCTGACACGAATATAAAGAAGACGAAAAGCAATCTGTTATAAATGTCAAAAATGTATCATTTGCACTGAAACCAAAAAAGTGTGTTCAAATGCAAATTTCTGAATGTTTAAAATAAATAAATGCATCTATTAATCTTTTTTTTTTTTGGTACCTAAAATACTTTTGCATTAAGTATATATTTTTGCAAATTTTTGACATTGTTAATTTATTAATTTTTAAGTGTTATTACTTACGATGCATTTTCAAGTCATATTTTTAATATTAAAAGTTGAACCTTATTCATCGTGTATCGATTATTCTTAATGAATGGTCCCATTGATAAACAAACGTTTTCAGTTTTAAAGTAAGACCAAGTACAACATACAACTGAGCTTTGAGATGAGATCTTATCTCACGACTGAGATGAAAATAATTTTAATATTATGTGATATCATTGAGATTGAAATATGTTTTCATAAGATGAAAATTTCAAAAATGCATTACATTTTTTTTGTTCCGGCTCCTTAGCATGTAATTAATATTACTTTCTTAAAAAGTGATAAAATAATGTGAGAAAATATTTAAAAATGTGTGGAATTATAATAACTGTAGTAATAACAGGAAACAAAATGGTTATCAAACAAACTCCTTTTTTTGTCATTTATTAAAAAACCCACTTAAATATGGGTTTTATTGGATTTTTCTAATAAAAAAAAAGCATACCTGTGTTTTTTGGTGTTATTATTAAAATTAGTAATACATTTTAACAGAGCTTCAATCAGTTAGTGTTAAGTTTAAATCAAAATAAAAATAATTAATTTTTGCAAATGCTGCTAACTACTTTTAGAAAATAACCTTTTCCTGAAAAATAAAATAAAAAGGCAGTGCTAAAGGATGGAGGTTTATTTTTAACAAAAAGTGCAAGGAGGGCACACTTATAGCGATCAAAGGGCAGATGGAACAAGTCGTCTTTTTTAAAGACACTGGGGGGGGGGGGGGACACTGATAAATGTTTACAAGAACAAATTTAATACTTAAAATTATTTTTTAAAAAAAAGTGTTGTTTAACTCGCTAGAAATTCATGAAATATTTGTAATAAAGCACTTTGAGAGCAATAGATGTTCCTCTTCAATAATAGGCATCAAAATATTCATATGAGTTAGTTTACGAGCAACGTAAATACAGACTATTGTTATCAAAATCTTATAATTAAAACATCAACAAAAACTTTCTTAAAAATATACTCACTGATTCCAACTGGAACTAAAATGTCCAAGGTCATTAGAATCTCCATTCTCCAACTCAAATGAGTTATTATCCATTTTCTGCTAAAGAATGCAAGAGAATTAAGTTAACACACTTTGGATTGGTTAATGCTTAATTTAAAAAGAAGAGTTACATTTTAAGAATTTACATGTATATATTTACATGTATTTAATAAATTATCACTTGACAATATCCTTTCAAAGTTTAATGACTAATTTAAAAATTTGGAAAGGGATGCACAACCTTTTTTAGTGAAAGGCCACATGCGCAGCAGGTTGACTAACGAAGGGCTGCACACGGGTTTTGTCATGTTGGAGGTAAATATGGTAATTTTTTATCAGTAAACTAAGTAATGTAGTTGCAGAAAATTGAATATTTTGAATTATTAGAATTTATTTAAAAATGAAAAAAAAAAATATATATATATATATATTTTTTATTAAAAAAAAAAGGATACATATAAATACTGAGAAAAAAAGTTATAAATTAAAAAAAAAAAAAACTAATGTTTATAGAATGAAAGTGTAGAGTAAAAAAAAATATATATGCCTATTTTTATGATTAATATAACATCGAATTAACTATTTTACATAAAAAATTTATGGGGTTTTAACAAAACCCAAAAATTAAATCAAAACCATTATAGTACAAAAAAAGTTTCCTTATTTATTTGGTATTATACTTGAAATATTATTTCTACTTCTAGAGCTTTTATGAATCTTAAACAGAAAACATTTTCTTTCTAAAAAATTTCCAAAGTTACAAAAATTTACAAACAGTGAGTAGTTTAAAAATTCCAGTTTTCCT
This sequence comes from Parasteatoda tepidariorum, assembly GCF_043381705.1. Classification (NCBI taxonomy): domain Eukaryota; kingdom Metazoa; phylum Arthropoda; class Arachnida; order Araneae; family Theridiidae; genus Parasteatoda; species Parasteatoda tepidariorum. The sequence continues at coordinate 19,571,271 of NC_092211.1, forward strand.
CCACTTATCTAATATTTTTTGCTGGAATAACATTGTATTTAAATACCATGTGTAAATGCATAGCGCAAATTGCCGAAAAAAACAGTGGAAAAATAACTTATGATTTTCTAAATCACATGACAATAACTGCCTTAAAAAAAAAAAATCAGATTTGCCACTCACAAGTCATAATAAATGTATCGGCGTTCTAGAAACCACAGGGAGATGCTAATTATAATTGCTAAAAAAATAATTGAAAAATCACTTGAATTTATGATGAAATCTGCAACAAGAAAGCCAGTCAAAAAGCGGGTAATTTAAATCACAATACACATTGCAATATCTTATTAAAAATATTCAGTTTTTAAAACCATGCAGAATTTTGCAGCAATAACCGTTGAAAAAGCGATAGAAAAACAATGTATATTTACAATAAAATCTGCGTTAACTTAGCACATTAGAAAGTGATGACTTACCCCCGTATTCACCGTTGACTCTGACCTAGCGCGTAACTCCCAGTTCCGAAACCCCCGGTTCGGAAACTTTGACCGACAGTTCAAAAGCGATTCCACCATTATTTTTTGACCGTCGGTTTCTTAACTGCGGGTTACTTGACCGGCAGTTACAGGCGGTAGATTTATAGCCGTATTAACAGCGTTTGTTTTCAATTTTCGTTGCTATTTTTTTATAAAAAATTTCTATTAAAAGAAGAAGAAAAAAAGATTGCATCGAGTAATTAAATTTGAATCTCTCTTTTACTGGTCAAATAAAAAATATGTTTAGTTTCGTTTTCCTAACTGACTTGTATTGATGAGCAAAAGGATCCGAGCTTTATTATTATGAATTTAGATATNATATGAGACAGTATTCAAGAAAATTGAATATTTTTAATTATTAGAATTTATTCAAAAATGAAAAAAAAAAATAAATAAAAATTTTCGTCCTTTTCAGAAAAAAAAAAGGATAGACATAAATACTGAGAAAAAAAGTTATAAATGCCTATTTTAATGAGTAATATAACATAGAATTAACTATTTTAAATAAAAAAATTTTATAGGGTTTAAACAAAACCCAAAAATTAAATTAAAACCATTATAGTACAAAAAAAGTTTCCATATTTATTTGGTATTATACTTGAAATATTATTTCTTCTTCTAGAGCCTTTATGAATTTTAAATAGAAAACATTTTCTAAAAAATTTCCAAAGCTACAAAAATTACAAACAGTGAGCAGTTTAAAAAATTCGAGTTTTTCTCCACTTATCTAATATTTTTTGTTGCAATAACATTGTATTTAAATAAATATCATGAGCAAATGCATAGCGGGAATTGCCGAAAAAACTTACGATTTTCAAAACCACATGACAATAAGCTTTTAAAAAAAAATTAGATTTGCCATGAAATTGGCACAAATAAAGCATGTCAAAAAGTGATGACTTAAATGCTTGAACTCACAAGTCATAATAAATGTATTGGCGTTCTGAAAACCACAAGGAATTGCTAGTTATAAATGCTAAAAAAACAATTGAAAAAAATACTTGTTTTCATGATGAAATCAGCAGCAACAAGGCCAGTCAAAAAGCAATTAATTTAAATCACAATACACATTGTAATATCTTATTAAAAATATTAAGTTTTTAAAACTATGCAGAATTTTGCAGCAATAACCGTTGAAAAAGCGATAGAAAAACAATGTAAATTTACGATAAAATCTGCGCAAACTTAGCACATTAGAAAGTGATGACTTAAATGTGCAATACAAAATTCTCAATATTTGTTTTCATTTTTCAACTTTTTTTATGGTGTTCAAAAGCTCTAGCTGGTCGCACATCAACAGTTGGCGGGTCGCAGGTTGCGCACCTCTACAGTCTATGTAATACAACTCACCTAACGACTAACACCCTTAATCAAAGAATGTATATTTAAGTCATTTATTTGACAAATTGTTTTATACTAACCAAGTAAGTCTTCCTGTTTCCAAAATTGGGGAGACTGGAATCGTCTATGTTTAACTAAAATAAATTTTTTAAATTAAATTTAGTAATACACATAAATGATAACATAACATAAGATAATGATACATAAGCAGTGTTTTCACTAGAGCGCGAGAATCTCGCATATTTTTTTTCTTTTCTCGCATTAAAAATTGATTACCGCGAGAAATTCGCGCATTCTATAAATCAATTTCAAAATTCGCGAATTTCTCGCATTTTGGAAAAAGCTTCGAATTACGCCATTTAGAATAAAATCCNAATACAAAATTCTCAATATTTTTTTTCATTTTCCAACTTTTCTTATGGTATTCAAAAGCTCTTGCTGGTCGCATATCAACAGTCGGCGGGTCGCAAGTTGGGCACCCCTACAGTCTATGTAATACAACTCACCTTACGACTTGCATCCTTAATCAAAGAATGTATATTTTGGTCATTTATTTGATAAATTGTTTTATACTAACCAAGTAAGTCTTCCTGTTTCCAAAATTGGGGGGACTGGAATCGTCTATGTTTAACTAAAATAAAAATTTTTAATTAAATTTAGTAATAAACTTAAATGATAACATAACATAAGATAATGATACATAAGATAATGACAACATAACATAAGATACTTATCAGTCTCATAAAGGAATGGCATAAAAAATTGCTAAACTATCCTAACTAGGGATGTAATGAATGAATAGTGATTTGGCCGAATATTCAGACAAAATCATTGGCTGAATACCAAATATTCGGCGACCAAATAACAAAATTTAAAAAAAGAAAAAAAACATTATTAAATATCATATTTTTTATAGAAATAAGTGTAGTGATTTTTGAAAAATAATCAAATGTAGCAGTATTATTGGTTTGAGGTAAAGGGAAAAAACATAAATAGAAACGTTTTACGACAGTTAGATATTAAGATAATAGTTAAAACAATAAAATATAATAATAGTTAAAATGCTTTAGTTAAAACAGAAATAATTTTTTAAAACATAGTATGGAAAAATGAAATTAACTTGCCTGGACATAAGTAAATAAAGAAAAAAATTAATATTATAAAACTCATGGCTCAGTATAACGTAAATCTAGTTTCAATTTTTTAAATTTCGCTTTTTCATGCCTCTTTCAGAAAATAAATTAACAAGCTAACTTAACAAATATTTATAAAAACTATTTCTAATATTATAAAAAACAAGATTTCAAATTACTTTATTAAATCTATTAAAATTTCCCCTAAAAAAAACTTGTCAAAATGGCTGAGTACCCTTTACATGCCTAAGCCTAACATCAGCAACCTAAGCCTAACGTAATTAAATAAAGGTGGCAATAGGTGCCGTAATAATAGGCACCTAATACATTTACAGTAGTAATAAGTTTTTATGCTCCCTCCTTCTTAAAACTGATAAGTACCAATTAAAATTAAGTGGTTTAATAACTTATCCGAAAATACTTCAATAAGTAATTAACAATACATGAATGAAATATCCAATTTAAAAGGAAGATTCCTGTATCGGTACCCGCACCAAAATAATCACAAGCAGTGGGATGGAGAAAAAAAACATCACAAAAAAGATAACTCGTAGCCATTCAATGCAAACCACAACTTACTCTTTTTTAAAAAATTTCGTTAGGTACAAAAAAATTTTGGTATCTTGGCGCCGGTATTATGTGCAAACAGGCAAAAATACAGAAATATCCTTGACTTAAAGAACACAACAAGCTTAATATATACACACTATGCATTAGAGAAGCAAAACATATAGGTTTACGATCAAAATATGTGACAATAACAATACTGGTAAAAAAAAGGAAATAAAACTGAAGAGATTGGTACAATCGTATGAAGAAAAACTTTCAAAATATTCAAGATGGAATTCAAGTGAATAGATCTTAAACCAGAAGGATTAACATATAACTTCACAAAATATTTACAGAACCTGATATTAACTTTATCAAAATATAGAGGCTCTGATTCGCTAGTCGTGTAAGAGAGTGGATGCAGAAGAATATTATTGGCTAAATCAGAAAGAAAAACGACTGGAAAAAGTCCACCACAAAGATTTATTGATTGTGTCGAAAAGAATCTTAATATCTAAGAAAACGAAAACCATTATCCATAAGTAGGAATGTTTTGTATGGTTAAAAATGACTGTATCAGGTCGGGTCTCCAGAGCCACATAAGAGAGGAGGAAGCTCCAGTATCCATTAAATTTACACATTATTATTAACATATTGTATTTTAAAATCTTTGTCAAGTGAATATTTTAAGCAATTAAAAATTTTATAAGACATCACAAATATGTTTACCATCAAGTCAAAACATATTTGCTACCAATTAAAATGTCTAACCAAAAATGAAAACCAATTGAAGATATTAGAAATGATAACATTGTGAAACAAACGACATGTTATAAAAAGAGAAAGAAAGAAAATAAGGAAGCTACAAAATTAATGCTTAACACTTTAATTTGAAACAGTTTCAAAAATTCAACAAAAATAAAATTAATACATTTATTAAAAGGGAATTCATGATATTATGGAAAACATGATATTTAATTAAAACACATACATAATATAACAATTGTAAAAACATAACATATAGGGGTAGATTTAGATGGAAACGTTATTGTGTCCATTTTAATATACTAGCGAATGGAATGGTTTCATAGAGGCAACAAGAAACATAATTTAATATAAATTTTAAGCTAGCTCAATATGCTTAATAAGAGCTATCAAAAGTAATTTAAAAACCGGCAAATGATCAAGGCCTAGATCTACCCCTTGAATATGCTTATTTACAACACGAAGAAAATTCCTATTACAAAAAACAAAATTTACATTTGTGATGATCTAAATTCTGTTGTTGAAGACACGTTTTCAAATAATTGAAACTAAATTTTAAATCTTTTAATAACATCAACAATTTCTACTTGACGAGCAAACGTCCGACATATACAATAGACAGAGAGTGATTACACAAAAATCACTAAAGCCTGCCCTTAATCAAAGTCAGTGAGCCAATAAGAAAAGAAAACTAGAGCATAAAAAAAAAATTAAAAAAACCGAGACGACTTAAACATTTAGGAATAAAGCCTTTATGACGCATGCGCAGTAGAAACTTTTATAAGGATTTAGCGCATTTTTAAATGCTAGAATTTGCTTCCGACTTTGAAAATATCGGAACTCAACATGTTGTATCTTGTCGAACGGATACAGTTATTCCCATTGGCTAGGGATTCATTTCTACTGCTAAAGATTTTTGTTACACGCGTGTGATTTCGCACCACGTAGCTTATCCCGCTGACAAGTATGTCATATTTTTATGAATGTAACAAAATCTTGCTTGCAAGCACGTCTCAGTATCGAATTTCACCGTAGAGGAAAATTATTTCCATTGTTGCAGTTTTACTAAAAAATAAATTAGTGAGTTTTTTTCGTAAATTGCTGAGTGACAGTAATTTACCGCTTCCAGTAATTTACTGGAGAGCTGCAGGATCTTTACCGCTTATACTTTGTCTCGTTATGATTAACTAAATTTGAGATTCGAATCAGATTTTTTCCATAAGTTACCAAAACGGTTAAAAACAAAATTAAGGAAAAAACTTTTCGACTGTCTTCCGCATATGCGCAATATGAAAGAGCTATTTTAAAAGTTCATGACGTGAGTAGTTTTTGACGAGCTTTGTTTTCAAATTTCAAAAAAGACATTTTTATTAATAAATAAAAAAATTTCCTTTAATTTTATTGAATTCCTACTATGATTTTCCTACTATGACTGTAGAAAAAACTTTCTACAGTCATAGTAGGAAAATGCATGGCGAAAAAAAATTTGTTTCAATTTTATAAATATATGTCCAAGTCTGCATAAATATTTAAGCTAGATTTATGAAATTTTATGATAATCAGATTAATCGATACGAGTTACATGCTTATTATTATGTTTTCCAGTTAGGGTGTTCAAAAACACTCTTTTTCTCTCGTAACTTATTGCCGGTCCCTCAAACCTTTTAAATCTCAGAGCTTTACTGATAAGTTTCAGAAATCGAATGGTCGAAACACCTCTAAAATCTAAAGTTATAAAATTATTATTTCAGTACTTCTTGATGAATTTGAAAAATATCAAAAAACTGAAAGTGTTTCTTCCATTATTGTTGGGTATTGCATTTCTGGGGGGGGGGGGCATGAAAAAAACTCCGACACTGATTGAAAAAAATAAGAAATCCAACAGAGATTCTTAATTCATTGTTACAATACTATGCTGATAATTCTTTTATTTCTCCCGAAATTAATAAGTACCTGAATACCTTTCTTAAGGTATGAAACTGAACTATGAAAAGCACTCATGCTAAGAAAATCATTTGACACAAGCTTTACTCACAAAATAAGCTTCCCACATAAAAGTAAATTTCTGTTTTGTTTACATATTTTGATTTATTCAAATTATTTTTCGTATATTTTACGCAGTTAAATAAAATATTCTATGATATCTAACAAACCAGCGGAATAATTCATGCGAATTTCCAAGTTTTCAATAAAATTCTTAAATAGTAATCTGGCTAGAAATAAAGAATTAAAAGTTGTAATACTAATACTTATTTTCACTCTCTCCTGATTTATAAAAACTGTTGAATTAATTGTAGATTCTTATTTATGAAAAAAAGCGATTTTTGGAATAGTGTAACGTATGAGATGGTAAAAGTCAAAATATATTTTATTCTGGAATTAATTTGTATTGATTTGGAATTATCATCAACTTTGCGCCCCTCTAAATAACGCTGCAAATGGGGACAGATGTTCCCTCTCTAGTTACACTGTTGAGGAATAATTGATTCCGATAATTCCTCAGAATTGATTTCGGAATTTAATTCACTCATTCTAGTATATCTCATTTTTAAATAAGTCAACAAATTCAATATCCTTTTTTTTCGCATTATAGAGGGATGTTCTCAACTCATGAGGACGTGATGAAATAATAAGTTAAAAAGGGGTGTAAACAGAGGGTCAATATTTTAAATATACTTTTAAATGTCCTCTCTTCTTTAAAAAAAAATTCTTTCAAGTAAGCTGATGCTGGTACTCAAAAGGCCAACATAGAGAGTATAAAGAGTTGACGTACTAACATTTGTACTGTTGAAGTACTACTACTCTCGCGGTTCTTGAATTTGGAAGTACAATTAACTCTGGAATGGTCTTGGAATTTTTCGTTTATAACTGTGAATTTCTTCTTTAAGACTTAAGAACATTTTATTAGAACATATTATTTAACATTTTATTAAAAAAATAAGAATTATATTTTTTGGGATTGAAAATCTTGTATCAAAAAGCGGTTGTTATGTTGCAACAAGTTAGTTTCATGTGAAATTATTTCGGTGGAAGTTTTTTTATGAAAGAAAAAAAACAATAATAATTGAATTGAAGCTTCAAATCATTTAAGATAAAATATTTAAAATTCAACCGAAGAAAAAATGGATAACTAATAATAACAATATTTAAAAAAAAATCTAAAATTCAGACAGCAAAAACTTAATTAACTAACCACATCTTATAAAGTATAATAATTTTTTCGTTCGAACAAATATTTAAATAACTGATAATTTGTGAAAAATTAATGATTTTACTATGATAAGAATTACATTTGGTACCATTTTGTCCGAGAACACAAGTAAGAATTAATATATTAGGTTGAAGCAAATATTGTTGACGTTGTTCGTCATTATTCAGAAGTTTATCGTTCAATATAATTTTCGTTTGTGCACTTAAAAGCAAATTAGATTCGCGCTTCTTTGATGACTTTTAATTTTTAAAAAAGAAGTACGATTTAATTTTTATTTAACTAAATTTAAATTTTCCTACAGCTTCTCTTTGAAAACTAGAAAGACTTAAAACAACAGTTATCTTTATTATGAATAAAGTTCTATTCCCATTTAGAGTGAATAGACAAGGCAAATATAAATTATGAAAATAATAATATTAATAATAATAAAATATTACTGGATGAATAAAAGTCATGTTCTAACGAAGTTATGAATTTTTGTTTGAAAAATTAGCTAAGGGGTATTACTTAACATGGATAGACAATCTCTTCTTTACTTAAAAAATTGGAGTGAAAAAAGTAAAATTTTATAGATTAGGAATGTTAAAGACAAATGGGACAAAAAATCAGACATTTATTTTATAGTTTTTATGCTTGAAAACAGATGTCGCCACTACAAATATAATATGAATCAAGGAGAGTAAACTTGTAGTTCTTATATTGAACAATAGATGGCGTCACTATGACCCATATATTAATCATTTTGCTTTCCGTCCTGCCATTTTGCTTGTCTGGAATTTTCGATTTCTTTTCTGTTCTATAGTTTCAACATTCTATATCAGATTTTTTAATTATACTTCAGAAAATCTCAACATTGAACCAAAAAAAAAAAAAAAAAAAAAAAAAAAAAAAAAAAAAAAAATAGAAGATACCAATGCACGAAAATTTTGTTTATATTTTTTAAATTCTTATTCTATAAATTTAGTTAGTCATTTTTTTTTAAAGCTTACATATTTGACCATGAAAAGCGGGGGAGAGAAAAAAAAGAAGAAAGTAAAATATGAAAGATTTTGTTTATATTTATGAAATCTTGATCATTTGGGCAAAATTATTGAATTTAAATTTTATTGTCGTCTCAAAGATAAACTTCTCACTTTCTGGCTTGCAGATTTTTTCTCCTCAAGCCTCACATATTTTCACAAATATTGTTTTTTTCAACAGATGACACTACTATACTAAAAAAGTGTGATAACGTAAGTTATTTATTTAGCATAATGAAAAAAAAAGGGATTGGGACTATTAATTAAATTAAGTGAATCAGGCTCAGAAACGTACTTATCTTGAAAAATGTTTTCCTTTTAGATCAGTAAAAGAAAAAAGGGGAAAAAAAAAAAAGAATAAAGAGACCACTTTTCTAAGCATCGAATTTTCACGTACAAAAACTAATTTTAATGGTTCAAAGGGTTAGTTAATCTCAAATATACTAATTAATTAGTGTAAATTATGAAATTACAGTATCAGACACAACAATGTACTTTCTATGAAAAAATATACCGTCTTTTTTTTTCTTTTAAGGGATTTGGATTTTTAACCATCAAAATATGTGGGAGGGGGTAGCTGCAATCGAAAAAACATGGCCCCAATAGTTTAGGTGGTAGTAGTCGAAAGTGTGAGTTCTTTAAAGTTAATATCATTTTTAACGAATATCGAGAATTTTTAAAAAAAAATTAGGTGATTTTTGTGCACAATTTCGACATAAATGCATTCAACTATAATTCAGAGTAAGAAATAATTTGTAATAATTAGTCATTATTTTCTTATTATTTTATTTAATAATTATCGATAAATTTTGAAGCACAAAGTACTTAAATTTTTGCATGATTTGAAACTAGGAAATCTTAAAAGGCAAAATTAAAAGTTTAAATGAAATCTTTCGAATAGTTGAGTTATAATTTTTAAAAAAAATTGTCTGGTTTTTAAATTTTCATTTAACTATGAAAATATTCAACCGATTTCATTCAAATTTTGGATTTTGACATTTTAAAATTTGTTATAAGACAGATTACAAGATTTACAAAAAATTTTAAAAAATTTTAAATAATGCAATTTTTTGCAGTAATCTTGCAAAAAATTTTTCCTGTAAAGTTTTAAAGAAAAAAACTTGTAAAATTTTTTTACAATTATTAAAACATAATATAAATTATTAAATAAAAGTTATTGAGAAAATATTTTTACATGGAGTTGCATTTGGATAAACAAAATTTTATTATTGAACGAATTTTTCAAGCATAAAAGAATATTTATCTTATTAACTTTTGATCGAATTATCATGTTTTCGCGTTCTAAAATACAATATTAAGTGAATAAAACTATGGCTATTCTATATTAATGATACTGATGGTTCACGTAATATAATTAATTAAGGGACTAATTTTGACACATTTTTTAAATTGTGAAGACGATATTTTCAGTAATGAAATCAAACACATAAGCATACCTTTTCTGATAAAACATATTTTTTTTAGCCATCTGATTTGGATTTTTGAACTGCAAAATAGGAAAGGGATATATTTTATATTTTATGACCGTCGTTGAACAGCCGACCCAATTTTTGGGTTTACTAATGTTCAACAACGTAGCCTTGTAATTTCAAACCATATCCAGAAGACAAAGAAACTCCTGGATCAAGTATTGGGAAAAATTTGCCTTCGTGGAGAACTTTTTGGTGGAACTAACCCGCATTTGGGTTTTATGGAGAGGAAGACCCGTCAAATTTATGATTATGAAATTAATTTGTAAGATATTAAGGCTGGCATTGTCCCCATACTAAAATTGAAGACAAAATGATATATTAAAGTTGAAGCAGAAGATGCACCTTGTTACAGTTAAATTTAACAACATATTAACATTGAAGCTAATTTGCACCATGATGCGGTTGAATTAAGTACCATCTTAATATTGAAGCAAATTTGCACTATGATGCGGTTGAATTTAGCACCATATTAAGGTTACAGTAAATTTGCACGACATAGCGATTCAACGTACTCCGTAGTCGCTTTTAGTGTATAGATAACTTTTATTTATTTATTGGATTTATCATTGGATTGGGTTATCATCTCAAACCACGATTTTGAAATATACAGGGTGTTCCAAAATTCTCTTTATAACTTCAAAAATTTATAACTTCGAAAATAAACAAGATATTTATATTCTGTCTTTTGCATGTATTACTGCAACAAATAAAGTTTTGTTTAGTACACTTCAACATGCGCACCATTGGTGGGCCTAAGCACTTCCAGTCAGTAAGATAATTTGTAAGGTAAGTTGTAAAGATAATTTTGGAACACCCTGTATTTTACGTATTAATGAATATCTAATAAGCAGGGCAAGGATGTTCATGAAAATGAACTTATTTGTGCTATTTGCGTTTTTGTGCGTGTTTTTTTTATAGGGCTGTATTTATGGCTTTTTAAGCTATTTTTTTTAAATCACTTTTTAGGTTGTTTCTGAAATAGTCCTATTTTATGAATTTTGTATGATATATTTCATTTAGAATGACGTTTTTCATTTGCACAAAATTTAATTCACAAGCTATTTGGCTATAGATCGAATTTTCTTAAAAATTAGGGAAACAGATTACTTTAGGGAAAAAATTTTCTTACAAATTTTGCTATGAATCTTAGTATTTTAAATATCCTTCGATATTTATTGTCCATGTATTTCCCTTATGTGACACCATGAACTAAGGTATTTGTTTATCTACTGATAACACTATAATTATTATTCATTTTCTTTGGCTGTAAACATTTAAGTAGTGTTAAATAAATAATTAAACTTTAAGTATTTATTTCGTATTTTTATAGAAATAAAAACTAGTTATGAAGTAAGATTTATTTAGATTTATGTTTGAAACCTTTCTAAAATGGTGTAGAAATTTTAAACAAAAACAGTGTTATGCTGCCACATACAGTCATATAAATTACTGGTGACGGAGCTTGCCTTTTACGAGCAATTGCAAGTAATTATTTCACTCAATACTCAAGTTATGGCATAGTTTTGTCACCTTTAGGTGATAAAGCTGATCGCAAAAGCAACTATTTGTTTAAATAAAGAAACTAAATAAAAAGATGTCTTCGAAAATTTTTAAACACAAAAAATTTATATTAAGGTGGTTATTAATGGTTTTTGAGGCATTTTTATTTATTTATTTGCATTTTAAGGGTATTTTTCAAGAGAGTTTAGGTTTACCTAAAAATTTCAAACATCCTAGCCTTTATAATAGGAATTACAGATTTCAAAATAAATCACTGGGTTGTGTTGGATTTGTGCGTAGCCTTTTGGTCGGAGCGCGACTGAAAAAAAGTTGTGTGTCCCTCATTTAAATCAACAGAATCTGAAGATGTCATGCAACCATAATGATCCTAGCATTCTATTTTTCTTTCTACTTCAAAAAAATTCAATCGTATAAGCTCATTTTGTGAAGATTAATTACTATCCATGTTCAGAGTTGCGTAGCCAAACAGCTTCCGAGCAGGCATCGCTTAGTGAAAGAAGAAAGCTGGCTGAGAAAAAGGGAGGTGCTGGGCACCTGCCCACGTTCACGATACCCTGTCACGAAAGGTACGGGAAGTCACGCACAAGACGTTATGTTTCCTCAACAACACGACAACCTTTTGTAAAGGTTAGCATTCCTTATTTAAGAGAAAGTTTTTGTTTTCTGGGTGTGTATCGTGCTGATATGAATGGCGTTCTGTGTGCTCCGATTCTTCTCTTAGATTCTAATGTTCTATTATTAAGGGTTTCCTTTTGTTTTATATAAGATTTTACTCGCACGCGGTTTGGGTTTGAAAATTTAGAAAAATAAGGTTTTTTCTTCATCTTGACTTGAAAAAAGGTTATACTTAAAATGTTAAGGGAGCACAGTTTTAAAGTTTGTGAGCGGAATGCTCACACACATCTCTCTCTCTCTCTCTCTATATATATATATATATATATAAAATATATATATATGGAAATAAAATATATATATATATATATAAAATATATATATATGTATATAAAATATAGATCCCAAAAAGTTTCATAAAAAATCTGTGTCATGACGGCAAGTCAATGGTCTG
>NC_092211.1:19584397-19628933 GCF_043381705.1 Parasteatoda tepidariorum
AGCATCAACTTATTAATATTACATGTTTTAATTTGCTTGCCATATTTTAAAGCTTTTTCATCAGGTTTTAATTGTTTTCAGTTTCGAATTTAAATTAATGGGGGGCGGGAGATAAAGCACCATATAGGGAGCGTCCGGCATCCTATAAGATCAACAATGATTTGAGTTAGGCTCTACAGCGCGTGCTTCGGATACGGAGATTAATCTCCAGCTAATGCCCTATAGTAATGTGTTAAATAATATTGCTTCCTCGCTTCATGTAAGTTTATAATATTGTTTGTACTGAAATTGCTTTATATAAGTTTATAATGTTGATAATAAGTTCCTCTGACATTTTACAATCCTATCATATTCTCTCTATGAGACGTTGGTGCAGAAAAATTGCCAGCTAATCTCCAGGAAAAAAACGACTTTAAGTTTGCTCGCGAAGCGAACGAAAATGTAAATGCGCAGCAATTATCGGCGGTTAGCGAGCGGTAGTGAGCAGGGGGCGGATATATATATATATAAATAGATAGATAAACTCTTTCAAAATTTGATAAAAAACAATGATACCCAACTAAAGTAATTAAATACTATATAAAATCATTGAGTTAATTGTATATTATTGTAAATAAATTTACTAAAAAATTTCTTTGTTGATTTATATANTATAAGTTTATAATGCTGATAATAAAAACCTCTGACATTTTATAATCCTATCATATTCTCTCTATATGACGTTGGTGCAGAAAAATTGCCAGCTAATCTCCAGGAAAGCTACTTTAAGTTTGCTCGCGAAGCGAACGAAAATGTAATTGCGTAGCAATTATCGGGGGTTGGCGAGCGGTAGTGAGCAGGGGGTCCATTTCGGGCAAATCCATGGCTTAAATTATGGGCAAAACATGCAATTCAAGTTTCTTTCTCTTTTCTATTTTATTTTTTTCTTAAATAAATGTTAGTTTTCTAAAATTATTAATTGTCAACTTCTTTAAATTATCCAGTAAAATATTACCAAACTTAGGGTATCACCTATGATTTTTTAGTCGACGTGACTGCCAGTTTCCTAGGATGTAAATATTTTCCTTAAAAATCATAATTATAGAAGTTTCTCTTCACGATCTCAAGGGAAAATTGCTATAAAATACTCTGGTCACCATAAAAACATAGCCCATCCCAATGACGAATTTGGTGGTGATTCAAGGAGCACCTTGAAATATTGACTACCTGGACAATGTGAAAGTTTGAAAAAAATATTCATATTCGTGGAATACAACATGAGTTTTAAAATTTCTGATCATGTATGTTGTACATTATATTGAACTGATATAAAAAGATCTTCTCTCTCCTAAATGTTATTTCTTTCAATGTATTGTGCGCAAAAAAAGACCACCCTAAGTAACTTTTGCGGATTTTATTCAGAACTTTTGTATATATTTTCTCAAACACGTAAAACAATAAAATTACACGATTAGTAGTTTTTATGAAATACTTTAAAACTACACACTTGTTGGTCTTTAGATACTTTTTAAAATGCAACTTTATTACAGTTTAAATTAAGAATAATCAATTTAGATAAAGTTCTCTTGCGTTAGAGCTAAAAAAATGGGTTACACTGCACCAAGACACTGTATAAAACCATGATTTAAATTAAGAAGAAATATCCCGAGTGTGTAAGGAAGTCAATAAGATTTCGGAGTGGTGTTGCACAAAAAGTGAAAGATGAATCCCAATTAAAATCATGACGTCTTTTTATTTTCCAATTCGGTTGTTGCTGTAGTTCACTTACGTCGTACTAGAGCTGCACAATGGGCTAGTTCCAATTCGGAATCTGGTTTAAGATACACTTTATAGTAAGGGGTTTTCTGCAGGTGGATCAAATTGGCGTTGATTCATTTTGTAAAAACTATCAACGTGCTAATCTTACATGGCCAATACGTAATACTTTAATTAGTATTTCCATCATTAGTAAAATATACTGCACAGCAAGAATTTAAAAATATTTTTATAAAGTAAATAAATTTATTGTATTCACATAGCTGTCAAAACTGTAAGAAAACTAAAAAAGCAAGTAATCAGATTAAAAAAAAAATAATAATAAAAACTTAATGGGATTTTTGACACTGTCAGTTCACGAGAGATTTGTCAGCTTGGATTGAAACTGAATAGTTTTAACCCCAAATCACTCTCATTATTCAGTTTATTCCAATATTTATTTTCCAAAAAACTGAAAAAGCGTCGTAGTTCTGTGAAGTACTGGGCTCGAGACTCGTCCGTGGACGCACGTTGCCGCAGCACACACGTGGGCCGTGTCCCATGGGTCGGAAACCACAGGTTTATAGAATTAACTATCTGTAAATATGGTGATTAGTTCTTATGACTGTTCCATTTATTTTTCGCTTATTAAGCAATGAAAAAAAGCCTGTAATTGATTAATAAATAAACTTTCGTTAAATACACGACTTCATACCATATTTTCATACATAATATGCCTATTATTCTTCTCAGACTTAAATACATCTTTGCCCTTTTAAGTTATGGATTTTCATACGTTACCATTATTTTTCTTACAATAGCAAAATAAAAGAAAAAAATTCTTTTGATAGCTGATCTGGGCTCTAAACCATATTATCAGGGGTTGGGTTTGCCACTCAATTACCCAGCTATTGAGTTAACTACAATTGTTATTTGTGTGGCAGAAACAAGCGAATGAAGACCACTGATGGGCAACTGAGAAAAGTGCTTGTTCCATTTCTTCTTCATGGCCACAAAATACCACCATTTTCATGTTCCATGGGCGGCAGCTAATCGGTCACTCACTTGCTCATTTGATGGATCGACATTTCACGTGACCACGTTATTCTCCACGCGAGTAGAGTTGTCTGTTTCTCAGGAAATTGTCGCCTGCAGGTTTCAAGAATTGTGTTTATTTTTTTTTTTTAGGAATCGTTTGACAAAAGAAAGATTTGTTTTCGACCGTATCAATAATCAGTTGAAGTTATGTATTCTTCTCTGCAAACGATCGTTCTATTAAACTCTTTAATTATTGTCAGATAATTTTTAATTATTATTGATTAATTTTAAAACTTTTTTGAAATGCAGCGTTAAATTAATTAGCAGGTAATTCAAATATTAAGTAAGTATTTTAGCAATTTCGTTTTTTTTCTTTCCCCATCTCATAAAAAAAGCTAATCACAAATCCCTTTCGATGCTTACGCACTCTTTTTATCAAAATCTGTTTATCCGTTCTCAATATGTACTTTCTAATCAATGTCCAAGATCTAATCTGATTCTAATCAAGATGTACTGAAATCTGACAATCCACTTACCACTTTACGATGGTTTGATGGGATTTGGTTTTTCTACTTCATATGCTTCTTGCAACTTCAAAAACCGATATTCTCTACAATTGCACCTCAAAAAACTTAATAAATTCCCAAAAGGCTGAACTTACCGTCTTACCTGACCTTTGGACTAAACTTCTTTGTCTTCAGAGTTTCATTCAAAACTATTACAAATGCATGAAAGAGAACGTTGCAACTTCATATCCATTGAATGTAGAATTGAGCTGATTTTATCGCCGTTGTTAAAATAAAAATAAAGTGTCATGGAATTATCAAAAAATAAAAAGCAAAAATGTTCTTTACTTTCATTTTGCGTAACCTGTTACATTGTTGTACTTTAACAAGCACAACAAGGTTTCAAAATATGAATCTTCCTTGAGACAGGAATTGTGGTTTTAGACATAAAATTTGCCGAACATAAAATCATTATTCCAGCAAATAAATGGTAAAGCTGGGGAAAACAAAGTTTCAGAATACGAATCTTCCTTGAGTAAGGAATTGTGGTTTTAGACATAAAATTTGCCGAACATAAAATCATTATTCCAGCAAATAAATGGTAAAGCTGGGGAAAACAAAGTTTCAAAATACGAATCTTCCATGAAACAGGAATTGTGGTTCTAGGCATAAAATTTGCCGAACATAAAATCATTATTCCAGCAGATAAATGGTAAAGCTGGGGAAAACAAAGTTTCAAAATGCGAATCTTCCATGAGACAGGAATTGTGGTTTTAGACATAAGACTTGCCGAACATAAAATTATTATTCCAGCGAATAAATGGTAAAGCTGGAGAAAACAAAGTTTTAAAATACGAATCTTCCATGAGACAGGAATTGTGGTTTTAGACATAAAATTTGCCGAACATAAAATCATTATTCCAGCAAATAAATGGTAAAGCTTGAGGAAAACATTTTTGTGGGGAAGGGGCATAAGTGGGATAGGATAGGAGTGAGCTGCAGATATATCCTTTGAGCATGGCGATTATCCTGCGGATGGTGATGGACTGGATATCCCCAGGTGTCAGGTTCCAGATCTCCATCTTGTCCTCTCAAGAGGAATTGAAATATTGACAGAAGATATCGTTGGGCGTTTGCAAACACTCTTTGTCAAAGTTTAGAATAACCCGGATGTCAAACAAAGATAACGGAAAATGTGAAGAAAAAAAAAATCATTCGCTGATACGAGAACTGTTTGAAGAGGGTAATATATATAAAAAAAAACTGCCATATTTATTTTTTTCTGAAGAATTATTTAGAAGTCATTAGATGAGACAGGTTATTTCAAAGATTTATATCGATAATTTGGTTTGGAAGTAATGCATTTTTAAATACTTTAAAAATGTTCTCAATGAACTCTTTGTTCGCTGCCCACACCAACTCCCAGAATTGCTTTTGTAGTTTCTTTCGGATTACTTGGTACTTCGAGCTCTCTTCTTTTGCTCATTGGATACTTCCATATTTTAGTCTAACTTTGCATGTATGCTGATTTTCTTTTTCAAATGAAATCCTAAAAATATATATAACATGCACATCTTGTTCTGCTTTTTAACTTTTCACTGCAGCCCCACTTATAACTCAGTTTGTTTCAACTTTCTTTAGACAACGCAAGAGAAGAATTTTTATTCTGAGATTTGAGCATCCGAAAATTATATTCACAAAATTTTTAAAGTATTTATTTAATTTACTTATTAGGATTCTGTAATAATCTATGTGTTAATGACGCGTTTTTAATGCATTATTCTCGGAAAAACAATAAGTTTAGTAGCATTAAGATAATCCTAAATGACTTACAAGAAAGTAATCTAAAGGTTACCATTCAAAATATTTATAGTTTCAAGGAATGACAAGAAATAACAAACAAAAAAGTATTGGAATTATGTTAGCTTAAATAATTGTGTGTGTCGGTATATGCTGTTCAGTTTTGTATGGGATGATACTGATTTCGTAGTGTTGATTAATACTTAGTTATTTATTTCTGTCTTATCCTTTATTAGAAAAAAAAATTCAGCTAATTAGAAACGCTATAGAAAGAGATTTGTAGGAACAAGCAAGACTACCAGCCATCTTCAATTTTGTGATACTTGTGTCAAAAAGTGCAAAGTGATTCTAGGAATCGCTGAAATTGAGTATATGAACTGTATATGCATAGATTAAAAAAAATAATTATTCAGAAGTAACAGAAAGATTTTTTATAGAATTACTTTTGTAAGTTCCTGATTCATGAATTTTAATATTTTTAACTTAGCATTATGACTATAGTTGGTTTTAGCTTGTTCTGACTAAATTCTGCTTGTTTTGATCTTATATTCTGCTCCTCATGACATTATATTTTGCTTTTTCTAACCTTACATTCTGCTTGTTCTGACTTTAAATTCTGCTTGTTCAGACCTTATATTTTACTTATTCTAAGCTTATATTATGCTTGTTTTGACTTTACAATTTACGTGTTCTGATTTTATTTTGTATTCAACTTTTTGAATTTTGTTTCTCATTTAACTTTATAACCTTCATTTTGATTTTGTATTTAACGCTTTCCAAATTTATTTTACATTTTCTACGTCCTGACTAATTTTCACATTCTTTACTTTGTGATATACCTATTTTAAATACATTTTGTGTTCTTAGTGCTCTGATTTCACTCGCATTTGCTTTAAAAATTATCAAAAATTTTTGGAAAATGTGATTTTTTTTAAAAAAATAGGTCGAATAGTTCTTGAGAAACGAGAAATTGAAATTTAAGACCATGACTTGACTTTTTTGCTCTATACTACACATTGGATTTTGTATTTGAAAATTACTTCGTAATGATTTTAAAATGATTATATCTTGGGTATTCAAAAAATTTTTAGTCATCATTAAGCTTAAAGATTAAAAAACGAGTTTTATAACTGTATGCAAAGTTCTTTTGGTTCGCAAAAATAGTAATTTTAAAATTTAGAGGCATAGCAAAATGAGCGAAAATCAAAATAAACATAAAAGGCAAATTTTTACGATTGTGACTGCTTCTCAAATTTTGAATACCAAAAATCCAATTCCAATTAAAAAAAAAACTGCATATTTACTAAAAAAAAGTATGTTTCTTGCGTCGATTTCCATATTTTAACTCTATCCCTAATAGTATTTACAATTTATATTGATTCCTGAAACTAGACAGAATGATAAATTTACTATGAATTAAAATTGAGATCCTTATTTTGCATCCACGTTTTGAGAACTATCTTTAAAATACATATAAATATTCTGCTTTATTTCTAACTGTTCAAAATATACATACTGTGCTTTGTGTACATTTTATCATTAGGTGTGTAATCACTATAGGTTAATTAAAGAAAAATAAGAGCAATATTTTGGGAACATGTCTTTATTTAATACATTTTTTGTAATTATTGACAACAAACCGCCAATAAAATGGCGTATTACAACACTACCTCACATACAATGCATTGCCACCTGTAATCTGTACAGAACAAGAACTGTGGGAGGGAATGAACATGCCACTTCCCAGTCACAGTTTTGTGAAAAAAAAAATTACACAATAATTAGAAAACCCACAAATATGAGTGGGTTAAAAAATTGACATGCTTTCAACAAGGGAAAAAAATTGCAATTGCTTTGCATATTTATATATATTTATATAACAAGTAAAGAAATCAGAAAAATTGCAAAAGGGAAAGACCATGCTATTTAGTGAATTTGTACATACGTATTGATGACGTATACATACGCATGTATCATACGGTGTAAGTATTTACATGCCAGTGTGTGTAACGATTATAATCGCATTATGAACGTATATTGTAAGGAACAATATCTCCATTTAAAACTACGTTTTAATTTTTACAGTTTTGTTTATTTTAAGTTTAAAGCTTGTTCTTATAATCGTTAAAATAAGCAAGATTAAACAAAATATTATTAATATAGCAACAAAAAGTAATAATAAAAGTAGCTGTGACGCTGAAAATAAATAACATCTGGCAGTTTCCCTTTTCAAAATTTCCGACTTGAATCTTCAAATACAAAATGGGTTTTAACCCACGTGAAACGTAAAAATCTAAATTTCTAAAAAGCGCTTTCGTTTTACAATTTTTTTCTTCCAAATGTACACAACAATATCTTTTAAATATCCATCATTGTATGTTTAATTATACTCTTTCTTAAATTAAAAAAAGAAGCAGTATTGCATCGTTTTCAATAAAGAGTTGATGGGGATCTTTATGTTCCATGATTTCGAACGTAATTATAATGCCCTTTTATTCGTGAATAATGAAAAATACAAGCTCCAATCACAACTCAAACAAGCTATCATCAGAGGGGGAAAAAAAGCAATTTAATTTCCCTCTAAACAGACAAAATACTATTTACAAAGACAACATTTTTTGGAAAGATATATCAAATTTATAAAGGTAACACTTTCCAAACAATCGACAGATTTTCAATATTGTTACTTGAAATGGGAGTTACCATTTAGAATAACAAAATAATAAAAGTTTATCAACTTAGAACATAATCAAAATGTGAGCAGAGTACTTGAAATGAGTCTTGGTGTCCGTAGCAGAGAAGTTTGCAACTCCTTTAGAACATTTAGAAGTTTTCAATTGATTTAGAATATCCAGAAGTGTGCAGCCTCTTCAGAATATACCGAAATTTGCAACTTCTTTGAGAATATCCAAAAGTGTATCGCTTCTTTGAAATATCCATAAGTTTGCAACGCTTTCGGAAAACCCAGAAGTTTGCAATTGATTCAGAATATCTAGAAACTTGCTCTGAATATCCTGAAGTTTGCAACTTCCTCAGAATATTCAGAAATGTTTAGCTTCTTTAAAGTATCCTCCAGAAGTTTGCAACTCCTTTCAAAAATATTGAGTCCCTAGATTATTGAGAGCTATTGAATAAAGAGGTAAATAATTATCCACAGTCCACACGGATTGTTTTAGCATCATTCATGTGAAGAGGGTCAATCATGGATACAAGAAGAATCATGGATGTTCGAGAATAAAGTGCTTAACTGGCGTGGATGTCCATAATGTGACCCCCGGAAGCGTCGTAAGGTGATCCTTGGGGTGGTAGTCCAGGATGTCCCATGGGACCATGAGCCATCATCATGGCATGGGGGTGTCCAGGTAGTAGCATAGCTTGGGAATGGACAGGAGAGCGTAATTGGGACATTTGAGAGTAACCTCCCATGCCTCCCATATGACCCATACCCATAGCGCCTTCACTACAGGACAGATTCTGCATACCTGAAAGAAAAAGAAATCATAAGCAAACCATACTAATGCCCTAATTTGATTACATAATTAAATTAGAGAGTCTTGTTACAGGAATTGTTGCTTTTAGACTGAATCAGCAAAGTGCTGCTCTATTATGCTTTTTGGCCATCGAATGCTTTACATAATAGTATTTTATGATATTTGTGACGATGTTTTATCAGTGTTAAGAGCTCTATAAAGGTTACTTTAAGTGTAGTTTTTTTAAGAGGACACTTAAAAGACTATATAGCATGCTTATGCAAAAAGTTTTTATTTTTTTAAAATTCTTAAGTTAATTCTGGAATGAACAGTGGTAGTCCTCATATATTAGCTATTATCTATAAATAGCGCTAACAGTTATCTATTAACAGTGCTCAAATATTAGCTACTATCTATTAATATAAGCTATTATCAGTGGTGGTCATACTATTTTTAAAAATAGGTAAGTACGGAAGAGAGGTAAAATATCGTCAAAAGTGGTAGAAGGAGCGTGAATATTTTATAATTCTTATTTATTGCTTCAATATTACACTAAATTAGCATCGTGATATTTTTTATTGGAATATTTTTTTTCATACACAATTTCCGATCGCGATTGTGAGCAAATGAAGTTATCATTAAGTCATTAAATAATTTTATAAGAGACTTAAAAATTGATTTATGTGCACAATTTATCGACTTGAATATTTATGTTTCTAGTTCATTATGGTTCGAATATTGTTGAGTAATAGCACAATGATTTAAAATGATCTTTGAGAAAAGTATCAATACAAATGTTAGTAAATGTCTAAAAACTTAATAGATGGCCAATAAGAAACACTTGCTTTAATTTATATAAGAGTAGCCTTAAATGTATAGTGACATTAATTTCTTTTATCTTCATATACTGGTTTTAAGAAAGCTTAAAATGGATGAACATAACTTAGAATGGATTAAACATTATTTTATTAAAGCCTTGACATTTAGAATATGGAACAAATTAGTTTCAATAATAACATTCTATACATTATCTGTTAACTAAAAAACTTCCCTCTCATTTTGTTTAGAGCACTGTCTGTGATGATGGTTACAAGGTTGAACTAGTTTAAGCAGCGGTAAATATTCCGGCCAGGTTTTTAACTCGGTTTGCCGAAATATATTTTAAAGGCTTCCCTTTCCGAAATGTGTTTTTCTTGTTTCTAAAGCAGAGTCTGTGGCAGGAATAGTTCTTTGGTTAGATGAACAGTACTGCACTATGTTTCCAACAAAAATTTGGAAAATATTGTTTAGTACTGTGTTTTTACTTTTGTTATGTACTACTTTAAACTAACAACAAAGCATTGTTTCAGTGACAGACTCTAAATTTTCAGTAATAAATTCTGACATAATTTCGAACTTTCGTAATTATTCAGTTGTCATCTAATTATTTAGCCCTAGAATAAAATAAAATTTAAAATTCCACTGCTAAGCAGCTTTACTGCAGTTGACTTCTGCTAAATCTATTGAAAAAATGAGTGATTTCTTAAAACAGTTAGCACGCTTGATTATTTGAATGCTTTCTAAGTTAGAGCTCCATTTCAGATTATTGGAAATTGAAAACAAAAATAACACTATATTAAAAATTAATCATTTAAATTATTGGGTGCATCAAAATCCAAAAATTAAATTAAAAAAATTATCCATATTAGGGGTTTCAAATTAATAATTAAGTGATTAAAAAAACGATATCGTAATTTGTCGAATCACTAATAAAGAAGGCGAGATTAAACATCAAAACCAATTCGACTGCCTTAAGAAAGCTAAGAAGTGCTTCGAATAATAACCTTCCATTCCTCTCCGCTTCCCCTGCAATCAAGTAGGTTTTGATATTTTCAGTCCCATCCTCTTCAGTAGTCATTCCTTATGTTTCGATAGCATTTTTTTGTCTACCTTACGTAATGATTTCCAACTACTAATATTTCATTTATTTATATCAAAAATTCTAAAATTATATATTAAAAGTGGTCATTTCAGAACACCCTATAATACTGAATATGCTACTGCTGAATACACATTTAAACACTGATTAAATTGTAAGTACTGTCTGTCAATCGCGAGATGAACCTTCGCCCTAACTGAAAGCAACCACACTGAGAGTTCATCTCGTGATAGGCAGACAGTATTGATTAAATTACTAAAAATAGCAATAAAGTGGAAGAACACTGCGACTTTAGGTCATTGGTTTGAAGAAATAATTTAATAATTTCCCAGGAATAATTTTCTCTGTTAAGAATATGACCAGAAGTGATTGAGGTGAAGAGAGGAAGTCTCCCTATTTTGTTAGTTCTTATGGAGGGAGCACATATGTTTCTAAGCTTCAAGCAATTGTTATTTTTTTATTTTTGTAAAATAAAAAATATAATAATCAATAAAGCATGGCGCAAAACGGTATAAATTAACCAAAAAAAGAAAACCTACAAAAATTATGTAAATAAAAGTTGCCTGATGTTGTTCCGTTGCTTCGATACTATTAAGGTATTTTAATCGATACAATAATTTTAAATTCGCAAAATTTTGAAAAGTATTCCCGAAATTTTAATTTTTCACTTAAGAGGACACTATAGCAAGGCAGAAACTTTTCGTTGCAAATTCTTTCACCTCAATTACTAATTTAAAATTTAAAAGAAAGAAAAAGCGAGTTCAGACAGACCTGGAGTAAGCTATGAAGTGTCAAATATTGAAGGGAAAAAAAATCAAAATGTCAAAATGCAAGCAAACCATTGAAACTATTCACCATTGAGTAATCCTAAGTACTCTTCCAATAATTTATTTTCATATTGATATTTCAAAACTTTCGTAACAGTATTCGAAACTTCATCGCTTACTCCAGGTCTGTCTGAACTCGCTTTTTCTATTCTTCAAATAAGTTATGGAGGTTAAAAAAAAAAAAAAATTTGTGGACGAAAAGTTCCTGCCATGGTATCCTGACCTCCTGGTGCTGTGTTTTTGTCATTTAAAGCAATAACCATTCAGGAAAAAAAAAAAACTTTTTTTTCCAAGTGGTTTTCCTTTTGTAGTATTATGAATTATTTTTCAATAAACATTTCAAAAAATCGATAGTAATTTTCAAAATTATATAGTTAAAATATGTACAGCAACTACCATGCTTTTAAAATTATATTCTTCAAAATACAATAGTGGCTAATCATTTTTTTAAAAAACATATGATTTTTTTAAACATCATAAAATTGTATTTTGAAAATGTAAGTCGCTGATATCATATTTTAAGGCTTATAATTTCTTCCAATTCAAATATCTTTTGTTCCGGTATTCAGTTATTATTACGAATCTCACCAAAGTTATTCATAAAATAAATAAATAAAATAAAATAAATAATAAAATGAAAAATATTGATATTGTTATTATTCTCAAGAAAATCGACGCATTTTTAATTTTTGAAGCAGAGAACGGTATATGCCCCCTTCAGAAGGGTTAGTCGATTAATTAGACAAGGGTGTTTGTCTCTGACCTGGTGGTCTAATATGCATCTGTTGGCCTCCGTCCATCATATAACCCATTCCTGCACTTTCTGGTCCATACGCAGCACCAGCTCCTCCTAACGGAACAAATAAAAAAGAAAAGGACTTTAGAAAAACAAAACCATAATGCAATTAAATGCCAGGGAATGACCCTAGCGACTAGAAACAAAACAAAATCCGTTCAAATGGTTGTAAAATAAAAACAAAATAAACTGAATATTGATGCCCATATATGGGCCTGATGGATGTGGAGCTGCGTATCGAAAGCTGTAAATTTTTTTCAGAATAGAAAAAAAGAACAAAAAACAATACAATATTCAACAAAATAATAATACATAATAATATAAACATAAATTATAGAAACAAGAGATATAACTCAATGCAAATCAGTTTTAGAGGAAAGTTTTAATCTGATAAAATATTATTTTCTTAAGACTGATCTTATTAGTATAAAAAGTGTTTTCCTAAGCACTTAGAACTCATATCTGCTCTTTCAACCCTAACTTTGTATAGATTCATGATTATATATATATATATATATATATATATATATAAACTCTTCGATGCAAATGGAAAACCGGTGTCCCTTTCATATATTTTTTCTGATGCTCTAATTACAAGTAAAAATATATTTTGATGTTTTTTAATTATAAAAAAAAGCAATCTAATAGTTACTAAAATTATCTGTTAGATTATTGGAATTATATTTGTACTACATTATAAAATTTAAAGTAATTTTTTTTTCCATTCATATTCAAAAATTTATCGTGTAGAAATTTAAATGATGAATAATTGTTTCTATTAGATTTGAATAACTGCACATAAAGGCAAATTTGAACAATTATTGTTTAGGAAATGAGTTGTGCTTGGAAGATTTAATTTTTAACGCAGCAAAAGACACCCGTGTTTTATACTGCTATTCATACTGATGAACCATTAAAATGCTAAATGTAATATATTTCACTTATTTTGTCCAAAATTAATACAAAATAATGAAAAGAATATTTAATAAACATTCTGCTTCAAAGGGTAAAATTGAATCATGTTTCTGTAAGCTTGAATCATAGCATTGTGTAATCAAGTATATAAAAGTTCATTTTGCACACATATTTTTTTTATCTTAGCCTCGCAATAATTCCTCAAATTCGAATTATTATGATTCAATAATAGTGTATGCTTGTTACATCAATCTCTTTATTTTGAGTGTCTCCTCAATTAACTGACAATGGAACAAATTAAACTAGAATGTGAAGCAAATTAAAGCCTTTTTTGGGGGGGGGGAATATAATTCAAATCTAATAATAATATCACGAATTGTTACAAACGATTGATTTTTATATTATTCCATGAATCGAATGAACACATGAAAGAAAAAAAAATCGAATAACCCACAATTTTGGTAATAGAAGCCCTAAATGGTTTGGCAAATACAGAAGTGAGCAGTGGTGTGGAAAACACGCCAAAAAACGTGGAACAACTTAATACAAATCGAAAAAGAGAGCTTTCCAATAATGATAAGTGGCTCATTCATCAATTTCTACAATAAAACAGATAAAAGTTTAGGGGCAAAGAAAGTTCTTTTTCTAAAAAAGAATATTCCTTCTCTATGGCTGTGTGCACGCTTAGGGGATTGATAAAGCATCCATCATGGAGCTGTCAATGTTCAGAGGCAAGTACGCGCTCTGGATAAAAGGGGGAAATTGCAAAAACACTCTCTTTTTGCCAGCCGTTGCCAGCTAAAAGAGGGATAAATGAATAAGTAAGAAGCTATTATTTTTAGGTTGGAGGAAGCTATTTAATGAGTCTGTTTCCATCTATTTGCATTTATGCGACAGAGACAAGAGTTATTGCTGAAAGCAAAATGGATAAAGTATTAGGACGGGCAGAAAAATAATCGAATTTAAAGTAGGTAATCGTATTTGAACAGGCACAAATATCAAATTTAGTCTTATGGCCTAAGAATCCTTCAGGGAAAGTTTTGAAATTTTGTATTTAATAAATTACATTGCTAATGAATAATATGGTTAAAAATCCTGTTAGGCATGAAAGCTGTCAGATAAAACAGCAAAAAAAAATTTAGAACTACTAGCGATAATTTTTATATTATAAAAAATATAAAAAATAATTCTGTGTGAAACAATCAGTTACGGAAACTACAATTCACTCTCTAGTACGGGCTGTTTAGAAGGTAAAGGTCTTTTGTAGTTTTGATAGCTTTACAAGACTTTTTGTAGTCCTGACTGATCAGATAATGGTTTATTGCAGTTCTAACGTTTAATAAGGCTGTGTCTAATACTTTCTGCAATCATGCCCCTAAAGAAGCTGTAGTTTTGTTTATTTATTTATTTCCGTAATATTAACTACAGAAAAAATTCTTGCATTTTAATCTTAACTAAAACTTAATCAAATAACTTAATAAACTTTCTGCAAACTGTTTAAGAAAACATTTATAAAAAGACATTTTAAAATTTTTTATTTAGTGAATAGGCTTTTGCTGTAATTGTAAAAGAAATTATGTAATATGATTGATTAGAAATTCTGTGCGAAATTCTAGATTTTGTTTAAGTTCTGTAAAATCATGCATTTAGTTATGGTTGTTTTGAAAGTTTTGCAGACATTACTTTTTTCCGAAAATACTGTATGTTTTTGTAGTTAAGATTGTTTCTGACAGTTTCATTTATTATTATTATTATTCATTAAATTATTTTTTTTAAAAGTCAATTTTGTTCTAGAAGTTCCTTCTGTTTTTGTTGACGAAACTGTGTAGAATATAAGGATTCATTAAAGTTCTGTTACTTTTTCTATTTTTTTATTATTATCATAATTATTATTTGATTTTCACTTTATTACAAGTTTCCTGTTTAATAATTCTTAAGATACAAGGAAGAATAACCTATTCAGGAAGATTTTTTTCATAGTAAATAAAGCATTAATGAAAATTAAGAGTGGTTTAACGCGATTTAATACGACTAAACCATTCAAGAGTTTCGGATTTAGATAAAATTATACTGAACATTCCTTGCAACGCGCTTTTTCATACAGAGAGGTAACCAATTTTTTTCTTGCCGCAGGAAAGCTATTAACTTGAAGTTCATAAAAAAATAGAACTAATGCAATTTCAATCTAAAATTGATCTATCACTTTAAGAGTTTCTTGCAATAGTTGATAAAACCTTAGTTCAAGAAATTTAGATTAGAATTTGAACACAGTCCCTGGTACAGCCAATAGAACTAAAAAAAAAAANAAAAAAAAAAAAAAAAAAAAAAAAAAAAAAAAAAAAAAAAAATCTCAAAAGAGCATTCTTTTTCCTAGCTTTTCTAAGCCTAAATTTCTCATTCTGAATCTATACAAAGAACGATATAAAAAAAATAAAGGGGGCCAGGACACTTCTTTCCCCTGGAGCTGTCCCGGATCCGGCAGGATGATTGATGCGTTTTCTAATGAGAGTGATACGAGAAAAAAAAAGGGGGTAGAAGAACTGGATCTCAGTTTTCTGGTTTCCAGCTTTCTAGAGTCTTTCCACCATTAAATGCAATCTTTACCCAGGATTGGGGAAAAAAAATACAGCGATCTTTTTAACTTTAGTCTAGTATTTTGAGATAAAATGGGCAAAAAATCTCATTCATAATAATTTTTTCACTTTGGTGGTATGATAAGGGGGCAGGAGTGAAGTTCTTTGTTTCTTTTGTGAGGTACGATTGAAAAATCTCGAATGTATTAAGCATGGATTGTAGGCAATGATGGATGGGGACGGGGGGGGTTAAGCACGATTGCTTTTAAGGTGTATATTTTCCATTAAAGTGTGTTTTCCTAAATCGAACATTTTGAAAAACTTTCCTTCTAACTAAATACTGGTGGAGGAATTCATATAGTGGAGTTGACCATTCTAACCTACTTAAGAGCTTTATGTACTGATGAAAAAATGTGCATTTATAAATTGTAATTTTGAAGGATGTTAAAAATAAATTACCTCAATGTATTGAACTACGAACATTTTTTCCCCAAGTGAGGATGGTCAAAAAATTATTAATTATTTATTGGTAATTGTTAAAATTAGGAGGTTCTTAATTTTAGGTTTAAAAAAATTAAAGAATGTAACTATTATATCGCATTTGAAGCTTAAAATTTTCTTAAGGGAATTATATTTTCATGGTTTGAAGATGTTCTATACGAAATATGGCTGATAAAAATTGTTTTAACGATGAAAATAGCTAACTTTTTTAAAAATAATTTTAACTTTAAAATTCGAAACCATTTTTTAAAACGGAATTATGAAAAGTTCCACAATAATAATTATTAGGGTATGTTCTAAAAAGAAATGGAAAAATAATCTTGAAATGTTCTAGAATAAAAGCCGAAAAGGGAAGAAATACATAATCGAAGTTTCAGTATTTTATAATTTATTCTTCCAAAAAAAAATATTAACAGAAATAATGATAATAATAATAATTGAAAGTATGCACTTTTATTTCAGTATATATTTTTTAAAGATTTTTTTGAGTATTTGTAACGATTTTGTAAAAAAAAAATGTATTAACCGACATTTGTTTTTGCTTATTGCTTGTATCGATGCGTAGATTTAAATATTAGTCAAATTAATCGATAAAATAAATTTATTGTTTTCACTTCATTAAGCGGGTCGGCAAAAACACCAATTTGAGGTAGAACTTCCATTTCCCTGCATAGTTAAGTGAACAGTAGTGAAAACACTTTTACAGAAGAGTTTTTCTTCCGGATGAAAACTATTTTCCTTGAACTGCAGAGAAAACAATTTCCTTCAAAACGCGTAGTGATATAGAAAGTTTTTGAAAGCCATTACGTACGTATTTCATTACGTACAAGAAGAAAGTAAATTTCAGAAAAATATGCTAAACTTTAGTTGTGCATTAATTGATTAACTTGTTTATATTTTTAAATAGAATATTTTCTCTTTTATTTGTCGAATAAATATTAATTTTGCATCAAATGAGTACTATTTCATTTATGGAAGATTAGCTAATATTGTACAAAAGAATTTATTAATTCACCCACAAAAAAAAGGATAAATTTTGTACCAATAGATTTCATGAAATCAACTTAGCTCAGATTCAAAATACTAATTAATTAAAAGTTATTATTTAATGTATTAAAAGTTAAAAATTACTTTTAAAATATTTTACTGATCACTTGTTATAAATTTTTACTAATCTTATTTATAATTTCTTTATTTAAAATATTTATTTACACTTTAAATTAATTTATTACATTAATTTATTTATTTTAAATGCTTGTTAGTTTATTAATTATTACTTGCGAATTAATGTATTTATTTGGACAAATCTTTCATCACATTTTAATTTATTATTTATTTATTATTCACTATTTAATTACAAAAAAAAACGTACTTTGCATCAAATTGTTTACTAATTCACTTATGATTGATTTACCAATTTTAAAGTAGATGATTTTCTCGTTCACTTATTGAATATTTTCTAATTTTGTACTAACTAATTGATTATTTACTTTAAAAAAAAGTATACATTTTGTAGCAAAATTAATTTATTGAATACTTTAAGTTCAGATATAAAACGCTTATGAACTCAATAGTTACAAATTAACGTACTAAATTTAACAGATATTGTTAAAATAAAACTATATTAGTTTTACTTTAATCAAGTTCATTTACTGAATTTAGTCGACTTTCAATATGCCTATTAGCTTAGTTACTACGTACTGTACTTAATAATGAAATATGTGTGAAATATTTTGTAATAATTACTTAAAATTAATCAAAAAATGTGATTAAATTTAAAAGTAAATAATTATTATATGAGAAATTTTTTAGGGGTCTCAGTTAAAGCTCGTAAAGTGAGGATGACTTACCTGCTCTGTTGGATTGATCGATCATGGGCTGTACAATTCGTCTTCTAGCATTAATAAACCTAAAATGAAAAAAAAAAATCAATAAAGATCAATAAATATTAAAATTAGTCTAACTGCAATGACTTACATACAATAAAAATCGAGACGAAAAATGAAATATACTCCAATCGTTTTGAAAAATTTATCAATTCAACAATCAATTTCAATTAGAAATTACTTATTTTTCAAGTATAAAATTAAATTTAAGAAAACCAATTTAAATTTATTAGTTATTAACTTCTTTTTAAAAAAAAGAAAGGTTTAAAAAAAGGAAAGAAATAGGAAAAACCAATAAAAGAAATCAAAGAAAAGCTTATTTAAATCTACTAGCAACTACAAATTTTCAACTAAAATGAAATATTTCATATATATATTCATATATGCATGTATTCAATATGCATATAAATTACTTTAAAAACGTCAAAACTACTGTCATTTAAGCTCTCAAACAGAGTTAGTTCAGCTTATTTTATTAAAGAATATGCGTTATTTCATTAAACAACAAGATTTCAAAGATAAATATTTGAAAACTATTTATAAAATCCCCCATTTAGAAAATCAATTTCTCGAAAATTTTGAAATTTTTTTGATTTGAAAGTATTATTTTTCTGTGTATCAAAAAGATATATCAAGATGAATAAAGTATGTAATGAAAAAGTTTTGCATGAAAGATATTTCAAGATGGATAAAGTAAATCAGGAAAAAGGTATATAATGATTGGCTGTAAATTATTCTATAACAATAAGTTAAAAATTATGCAAATTCAAAGGGTCACTTTTTATGCAAAATATGAATGCTTCACTTGGACATTAGTAAACAACATTTTAAATAGTGTTTCATAGAATATGCAAAACGAAGTACCTGACAAAATTAAGGGAAAAAAAGGCTACTTTAAGTTTAACTTAAAAAAAAAAAATACGAATTTTACTTTGTGATTGGCAAGAATCTTTTTCAATGCAAGAGAAATACGCATTTTCCGAAATTTTATCTGAGCGATTTATAAAAGAAAAAGGGGGAAAAGATGGGGAATTATGGGAAGAACTTTCCCTCCACCAATTCCCTCCCTTGCAGTCATAAAACGGTCAGCTGGTCATTTTTTCGTTTTATACGTCTGTGAAAGAGGCTTCCTCTATTTTCCTGGAACTATAGAAAGAGCAAAAAGGTCCGATCTTTGGCTCCCCATTGTCCGAAGGTTTGTAGTGGACAGTATCATGAAAAGAAATGACCAACTGTTCTCGCTACTTCCCGAATGGGGAAAAAGAGAATCTTTCCATTTTTTATAACCCTACTTTTCTTCCTTTTTCTTTCTTTCTTTTTCATGGCTGCTAGCCACTTCGTTAGCTGGGAGTTTTTGTGCTGTTGCGGGCGATCCCATGATGCTTTTCGGCAGTTGTGTTGACCGTCGATCATAAGGGCTCATTTTCAATGGATGAGTTTCAGAGCTAGGAGCGATTTACTAAGAGATGATGAAGGATTTAATAAAAAACAAATCCCCTTAGAATTAAAGAAGTAAAGAGGGAACAAGTTTTGATATTCTTTAGCATCGCGAAAATAAGAAAATGTAATAATATGCCCTTTTACTATATTGCATTATAGCTGTTATATAAGAGAGAAAAAAAAACCAGAAGATTTTACAAAGTAATATAGATTTAATGCAAACTATTGCACAATATATAGAATATTTGGACGTTGAAATTTTAACTATCAAAAGAGGGATAAAAAATACTAATCCTATACATTAGTTTTAGCGCACTAATTTGAAACATCAAAAAAGAAATATAAATAGAAAAACTATATTAAATTAATTAATTTAATAATTTACACATTAATTTTAAGAATTTTTAATCATTATTCGAGAAAGATAAAATACAACAACTGCACCAAATCAATTAATTTTAGGTATTTTCACATTTTTAGGGATTTTTAATAGTAAGTGGAGACTTAAAATGCAAAAACTAAATTAAATCAATGAATTTTAGGGATTTACACACTAATTTTAGGGATTTTTAATTATCGACAGAGGTATATGAAACACAAAATTATACGATAATAAGTATAAATTTAAATTGAGTACATTACGTTTGATTTGTGGCAGACATTAAATGAACAATTTATTTTATTATTTTCGTTATGGATTCTTGAATTCAGTTTTGATTGTATCAATATATACTTGAATAATATATAGGTTCAAAATATTTATGATATCAAAAATATTAGCAAATTAAATTAATTATTAATAATCATCGTAATTATTTAATACTGAGTTTAATAGTACACATTACTTATCCAAAGAGAGTGAAAAATAAAAACAATTTTGATAAGGATTTTTTTTAATGTAATTTCCCCATTTTGAAATTTTTTAGTACTTTACGAAGCCCAGAGACGAAAGATTCTTTTTAGAACCAAGCGATACTGTAAAATTCAGAGGATTTTTCTGCTGCAATCGAATGCAAAAACTACGCACAAAATGTTTTTGCAATAACATTTCAAGCTTGAAAATTATTACACGTTATAGTGGAATTGGTTTGACACTATTTTTTGACGATTTCAACCTTACTTCTAACATTAACAAACCTCTTGAAACTTTAGCATTGAAAATTAAATGGATTCTAATTCATGTTGTATATTCGTGTTTTCTAAATCAAATAAGGCAGAATGGATTGTAACTAAAAACCGAATTTATTGTGATATTTAAGCACAGATTCCAACAAACCTTATAGTAACTTTTACTTACAAAGCACTTATCTGAAAATCATAATAAGGAATAGTTTGATGAAAAATGTCACCTTTGGAAAGAGAGTGGCTTATCATTATAACATAACCAAGTGACGATACTTTATTTAATAGCAAACCAAATTTTTGGTGAATTTGTGTAATTAAACTAACTAACTAACTCCCTGGCTATTACAGCCCATGATGGCCTCACTAGCAATTTTCCTCCAAAGTCGTTTGTCTCTAGCTCTTTGTTTCCAGTTTCGGACTTTCAGAGTCTTAAGGTCTTTATCCACCTCGTCAAACCATCTCTTGACCGGCCTTCCTCTTTTCCTTTGACCCTGGCATCGCCCCTTAAATATCTTCTTAGTGCCTCTGTTTTCCTCCATTCTCTCAAGGTGTCTTAGCCATTGAATTCTCTTTGCCTTTACATAATTTATTATATCTTTTTCTTTAAGATTTTGTGTAATTATATATTTTAAATTTTATAATCAAGGCAAAAAAATTTATGATTCTGCGTCATTAAAAATCTTATATTTTTAAATAAGTAAAAAGTACTCATTCAAAATAAAAAAGGATGGGACAGGTTTCGGAATCGACTTGTTCCCGCTATAAAATAGAATATTAGTGGAACTAATAACCAAGTTTAACAGTCAAATCTAAATAAGAACCTGTTATTGTGAAATATATTTCTTTAAACAAGGGCACACTTTCAAAATTAATTTTGAAACAAAGGGTTTTGTGAATCAGGAAAAACTGGATGAAACCAGACTTTAATGAAATTCGGGAGTTCCATTCCGAAATCCCCGAATGGAGGGCTAAAAGCAATTCCCTGAGAGTGAATATATGGGTGCCATTCATCCTTCGATCCGGGAGTGGTATATCCGGACGGGTCTCATAAATCATGACCACAAATTGAATACCACAGCGGCATGAAAGGGAGATGAGTTCGCCTTATTCACGGAGCAGACCACATTGCTTAAATGGAAATTGGATGGATTTCCTGAAATATGAAGCCGACTCCATGCCAGTTTTTATTCCAGACTCAAGGAATTTTCTTGGAAAAGTTGGGTGAAAAATATAGAAATGTACTACTTTAACATGGTAGCTAAGTCTGTGTCAAACAATGATGCTGGAACTCCTATGGTTTGTAAGCTACGTAAAAATATCATTCTTCGACTAAAAATTATTTTTAAGGGAACATAATGGAGAGATTTTGCGCTTCATTGTACCTTCAAGTATAAAACTTGTGTTTAACGCAGATACTACAAAACAATATCGATTCTCCGCAGTGTTTGAGTAGGGCCAACAAGCATGAACATGCGGGATGCTACGTGAAAGTGCCAACTTTTTATATTGTGCACTTACACCGAAGAGCCATTACATTATGACCACCCTGCTAATAACATGTAGTACCACCCTTAGCCCTCAAAACTACTAGCACCCGTCGTGGCATTGATTCCACAAGGTGCTGGTAGGTAGTCTGAGGTATCTGGCACCAAGCGCTCACCAACTGGTCCTGCAATTCCCTCACATTGCGAGGGGGTAGCGTGGCAGCACGAATTTGGTTTTCCAAGTAGGACCACAAATGCTCTATTGATTAAGGTCAGGTGAATTTGGGGGCCAAGACATGACTTGAAAGTCACTGAAATGTTCCTCGACTATTCGACCATTATGACATGGTGCATTATCCTGGTGGTAAACACCATCCCCCGCAGGAAAAACTGTTGCCATGAATGGGTGAACCTGGTCTGCAACTATGCTCAAGTAGCTTACAGATGTCAGGGATTGTTCTATGAGGATTATGGGTCCTAATGTGCCCCACGAAAACATTGTTTCTGGGTGAGAAACAATGAAAACCTGCGCCCATTGTTATAGATGAAGGATGGTCATAATGTAATGGCTCTTCGGTGTAAACTTAGCATCCCGAACATAAAGTCTGCTCAAGTTCTATTGATTAACTGAAGTTCTGCATCGAGCTTACGAACGTGTATGCTATCTGAAAATGCAAAATCTTTCTATTTAGCACAATAACGTATCATCTCGCGCATTTACGTAAGCATGGTTCTGAACTTTACCACATGCATGCGTTATGCGCACGATAGAGATTCCTCAGACTACACTTGCTCAGTTACTACGTGCTGAAGCGTAAGTGTGGTACGCGAACGTGCTGAACTTCTCTTTTTAATGAATATGATAAAGTCAAGGATCTGATTTACTTTAAAAAACAGCAGGAATGCCATATCATGTATCAAGAAGTGCATGATTGAAATTAAATTAAATCATATTTTTAAAGGTTAAAAATTAAAATTGCAAAAATTTTCTTAATGTTTAACTGATACCAATCCAGCATAGTCATAGCCAACATTGTTGATAATTAAAAATAAATCTAATCATCGTAGCTAAGAATTGAGCTTAAGGTTTTGCCCTAAATGCAATCAAGGATAGTTTGATGTAGGAAGAAATCAAATTGGGAAGATTACGCAATTTTTCGTAGCATCCCTCACGTTTATGTACGTAAATTCTATGCAAGAAGCAGTTACTACAATACAACCTCGGTTTTCCAGAATTTTCCAAGAATATACGTACGGTGAGCTTGAATATATGCACTAATTCTCTCTATTTATTTCGCTATAAAACTACTTTTCGACAACGTCTATAATTTTAGGCATTCAAAAGTAATTGGGAGATTTGAGCAATATAGTTGTTGTAGTTGTAGTTTATTTACGTCGCACTAGAGCTGCACAATGGGCTATTAGCGACACTCTGGGAAACATCCTTGAGGATGATCCGAAGACATGAGCAATATAGGAATATAAAGAAATTCGTTTGCCGTGGTAGCCCAGTTGTTAGAGAATCTTTCTCTTGTCCGAAGAGGTTGGGGTTCGATCCTCAACTCCGCTAAGGCTTACCGAGTAGATGCGATATACGCGCTCGTAAAATCGAAAGTCATGACGCTAGTTTCTGAGCAATACCATGGGTACAGAAATCTAGAATGTTTCCTTCCCCATAAAATCTACATCTAAATTGAGGAAGTGGCCTCACGAATGAGTGTTGTTGCCATCTATCAGTAAGGTTCTGAGCCAAGACGCATTTTCTCCCTTGCGGTGTTCTCTTGTCAAACGAAAGGCGCCCATTCCTGGCTTAATTAGCAGAGCTAATGTCTGGTAATAATAATAAATGTTCGATTTTAAAAATTACAATATTTGAAATGAGGCCCGGGATATCCTGGTTGGTAGGGCACTGGGCTCATCAAGGTCAAGGATTCACAGTCACGTTAAATCTGTTGAGTCACAAAGTTCTCCTTGTTCGCATTACAAACCATACCTCTGGGGGTATTGATCCAGGAGTTTCCTTGTCATCTTGATTGGTTCAAAATTACAAGGCTACGGAGTTGAACATTAGTAGTCGGAAACCCAAAAATTTTGTATGCTGTTCAACGACGGTTATAAAATAAAATATTTAGAATGAAATTACAAATAAATAAAATTTTGTGACGACATATGTATATCTTATTTAATAAAATAAGTGTAATAATAATATTTGTGGATACGCTCAGAGGTTAATCGCGAAATGTGAGAATTTTGACACCTAAAATATGTACTGTTGAATCGCCTACGGTTACAGTCGACAAAATAGGGATTTTTCAAAATGGAGTTGAACACAAATGATGCCAAGTCTTTGCCTGAAGGAAAAAGAAATAATTTATTTTTTTTCGCCTTCACACAATTCCTTGAATGGAAAAAAGTGGCGTATTTTTAAAGCGCGTCAAATGGTGAAAAGACCCTTTAGCGACAAGATAAGACTGCGATGAAATATTTTGAGAGTGAATTCAACATCTGAAAATGATTCCTAAAAAAGTAAGAGAAAATATGTTTATGGCTTCGGGGCACTGGAGGGGAACGAGAGTTGGTAATTTCTCGCTTTACTGATGTCTCAGAAGTGTTGAATGTTCTTATTTACGGCTGAAATCTACAGTGTCATGAAATATATATTTCAAAAAAGTTTTAAAAATAATCCGAGACATTTGGATGAATCTTAATATGCATATTTTCAATAAGAACATCTTAACGAGGGGAGAAATGCCTGTCTAAACTCCCGATATTTTTCAGAAAGCCCAAATTAGAAAAATGTCTGATACTTCTTAAATGTTATTAAGTTTGTAGCAAAAACGTGTTTTATTGTATCAAGCCTTGGTCTTACAGAAACGTTTGTTCGATGTTCCGTGAATTATGCGATTTGTTCTTATTAAATTCGAAAAGAAAACGAATCTCCTCTTAAACAGCCCGAGCTTGAAAAAATGTCCGTTTTTGTCTCATCCTTTCAATTTTTATAAATTTGAATTAAACTATTTTAATTCTATACAATGTCTGATGCAATTTGTTTTCGTTAAATTCGAAGTTAAAACTAATCTTTTCTTAACGAGCCAGTATTAGAGAAATGCCTGCTTTAATGTCCGATGATTCTCCTTTTTATAAATTCAATTCCAACTATTTTACATTAAATAAATGTCTGTAAAATGCCTGATGCATTTTATTTTCGCTAAATTCGAAGTTAAATTGAATCACCTCTTAAAGATCCCACGCTAGAGAAATGTCTGCTTAATGCCTGATGCTTCTCCTTCCGAATAAATTCGAAGTTGAATACGGATTATTTTTAACCAGCCCACATCAGTAAAATGTCCTTTTTAAAAAGGAGAAGTATCAGAGAAATACCCGATGCTTCTATTTCCTATTAAATTTGAAATTGAATACTGATCTCCTTTTAATCAGCTCGCATCAGAAAAATGTCCTCTGCAAAAAGGAGAAGTATCAGAGAAATGCCTGATGCTTCTATTTCCCATTAAATTTGAAATTGAATACGAATCTCCTTTAACCAGCTCACATCAGAAAATATCCTCTGCAAAAAGGAGAAGCATCAGAGAAATGCCTGATGCTTCTATTTCCTATTAAATTCGAAATTGAATACGGATCTCCTTCAACCAGCTCACATTAGAGAAATGTCCAATGTGAAAAGGAGAAACTTCAAAGAAATACTTGATGCTTCTTTTATCAAATTCGAAGTTGAACACTAATCTCCTTTTAATCCAGTCAACATTAGAAACATCAATTAAGTGTCGAATGCTTCTCTCTTAAATCAAATTCAAAATTAAATGAGATCTCTTCCTAGCAAGTTTACATTAGTGAATTGCCTTTTTACCTGTATGATGCTTCTCGCTCTCATTGAATTCGAAGTTATTGAATTAGAAGTTAAAATTAATCACTTTTAAACCAGTTCCTATTAAAAATACGACTTTCTGATTTTAAAGTAGAATATCCTTGATACTTTTCTTGTTTTAATTATAACAAAAATTTACATTAAAGTAATATGCGCTGTTGCGTTTTAATTTCAAAGAGTAATAAATGCAAAAATGTGTAAGTTTTTTTCTCAGTTACTTAAAAAACAAAATAATATCATGAATTTAGTTTTTGCTAAAATATTTCTCTTACCCTCTTTGAAAGTTAAGAAGTTAAATGTACTACAGAAATAAAATACACACTCTCAGCATCAGTTCTTGAAATATCTTAGCTTTGTTGTATTCATAAATAAGAGCGATTTTAGTATCAGTCAAGATTTTAAAATAAGTTATAAATATGGACGATAACTTAAGTTATTGATGAGAATGCTTCACAGAAATTATTTTGTATGAATTTTAAATTTAAAACAGCTATCGAATAAATGTAAAAATAAGAGCAAGAAATGCAATTTACAAATATCGATTAGAAATTTGTATGGATAAAAAGTAATAAAAAAAAAGAGGAGTCAAAGCCATATGTGCCTTATATTTAGCCCTTTTATTTTACCGATACTCAATTCTTTTTCGAAATCGACTTTCCATTTTTCGCCGCGAATACTTTTTCTCCCATTTTTCCAGTTTCGATCATTTTTATTTTGCGCGAGGGTAAATTTTGGCGACCCAATGCCCCATGAAAAACCTTTCCCTTTTCCCCTTTCCAATACTTTTTGATATGTGTAGAAATCACAGAATCAAAGATATACCATCTTCCCCCCCCTTACTTTTTCCCTCCCCACCTTCCACAGGGAAAAACACAAATTGCAAAATCAATGTGACCGAGAACCCAGGTAAAGGATTCGAGGACACGGGAGAGGGTCCCGAATTTCTCACACAAAATCATCTCCCTTTTTTTTATGGGGTTGCCATGATATGGGAGCGAGATATTTGAAATAAAAACTAAAATTGCTCTTTCGCCAAAAAATAGGAGAAAGTATAAAATATAAAAATGTGACCTTATAACTGAAGATTTAAAGTATAATTCTGATTTTTGTCCCTAGAAATCATATATTTGATTTGCATTATATAGTACCACTTTAATGTTGATATTTGCACTTTCAAAATAAATTTGCTTTTCTGAAAACGCCAAGCAGTTGTTATAAGACTTTCACTATTTCAAATTTGTGTTTTGGAACTGTTTGGTTTTTGTTTTTTTAATGGTTTTAAATGGGTTTTGTTGCTTACTTGGGGTATTGGATGTTAATATATGTGTATATACACCGAAGAGCCATTACATTATGACCATCCTCCATCTATAACAATGGGCTCGCCCAGGTTTTCATGGTTTCTCGCCCGGGAACAATGTTTTCATGGAACACATTAGGACCCATAATCCTCATAGAACAATCTCTGACGTCTGTAAGATACTTGAACATAGTTTCAGACCAGGTTCACCCATTCATGGCAACACTTTTTCCTGCGGGGGATGGTGTTTACCAACAGGATAATGCACCATGTCATAAGGGACGAATCGTCATGGATTGGTTCGAGGAACATTCCGGTGACTTTCACGTCATGTCTTGGCCCCCAAATTTACCAGACCTTAATCCAATAGAGCATTTGTGGTCCTACTTGGAAAACCAAATTCGTGTTGCCACGCTACCCCCTCGCAATTTGAGAGAATTGCAGGA
Organism: Parasteatoda tepidariorum; assembly: GCF_043381705.1. NCBI lineage: Eukaryota > Metazoa > Arthropoda > Arachnida > Araneae > Theridiidae > Parasteatoda > Parasteatoda tepidariorum. The sequence goes on from NC_092211.1 coordinate 19,612,040, forward strand.
CCAGTTGGTGAGCGCTTGGTACCAGATACCTCAGACTACCTACCAGCACCTTGTGGAATCAATGCCACGGAGGGTGCTAGCAGTTTTGAGGGCTAAACGTGGTCCTACATGTTATTAGCAGGGTGGTCATAACGTAATGGCTCCTCCGTGTATATACACACTTAAAAATGACAAAATATTTAGAAATGAAACGGAATACATTATCCGTATTAAAAAAGAAACAAAAGGCATAAAAACTATTTATATGGCTGAATTTACTTTATCAGTTGCGTATTTTTTACTAAATGTGCGGTAATAAGAAATATGATTTTGAAAACCAGAATTTCCTGTAAATCGTTACCATATGAAAGGAAAAATTATCAAATAAATGGTTTGAACACTGTATGCTTTGATTTCATTAATAAAAATTAGAAATTTCATTATCACAGTGTACGGTAATTTCACCTGATTTTTGAAAAGAATAAGAATAAGAAAAAATGAGAACACATTCTACTTATCAGAAAAATAATGTTGATTATAAGTATTTAGTTCGTATAAAAAACATTTATAACTATACATATTAATCATTTATAGAAAAATAACATTAGCTCCCTAATCTGAGAAAATAATTTGAAATACTACTACTAAAACTTAACAAAGGTTTTTTTTAAATCTGTCAATTACCTATTTCACAACTTAGGGAAACTTAAACATTAATCAAACTGAACGTCCAAATCTGATTTTCTTTTCAATTGACATCCAATATCAAGACTACGGAATGAAATAAAATTCCATCTCTTCCTTACATTTCATTTTCAGTTGAAGCAAAAAAAAAAAAAAAATGGGGGGAAGGATTTTAAATAAGGGGGCTTAAGAACTCAAAAGAGGGAGGGAGGGGCAAGAAATACCGAGATTAAATTTTCTCTTTTAGAACATCCAGACTAGGGTATGTTCCACGACCAATTTTCCTGAGGAAAATGAAGGGGGGGTAGGGGTAAACCGCGGCGTATAATTACCCTGATAACATTCTAGGGTATTCTAAATCTTGATACTCCAGAATTGAAAGTACTCCATTTTTTCCAGGCAATGCCTCTTTCCCATTCACAGCAATCAGTGTCGTAGTGGGACTAAGAATTCGAACACGAGGGAGGGAGCTGCAAAGAGGGGGGAGGTTGAGACAAGAAACAGTGTGGCTGAAAATTCTTTTCAAAAACTTGCGTCTTTAATTGGATTCGCACCGTGGTATGTGGGTGAATTTTACAGAGAATGAAGAATGAAGTTAATGACCCTTATTATGATGGGAAGAGAAGCATATCTTTCCGGGATTTTTCCTTTTTCCCCGACTCTGAAGTATTTCACTGATACTTCTCGGGGGGAGGGAGAACAACGTGTTTTCGTTTTCAATTAATTTTTAAGACTAATAATAGAGAAGGAAATTTAATCTTTTTATGAGAATTAGTTTTGGAGATGTTATCAGTTTAGTTGAATTACATAATTTTAAATTTATTAACATAATGAAATCTAAATAAATTATCAAAAAAATGCATAAATCATTTATTTTTTATAATATTTAATTCCAGGATTACTAAATTCATCATAAATCAAATTATCTAAGAAGCCAATGTTAAAAGGGAAAAAGATAATCCGTTAAATTTTACGAAGTATTAAGTATAAATTTCAAGCTAGCTATCGTGCAGTATTAAATAATAATCTCAAGAAACAGAAGTGGAAAGATATTTCTTGTTTAAAGACTTCTTTCACTTTAAAAATATACAAATCTGAAAAAACAGTCGACATATTTCAAGCGTTCAAAAATAAGCGAGAAACGCAACAAGAAAAGCCACAGTTGTCGAGTGGAGTAAACCAAGGTAAAATGCATTTCGACGCTCTTTGGAGTGGTGGTTAGGAATTAAGGTCACTGACAAGGGATTCAGCTTTCATACAAATAAAACTAGATTCCAGGGTATCCAGATGAGCTGATGTGAAACTATACATTCATAACTATAAACTCTAATTAATTTCGACAGTTTTCCTTTATGATTGAAATCAAATGGATTTGAATATAAAATGCTTTTATAATGTTCATCATATTTTTGAATTCACCTCTGTGAATAGTAATGGATATTGAATTGATGTAAAGTAATTATTAAATAGTTTTCGATTAAAATAGATTGTTCTAAAAAATAAAATAATAATAAAAATTTAAGAAGGAAAAGTTCCAAATTGATTACCTGAATGTGACATATTTGTTAAGCAGTAATACAAAAGCAAGCGATAAACTGAGTAAAAACCTTTTTCTATCCAGTTTGTTTTCGCAAACTTTCCCAATTTCAGGAAATTTTCCAAAATATTTAAAAATTAGAATAACTTTCGACTAAATCAGAAAAGCAGGAGAAATTTGCAAAATCGAGTAGTCTGATGGAAAATCCAGGAAAGTAATGATTTACAAATTATAATATTTCAACTATTAAAAATTTGCTCAAAGATGCTATTTTGAATTTTTTTTAGTGTAAATAGAATTTAAAAATTAAGGTAAAATATTCCAAATGAATGACAAAAATTTTAAACTTGAGCTCACTAAAAATCGGTCTAAGAAAACATTTTCCCTCTACAAATAAAACTTAATTTATGCCATTACCCAAAACAAAATATATTCTAAATATATACTAAAAATTAAAGATAAAACAAAAATGCATTACAAAAAAATGTCACTCAATATACAAAAAGTAAATCCGCATGTTATTGAAGAGAAATTTTATAAATCCAGGAAAAACGGAAAAAGTACATAAAAATTCGGAGTCATGTTTGTAACGATTCGCAAAAGTATAAATCTCAACGTTTAGAGGCAATGGAGTCGTTTTCGAGGGAAAAAAAATACTTCTCCCTAATGCAGTTCGATTACAGGGAGTTTGAGTTTCGGTTTCCGGATCTTAATGAGATCGTTTGGCAGGCGATACCGGAAACGGTAACGACCAATAGGAGGAAAGAACTTACGATGATGTGAGTTCCATCCTCTCTAAATTTCTTCTAGAATGTTTATTTTTCTCATTTGTTGTTTTGATTTAAACTTCAATCGATTGGGGAAAAAAATTGAGAAATAAAATATTTTTGGTGATGTGAATCATGCACTTAGTATCAGTTATTTCCTAGCATAATTCACGAATAAAATCGTGTATCATTTAATAAACTCAAAATTAATTAACCCGCTTATTGTAATTATGTGAACTTTAATTGCAAATTGTTAGGTCTTTGTTTGGATCCATGTTTGAATCGTGTACTGCTACGATTCTGGCACAAAAAAGTACACTGACAGAAATAAAATGATGATTCAAGTATTTATGATAAACAAATTATTAGCGTGGCATTGTTGATGGAAAATCGTGAGTACAATATTTAAAATATCTATGAGCAGTAAACGTCAACTAAAAGTCGATTTCTGTAATTTAGGCTTGAAATTTGGCTTGTAATTTGTTCTAAATAGAAATTCGGCTCTCAGCCTTTGATGAACCAGTGCGATAGCTGCTTGAATCGCATACTGCTACAATTCTGCCACCAAAAAGATACAATCTCAGGAATAAAATTCTCACTTTTGACGATCCAGCAATCCTTGAGCTGTATTTCGTTAATTTTCAGAATCATTTCATCACAAAATCACGTGATTCATGACAAAATGCTAATACTCAAACATGCGACTAAAACGTTTCCTCAATTCAGAACTTCATCGAGTGCATTGTGGGTGATTAATTAAGAGTTGGCTTTGTACTAGGAAGATTTCGGGTTCAAATCCCGCTTCATGCACTTGTGTAGTTTATATCTCTGCTCTATCTGTTCATATGGCTTTCGGGTGACATTGATCCATCTATATGGTGCCCAAGATAAAGTGATTATTAGAAAAGTTAGATACATTAGACGCTGCGAGTTTTTTTTTTCTTTTAAAAATAAATAGAAGGACGAAATATTTCTTCATTTTTGACGCAATTCCTTTAATCGAAGAAGTGACGATAGTTATTTCGTCACTTAGATGAAATTTTTGCTCGGAGCATATTTCAAGAAACGGTTATGGGTACAACGAAGAAAGTTTCTGAAATTTAAACTTCCATTTTTTACAGTATATCCAGCGACAGACATATAACAGGTTAATGTTGTCCTTCCCGTCGAGCTAACCATGGAAGGTTTTCATAGTTTTCCTCAGCATGTAACGCAAAGAACCTGCGAATCCGAATTTGTGCCACTGCTTCACCTAGAAGTCCTATACTCGTCAGATTTGTTTTAAAATTACAAGACTACCGAGTTGTACCTAGTTTTGCAAATTCCTTTTGGAATAGCTGTTCAACGCCATTTATATATTTTAAGGTAGCATTTATGCGTATAATTTCGCACTAAAAGTTTAAGGTGATAAACTATCTTAATACGTAATACGGCGATTAACTAGTGCAATAAATAATGTACTTAAAAATAAAATTTATCTCAACAGAAGATAATAATAATAAAAATTTATCTGAAGTTTTAAAACCCAATGAACCTAAAACATAGACCCAACTAAAGCCATATTAGTTTACTCTAACGAACTCATTATAGACCTCAGTACAGTTAACTTAAAAACATATTCTCATAAAAATGTAAGACTCCTTTTTTAAGCATAAGAGATACACTTATATGAATTAAAATTGTTTCTCTCAAGAGATTTACGTCACTTTCTTTCTGAAAAAGAATCTGCAAGGAGATAGAGGGGTGGAGAGGGCGTATTCTAAAAAAAGAATATGAATACATATGAGATGAGGTAGCATTAGCAGCATCTGCCGTATCAGAAAAGAGATGGAGAGTCTCTCCATTAAACTTTCATTAGGGCTAAGTAGCCGGGTATATTACGTTTGGCGAAAACGTTCTTAGAAAAGAACAACACTTTGGACTGAAAAATCTTCAGGGAGCCCCAAATCAAATTTATGCATTTGGCCAACTTTTAGCGTTTCGTTTTCTGGGAAGTTTTTGCTGAGTTTTAGATTAGCGCATCTTTATAAGCGATGCTGTTTTAAGAAAACTGGAGATATTTGAATGAATTATTTAGCTTAGATAGAGTTGTATGTTTACATTTGGTTTGCTGTTGTCTGAAGATTTGTGCCAGGGTCGTTGGGTTATTGGTGATTGGAAAACAGGAATTGATTATACTATTTAGTTAAATTGCCTAATTCCAACTAAACAATTGTCTTATCAATTTGGTTTGGACTCATTGTTTAAAAAGTTGAAAGCAGATTTTTATTTATTTATTTATTATTATTATTAATTTTTACAATTTTGAAAAGACGGTTAGCATTAATTTGGCACAGTTTGGAACACCCATTTTAAAATTTTGGAACTACAGTCTCATAAATTTATAGATGAAATGTAGAAACTCGCCAAACTCTTATTGACGTCTTCATCTATGATGCTTTATTAATTTTGGTAATAGATCTATTGATATCATAGTAATTGGTGCTCTTGTAATGTGTTCCAAATATAATAATACAGAGGAACTGTTGTAACAGGTTTTTTACGAGTCTCTGAAAGGAATAAGTAACGGAGAAAATTGCTTGATTGGGGTAAATTTTGAATATCATGAGTTGGCCTCAAGTAAAAGCACAATACTAAATAATAATGAATATAATTGATTTTTATTTTGCTGAAATGAATTTTAAAAATGAGCTCTGCTGGGATATCCTCTTGCCATAGACTGTTCGTGATTTTCTCCTCCATGTAACGCAAATGCGGGTTAGTTCCATAAAAAAATCCTCCGCGAAGGCAAGTTTGTCCCAATGCTTGATCTGGGAGTTTCTGGTTTGGGTTCAAAATTACGAGGCTACGGAGTTGAACATTGATAGCCGTAAACTCAGAATTAAATCGGTGGTTCAAAGTTGGCTATAAAATAAAATAACAATGCAAATCTACCGGAAAGGGCAAAAAATAGCAATAAATAAAAGCAAATTTGGAGTTATTTTAGCTTGCATCGGTACATGTTGTTCAATTTTGTGCGCGATTTCATACGAATAAAAACACCAATTTATTGATTTTTTAATTTTTTTCCCCTCACGAAAAATGAGTATTTAGCTTGTAATAAATAATCCATTTGAATAACCTATTTTATAAAGCTAGAACTACGAAAAATAGTTACAAATAATTAAAAAAAAAATTTGTTTAAGGATTTAAACATTGAGTTTCAATACAATATTGATATGAAATTGTTGTTCCTTTGATGTCAAAAGGGTAAAGGCCGGCTCAATCTATCAGTTAATCCCTTCCCTAGAGCCAACAGCTTGTTGAAGGGTTGCGCGAGATTCATTAAAGAGCTCGAACTTGCTTTTGTAATTAACAATTTCATTGTTTAATATCGGTAGCTTTCACTTGGTGCAATAAATATTAAAAAAGAGTTTTCCTCACACGCTAAGCTAAATTAATTAAAAATGAATCCAAATTTATTTTTTTGCATCTTCCCTAAAAAATATCAATAGTAATTCATATGGCTTGAAAGTCATATTTAGAAAATTAGGTCTAGAAAATTAATTAAATATCTTGATTGAAAGAAAGTTAATTATGAGTTTGAAACTAATTTTGCTATCGACTTTTTTGTTGCAAAAATCTGCTAATTTTAATTATTCGTTCCCATTCAATATGTCACATACATCACATATTGTATTTTGCAGAAGTCAAGACGTCTAGGACAGTTTAATATTAATCTAAATAATCGGAATAGAATATAGAAATTAAAATTAAAAAGATACGATAATGAAAATAATAAAAATTATATGCTAAAAAATCAAATTAACGCTTAGCGATAAAGGAATTTAAGTTAGTTTTATTATTATTCAGCTAAATGTATAAATATTTGTACAAGAATGCAAAGCGATTATTAATTATCGTTATAATCAATAAAATATTCATTAAAATATAGTTAAAGTCCTGAACGACTAGATTATTGATAACTATTTTAAAGAGAACAAAAATTTTGGAAACCTGAACACAGTATAAAATTTCGGAACACAGATAGAATCGTATCATCTAAATTATCTCTGCTACTTTAATTTGGTTCCTTGAAATGTGACTACTGTATTTCTTACAGGATATTATGATCCAACTTGATCGGATACATAGTTCAATTTAACACATATTGTAGCAAATTTACATCATTTTATGGTTTAAAGTAACAGTATTAGTCAAATATATTGAGTGTGCAATTAAATCTGTTGCAATTCAGTCCTAGACAAAGCTAAGGGGTATCAAATGTACTGCAATTCGTTTAAATGTCAAAGTTTAATGTTATCAATTATGTTACCATTCATATCAAGGCAAAATTTAATGTTATCAAATATGTAGTTATTCATATGAAGATGAGGCTTAATATTATCAAATATGTTGTAATTTATAAAGACAAAGTTTGATATTATCAAATATGTTTAAATTAATATCAAGACAAACTTTAAAGCTTCCAAATATGTTGTAACGACGAAGTTAACTTTATGATGTTAAGCTAAAGTTTAAAAGGATTAAAGTTTAAATTTGCTTGCACGATATTATGTTCTAATCTGACTGGAATTTAAGCTTATATAAGGTTGTTGCAAATTTTAACTGCATGATGGTTCAAGGTGTCAACCTTATAATTTTGAGCGTGTACCTTTAATCAAGTATGTTTCAATTCATATCAAGTCAAAGTTTAATGTTATCAAATATGCCACTATTCATATCAAGTCAAAGCTTATTATTATCAAATATATCGTTATTCATATCAAGTATAAGCTCAATGTTATCAAATATGCTGCAATTCATATGAAGTCAAAGTTATCAAATATGTCGCTATTCATATCAAGTCAAAGTTCAATGTATAGTTTTGTATATAAGTCAGTTCATTTTAGACGCATGTTCAAAAATACTGGCATTGTTTAACGATAATGAATCAGAGTTTAATTTATTGATTTGTTATCAAGTTTTAATTAGATTTGGTGAGAACTGGATTTAGCTGAATTTCCACCAACAAAAAGAGATGATGACTAAGAACTAGCTTGGATCGATTTTCTTATCAATGAAAAGTGAAAATGAATAGTGACAGGAAAACACCAATATGGGGGGCCAAGCATGCGCAATTTCAGAACACCCTTGCCTTACCTGCGCCCTTTATTGATCCGGGCACTTGATCTATGGGCGGCCAGGTGACAGGAAAGGGCGGGGCTATGGGGCGCCAAAAATCGAAATTCCCCTTTCACTTTCGGGAAAGCGACGCTATATCCAAAACTGAGAAGTTTGTTGCAGTTCAAATTCAAATTTGAAGAGAGAGTAAAGTGTTATTTGTTTTCACATAAAACAGTTCGTATAAGGAATATTTGTTATTTAAATTAGAAGATAAAAAAATTCAAAATAAATAAAAAAGAGCCAAATATATCCGAATAAAAAAGATTTCTTTCAATTAATATGTAAATTAATATGCAAATTTATAAGTTAATTATTTTAGTGAATTTGAGCAAAATAGCTTTAACAATAATTAAAAGTAAGCAGCCTTAGAATGCAATTTATTGTAAAATTAGCTTTAAAATGTAAATAAATATTAAATCAGCTCTTTAAAATGTAATTAAATGTAAAATAAGCGAATTTCAAGTGTATTTAAGCTTAAAATCGGGTTTTAAATAAAATGTTAAATCAGCTTTAGAATGCTTAAATATACGATCAACTTTAAAACGAAATTAAATGCATAGGCAATTTTAGAATGTAATAAAGTACTAGAACAGCTTTAGAATGTTAATAATGCAGATATCAGGCATCTGTTTCAAAATAAATTTTTTCTGTTAAAAACTGATTGATTTGGGGACTCGGCAGGCACAGCAGTTAATGGTTTAAGGTTTTGCAAGCGGTCATAAAATATTCTACTACAAAATATTCTATTATAAAATATTCTAACGATAAAATTTATTATTATTTATTATTAATTAAGTACTTTTTTTAATATTTTTTTACATTTAACTCTTTGGACATTATCATAATTTCTGAAGTTTTGCAATTGTGCAATTAAAAATGTCCAATTTGATCATACAAAACAAAAAAGTATGCTAAAAATAATTTTAGAATGTTACGGTGTGTATTTAAAGATAACTGTATATTTAGCTGTTCGGTAACATCAGAATTTCGAGAAATCAATGAAAACATTGATTTAAAAATGAGTGTTTTAATTAATATACGATTTCATATTCAGTAGAGTTTGTAATTGCATAAAAAAAAAAGAAAAAAAAAATAGGGACACATTTCTTGCTTTAATCAGCTATTACAAAATACTATAATTGTTTTTATTAGTGAGGTGCTTAAGCTTTTTTTTTTTCGAAATCTTTCGGAATGTTTTAAAAATCTAAGCCAATGGTTATATTTACAATGCTGTAAAGAATGTACTACCAGTTCATTTTTTCAACATTTGAAATTTTTTTCCCTTCTTTTTTTTTAGGAGCCAAAATACCCAAATACTCTATTGTTAAAATTTATTGCTTGGCTTTAATGATTTACCTATAATTTTCTTCATCAAGTAGCAGAGTTAAATAAAGTATTTTTATTAAAAAAATTTATACTTTGCACACATAAAATGAGGGAACCATATTTTATGACGCAATTATAGTCAGCATATATGTACAAATTAATTTAAATCTTACGATTCTTTTTAAATTTTTTTTCAATGCAGCTTAGCCTTTTAGTAACTGAAAGTGATTTATGAAATTTTTAATATGAAAATTAAAGCCAAATTTAGATTTGCCATAAATTCTTTTCTTTTCTTATTCCTCAAAAAATATTGCTACCCGGGACAGTTAAGAAATCCATTGTGGAAGCAAATTCTTACATATTTCAACCCTATGACAAATTTAGTTTTACAGTTTCCATGGCAACCAGTTAGCTCCTAATACAGCTGAGCATATTAGTTCACCCCCCCCCCCTCTTCCAAGTAGAAAACTGAACTGGAAAATTTATCACACGGGCTTTGTGTAAATTTCAACCTAACTCAGATAAGAGTTTACGTTTGACACAACACTTCAGTTCAGGAAATTGATGTTTTTCGAGGGAGCCAATAACCTGGCATAGAGCAGAAAGGGGGGAGATGCAACGACTACACACTCCTCCCCCCCTTTAATGTGTGACAAGGCACAGAAAAGGGATGAGATATGCGGTTTATCAAGATTTAATTCTTGAGAAAGGAAAATTGGTAGGATTTCCCTTCAGGGTGTTAGTCAAAAGAGAGATATTTGAAAATCGGGTGGGAGTTTTAAAATATCGATTGAAGTTTAGGGAGGCGCATCAATGTTTCTTACTTAACAAAAATTTTTGATGATGTTAAAAGTGATTGTTCACCTTAAAACGGAAAAAAATAAAATATTTTTAATAAAGAAATTATGCTAAACTCGATAAATGCCTAAATAGAATTTTAACTTGAAAAAAAAAAGTAAAGTAATCACCAAAGCTGAACAGACATTTTCAAACGTTTACAATCAAGTTGCTTTGCGCAAGAGTGAGATAAGCTCAACTTAACAAACAACCCAAAATCTAAACTAACACCGGATTTGAAGCTTGCTTGTTCCTCCACATACAGACCAACAAGCAGAACTCTTTCCAAGTCAAAATTCTTGATGGTTCCATCAAAAATTTTTGATGGTTTATGTTGGCTTCAGTGTGATTCATGATGGTTCATCATCATTTGATGATAAACATCCTCCAACATTTTTCATTTTGCGTTCATGGTTCAACAAACTTCCATCATTCCATGATGGAAAATTCTACTTTAATACAATGATAGTTAATCATCAAGAACCTCATGAACCAACAATTCATGATGATAAGTGATGATTCCAATTATACATTTAATGAGAACTCTTGTTGGTTCTCAGTAATATACTATCAATTTTTTTCTTCTTTCAAATGTTGAACCATCATAAATCAGTCTGAATTCCTATATTGGGATGAAGATTGTTCAAAACATTTGGTTTCTAAGATACTATGATGGAAATTCGTGATGGTCCATAAAGGTACAACAATGCAGTTTCATGAATGCATTGATGAATTAGGCTTGGAGAGAATGGACTTTGGAATGAAGGAAAGGTTAACTTATCTAGTTCGGTTGTGGTAGGTTGATCATCTTCATAGAACTAGAAAAGATGGATGCCTCAAACAGAAAGATCTTATAGTCATTAATGACTTATTAGATCTATTAACGTTGTATAGAAATGCCGATTGCCAAAGCTTATGCCACCAAGCTATATCATGTTCACCAGTAAGTTGACAATACGACGCCTTTCTGACATTTTGGATGCTAGCAATTACTGCCTCGAAGGTCAACTGATCTAGTTCAGCCTTGGTAAGTTTGAAATTTTTACACGAGAAAATATGGCTTCCGGTACTAGAAGAGTTTAAAGGTCATCCAAACTTTAGGTATCAACCAAATACCGGAGACAAACAAAGGAAAAATGACACTTAAATGTTAAAAAAATGAGCTTCTGGCACTTACATCGCTAAATGATACTTAAACTATTGTATTTGCTGTTCATTTTAAACAATTTTTACTATCGAGAAATATTTGCTGGTTCTAAAATTAACCTTTTAGAATGTTTAATGTACAAGAAAACTTAATTGATCTTCCTTAGGAATCTACCGTAAGAGTATTTTGACAGACATATTGAAATCGCTTATATTTTAGGCTTAAATACATACTAAGATCTGATGTAGTTACAGAACATTAATCATTTCGTTAAGTCTATAAATAAAGCACTTTTGAATGTAAAAATGTTACTTAACATATTCTTAAGCTCTTCAATTATTCATTTCGTACACCAACTTTAGCGTCTGACCATTAGAAATTGCAAACAAATCTGAACTGTCTAAAACTGAATGCATAAGGTGGCTCTAAGGGTAAATTTTGAGCGAAGGGCAATAACACGAACATTAGTGAGGCAGTCTTTGGAAAAAAGGAGTGTTTAAAGAAGTCGATAAGAAAACACAAGGGAAAGGACATTAAGTCAATGGTAAAAGGGAATCCGTTCTTACAATAAACGAGGGAGTTGTCCATTTCCCCGCTAGCCGTGTACCAACAATCGAATAACTTTCTCGCCTTTATTCCTTCAATGCGGGATCCTAGCACAAATAGAAACATCACAAAACGTAGGTTCGGAATTATTTGAACAAAGATACGAACTAATCTTTAAAGGGAATGAGATTTGGCTTGTTTTGTGATTGCAAGATGTTAAGAGAACTATGTGAGATAAGTGACAGTATAATTGTTCGAATAACTACTTGTAACACGGTGAAGATTACTTACAACAAATGATGATTATATTTAGCCCTTAAAAAAATATCGGAATGCTCCTTTATATATAGGAACAAATGCAATTTCTTTCTTCAAAAAGATCGGATTGCTCCTTCATCAATTAGAATATATTCAGAAAAAAAAAATTTTTTTTCTCCCAAAATATCGGAATACTTCATATTTAATGACAAATCTATTAAGCAAATATCAGAAAGTTCCTTCATATACGGGCAAATACAATTTTTTCTCTGAAAACATCAGGAAATTTCCTGCTACATAATATTTTTCAGAAATATCGGGTAATCCAAAATATAACATACAAGAACATATAATAATAACATATAATCCAAATTTTGCTTCAAAAAGGTTTAGGAATGTTACTTTTCATATGGCAAGCAAATTTAAATTTTGATTTAATTAAGTTTAATTCTTCTTCTCTAGGAGCAGTGGCAATTGGCGACTTCTTAAATGTCTGAATGGGCAAATACGATATTTTTTTTCTTTTGCACAACTACAAACTCTCATGTGACCATAAGACAGTCGGATCTTATTGGTAAATCCCAGAAAATAACTAAAACTGTGTCCAAGACTATTTATATCAGACCTATTTCGATAAAGACACCCCCCAACACAATTGGTCTTCGAACAAAGGCCATGAAAAAGAAGCTTCGATTAAAGCCCTTTTCCTTATGAAGCTTTTCTTTTCTATTCTTTTATTTATTGACCAATGGCCCTCCGGATGGCTCCTTTTTTTTTCCTTTCTCGAATGTTGTGTATTTCTTCTTTCTGACCGTTAATGATTGATGTTGATGGCCTGCTGTTGGCTCGCCAGAAACAGAAGTAAATAGTGGCCGTCGGTTTTTGTACACGGAAGATGATTTCGGTGTAATTGTAATGCGGTGGTTATTCTGCAGAGAGTAAAGAAAATATTAGGTAATATCTTGGGAGGATTTCTTGGTTTGGAATTGTGGGCTTCTGTAATGGAAGATATGATTTCCAATATTTTTTTTATACAACATTGCTTACAGTATCATTTAATTGTGTTATAAATGAATCATTTAAATGTGTTATAAATGAATCATTTAAATGTGTTAGAAATGAATCATTTAAATGTGTTAGAAATGAATCATTTAAATGTGTTATAAATGAATCATTATTATAGTATCATTAAATTGTGCTATAAATGAATTATTATTATAGTATCATTTAATTATTAGATGAATCATCGTAAAAGTATAATTTAATTGTGTTATAAATGAATCATCATTTAAATGTGTTGGAAATGAATTATTATTATATGTATCATTTAATTGTGTTAGAAATGAATCATTATTATAGTATCATTAAATTGTGCTATAAATGAATTATTATTATAGTATCATTTAATTATTAGATGAGTCATCGTAACAGTATCATTTAATTGTGTTATAAGTGAATCATCATTTAAATGTGTTAGAAATGAATCATTATTATAGTATCATTTAATTGTGTTAGAAATGAATCATTATTATAGTATCATTAAATTGTGCTATAAATGAATTATTATTATAGCATCATTTAATTATTAGATGAATCATCGTAACAGTATCATTCAATTGTGTTATAAATGAATCATCATTTAAATGTGTTAGAAATGAATCATTATTATAGTATCATTAAATTGTGCTATAAATGAATTATTATTATAGTATCATTTAATTATTAGATGAGTCATCGTAACAGTATCATTTAATTGTGTTATAGATGAATCATTGTAACAGAATAATTTAATTGTGTTATAAATGATTCATTGTTACAGGATAACATAATCGTGTAATAAATGGATTGCTGCTACAGTATCACTTAATTGTGTTAGAGATTAATCAATAATACAGCATAATGTTATTGTATTACGATTGAATCAGTGATGTAGTGTCGTTTAATTGTGATATAGGTGAATGTTGTTGGATATATTGTTTGTATTATTCCTTAAAAATTTTTTCAAAGCTAAATATTTAATTTACAAACCTTTAAGAACTTTAATATCAGAATTTTAACAAGAAACAATAAATGATAAAGCTAATTATTGAAGTTAATTATAGCGAAATTTAACACCTACATGTAAGACCCCGCGTGTTCACGTACGTGTGTTAATTACTATTAGAAAATATTGGTTTTCTATATAATCATATGGGATGCCACATGAAAGGAATTATGACTCTCTAATATCAAGACATTCTTTTAAAAATTTGATGTAAGAAAATTGAAGGAATATGAAAATATCTGTCTTATCGCTGTTATTAGATGATTTATTAAATAACACAATTAATTATAAGTATCACTTAATGTAGCAGAAAAATACCATCCAAATTTCTGGACATTAAAAAAATACCAAGTCAAGCCATATTTTAGTCTAACTTGAGGTATTAAGAATGAGTTTAATTACTTTGAGATAATTTCAAAAGTAATGATTAATTATGGTGCATTTGAATTAATTTAATGTGTAAACTGCATTATAAAGAAAATTAGACTCTCACATTAAAGAGCATTTCCGGCATTTAACGTGACAGCATAATTTAATTTTAATAGTGCGTGCATATGGTATAATGTGAGATATGTCATTAAAAGGAATTGTAACTATTTTAAAATAGAAATGTACTATGCATAAATAATCTTTAAAGGAAGGAAAATGAAAACGACAGATATCTAAGCATAGACAATTTTGACATAAAAACTTACATTTAACGAGCTTTTAAAGTTATTCCTTTAACACAATTTGTTCAAACATCTTTAAAAACAAAACGCTAACAAAAAGGGATGTGTATAAAAGAATATATACATTAAAAAAATGAAGCTTTTTTAAAAAACTTCTTTCTTCAGTGCATTGACACAACAGCAAAACAGAAGGGACAAGTTGACGTGTTAGCTTTCTAAATGCTGCCTCCAATACATACCAATTTACAGAACCATTCAAACTCTAGTTTTGAAAAAACTTCTCTTTAAAGTGAATTTTCCCCGCTTTCTTAATGCAGTAGATAAACAAGACAAAAGCTTTCTGAGCATAACTTCACAGTTGTTTAAGACTGCACAAGTTTTATAGAAAGGAAAACTTGACAGCAAAGAAGCAAAAATGCTACACCTCATTTGCATCAAAATAGTCTGGGGATGCGGTAGCCTCTCTGTTCTTTTCTTTATTTTCTCCTCTCTTTTACTTTTATTTTTTTTCTTTGTCGAGAATAATAATTCTAAATTTCGCTTGTTCTTTGACTGACTTTGACTCTGAAGAAGATAAGTAAGTTTAAAGAAGAATAGTTATTTTTCTTAAACAAGAATGGATTTATATCAGTTGGTTGATGCTAAAATTCTATTAAAGCTTAGTTAGTTAAGTGATAATTAATAATAATTAAGTGGTAATTTAGTGAATTTGAGTCAAAGTCGTTCAAAAGAATGAGTGAAAAAGATTAGTTTATTTATTTATTTATTACTTTATTTCCTGATTCATTTAATTATTAATTTATTTATATCTTCATTTATTTAATTATTCATTTATTTATTTATTTTAAATCGAACATCAGCTTAAAAATATATAGGAATTTCAAGAAACTGATAATAAAACCCCTTTATTATATTATTAAACAAAAACAAAATTGTGAGAAAAAATTGACTTTTAGAACAAATATTTTTCAAAAAGTGTGGAAATAGTGGCAATTCTAAATAATCAGATTAAAAAAAAACATAAACATTGATTGAGTTTGCTGAGAATTTAATAAATATTTTAATTTAATGTTCCTTGGAGCTCCCAAGCTTATACTAAAATACGCGCATAAAAATCAGCGTAAATAAAAAAAATTATAAACACGATTTGCACATGAACAACATGGAAATCACGAAGGTCTTTTCCTTTGCTTAGAAGAATAACCAAAACAACGTATGAATCAAAATACATCTATTTCATGATAACAGATTTCTAAGCAGTAAATACTGAAGAAGAAACTTGTGGATCATAAGTGAGAGTAAGCAAGCTTCTCTGTTGCAGCAGAGAAAGATTAACCAGGAAATGAGTCATTTAGGTGAAATGGGCTATTTGTTTGGAGCAATTTCTGCGTTCGACACACGACATTAGGAGGAACCTCTTTTATTGCGTCTGAAGCCTCGTTAATGCCTGAGACGAGGAGGATGCAAGCAATAAAAGAATTTAATTACACATCTATGTTCCTCGTCTCCCATCAAAGATTAAGAGAAAGAGATGCATGTTATTGGATGGATTTGTTTTTTTCCTTCCCCTTCTCTTGTTTCAGATATGTGCTTAATAATAAGGAAGTGTTCGTTAAGTGGATAAAGACAGTCATTTATTTTTTTGTCTAGCACTGCCTTTAAATGACTTGTTGTTCATGAAAAAGATGACCGATCTTAGATGCAGATTCCAGCGTTATTTAAAGTAACAGTTATCTAGGGGACATTTCCATTTTGGAGTTATTTCGAAAACAAATAAATAGTAAAGCTATAAAGGGTTGTTATTTAAATTAACAGTTGTATTGGAACATTTTCATTTTGGTGCTATTTAAAAAATAAATAAAATGTACAATTAGAAACGACTGTACTTAGAATACAGTTAAAAAGTTCTTGCAGAAAGGCAGTTATGTATAT